>NC_045426.1:616266358-616603025 GCF_902635505.1 Sarcophilus harrisii | reverse complement strand
AGGTTTAATTTGTCATATACTTAAAAACAAAGATAAATTATAAATAATAGAGATTCATTGTTTCATGTACAATCCTTTGTTCTCTGTGCTGTTTGTTATGCTAAAAATAAAAACAATTTTTTTCAAAAGAGAATCTAGGGTCAATTCCATGCTGTCAGCAATCATTAATGTAAACTTTTAATGAAAAATTGTCAACATTATTACCATGCATGGGTGAAAGGGCCCTTTCTGAAATGTTTGCTTATAGAAATAGTAACATTGCATAGGTTTTCAAAGCACTTTACATGCTATTTCACTGATCTTCATGACAACCCTGAGAGGTAGATGCTATTATTATTCCTGTTTTACAGATGAGGCAACTGCAGCAGAGGTTCAATGACATACAACTAGATAAGTGTCTAAGGCACAGTTAGTTCTTAAGTCAAATTCTATCCACCTCATCTTTTAGCTTCTGGATCTCTAGTTCAGAAACCCAAAAATTAAACTTGCACTACTAATCAAAGAAAAAGATAAAGATAAAATATCTTGATAGTAATCATAGGACAAAGAGAGCCCTAGAGAAACTCAATAAATGTGGATCCTTTCTAAAGTGGGTCTCTGTCACTATCACAAATAGCTCCCTCCTGGACCACATATTCCCTTTGATGCTTCCCTAATGTGACTGAGGGACTAAAGCCCACAGCAGAAGAAAGGTTTCTAGAACTGGGAGAGACTGTTAGTAAGATCAGAAGTTATAAAGAAGCAAATTCAGGAAGGCAAGAAAAGGATCAAAGAGCCAATGGTGTCAAACCCTCAGGAAAGCACTACAGACAAATGGGAAATATAGAGGGTCCTAGATTTAGGGTTGGAAGGGACCTTCAAGGCCACGGAGTTCAAATCTTTTGTTTTTACAAATAAAGGAATTGGGTTCACAAAGCTATTAAGTAGTTGTATTCTCAATTCAAGCTAGGTCCAGTTCCCTAACCATTGTGTCCCTATCTTTAATATGAAGCATCAACAAGTGGAAAACTCTTAGGCTGTGAAGTAAACTTAACATTTTAATAAGGTTCTAGCCCATCCAGAGGCTTCTTACATACTTTCTGTTAGGGAAATCGACCATTTGGCTGGACAATTTTCAAATAAGAAACATTTCTTAAGTACCCTCTCTGTGCTTGGCATTGTACTATATGTTACAAATTCAAAGATAAAAGAGAATCAATTGCTACCTTTATATATCTTAAAGGCAGACCCCCAATCCCACAATATCAGGAAAAATGTGATTGTGGAATAAACCCAAAAGACATGAATTCAAATCCCAATTCTTCTGCTATTTACAAAACAACTAAACTGTCCTGGTCTCAATTTTTGTATTTCTGTTGAACCCAAAGGACATGAATTTTTGTATTTCTGTTGAACCCAAAGGACATGAATTCAAATCCCAACTCTTCTGCTATTTACAAAACAACTAAACTGTCCTGATCTCAATTTTTATATTTCTGTTATGAGGAGTCTGGAGTTCGTTTATTCATTTATTTCTGTGAGGGCACTTTGTGAGCCTCTCTCTTGAACTTCTCATAAAGAGGAAGACGTTTCTCCCTCCCTCTTCTTCAACTTGCCTTTGTATCTCTTCACAAATGGCAGATGTATCACTTAGGTGAACCTCAGTCTGGATTTCAAGCCCTTGTACTCTTACCCTGTTCTATGTTTCTTTGCTTGAAATCAAGTGACTAAACCATACTCGTGAGAGGTGGACTTTTCAGGAGTAGCTTCCTCAAAAATTCAGAAATCTTTGGCTTCTTCAATCAGAACCGACTGGCAACAAGAGCTTTCTGCAACTATAAACCTTTCTCAAAGAAGACAATCACTTCCAAGAGGTGGACCTAAGCCATACTTTGGCTTACCAGAAGATATGGACCTTGAGGGGGCTGTTTAGTAAATACAAAGCCAAGATGAAAGTCAAATATCTGTTCTTCATCCCACTATTTCATGTTTTTATATTTTTAAGTATCAACCTCCCTATAAAGCATAATAGGAGTCAATGATTTCATGTTTTAAGTTTTTATCAATGTATATCTATAAGTCATTTTTGTTCTGACAACCTCTGTTTGCCTCAATTTCCTCATCTGTGAAATGAGGATAATAATAGCATCTATCTCCCACGGTTGTTGTGAAGATCAAATGATGCAGTCTTTGTAAAGCATCTGACACATAAGCACTAAATAAATGTTAGCTGTTATTATTAAGCATCCATTCAATATGGAAGAAATAAATAACTGTCTTATACCTGAAAAAATTTATGAGACTTGAAATACATCATCAATAAAATTGATAATCGACAGCCAGGTGACACAGTGGATTAGAAAATGAGAGTCAGGAGGACTTAAATAAAAATTTAGCCTCAGACACTTATTAGTTGTGTGACTTTGAGTAAGTCACTTAACTGTTTTGCCTCAGTTCCTCATCTGTAAAATCAATGCAACAAGAAAATGGCAACTCACTCCCACACCCTTTGTAAAAAAAAAATCTAAATGAGGTCATGAAGAGTCAGACACAACTACAACAATTTCAATAACATATGAATGCCTTAATAATATCACAAATAAATTATAAATAACAATAATTAAATAACAATAACATGCCTTATAGAAACCAGGAGGGAGAAATCTAGACTCCCGACTCTCTGAAAAAGTAGGGTAATGATTCATTCCCAGTAGTCCAGCAGCAGTCAAGCAATCAACTATCAGAGTCTATTATCAGAGTTACTAAGGAGTTGGTCTGACCCACTGAGTTGCTTTCCAATAATGCTCTCATCCCTAAAATAAGGTTAATTCCTATTGGTATAGGCCCTTTCTCACCAATCCTATGAGGTAGGCAATGAGTATAATGCTTATCCCATCTTATAGATAAGTAAATTGAGATTTAGAGATATCAAACAGCTTGTCCATGATCAAGCAGGTAGTAAGTGATCAGACCAAGCCTTTAACCCAGGGCTTCTGAATCTATTCATTTAGGATGCATCTGTCTTCTCCTCCTGAGACAATCAACTACCCACAATCCTGCAGCAAGAAATAATACATGCCAGGCAAGTCGAGAAGAGTATTGATCTCTTTTGTTTTACAACTTGGAGTCTACCTGGGGGATGGGCAGCTGGGAAGACACTCTGGATCTCAGAAGCAACTCAGTGGCTGCCTGTCCCTCGAGGAAAACTGATTAAAGGGCTGGTCCAGGGGACCCACCATTCATCACAAGGCCACAAGTGCTTATGAATTGGTCTCTACATAGCCCGGTTTATTTAGACAGTGTACCCATTGCCCTAAGTGTGAACAGGGCCTTTCATCTCCCACACACCCCCCGTGGCTGTGCCAAACTGGAGATGTTTTGTGGAAAACCTGTGACAAAGTGCGGCAAACAGCTGGCTCTTCTGAGCAGCCTTTGCTGGACAGCGACAACACACAGCCCTGTCTGAGGAAGGCAAAGGCATGTGCTGAGCCCCTGTCAGGTTGTATCCCTGAGCCAAACAAAATGCCAGCTCTCCAACCTCCCCACAAGGATCCCAAGGGATGTCATGGGGAGGAGGTAAAAAAGACGCTGCCTGAGGAAGAGACCCTGTTTGAGCCCGACTTCTCAGTCTCTTATGGAATCCTCCAGACATTCCTGAGCCTCAGAAGGGGCCTGAGAGCCACCCACACACACACAGAGTCCTCTTCCCTCCTGGGCTGTATTGATGTGGGTCACTGAGCAAACAAATGGGAACGACATCCCTACAAGTGTGGTTTGCCTATGGCGCATTGAGGTAACCCAGGGCCATGTGCACTGTGCATTCATAGTTCATAGCATGTCTGAGCTTAAGGAAAATTAGAGAGCATTAATCACAGAATCCTGAAATCTTACCTTTGAAACAGATCTCAGAGGGCATCTAGTCTTAACAGAAGCATGGGTAAGACCCATGATCCTAGGGACAGGGGTGGTTTTGAGCTCAAGTGGACTGCATTTACATGGAAGAATCTGCCGCTATACCCCAAAGAAAGGAGTCAGGCTATTTCCAAAATTCCCTGACCAATCATGCACCCCACACACATATACAAGAGTCCTGGAGTTTAGTTCATTTCTGGAATATTCATGAAGGCATATTATATTATATTAACAGTATCTCTCTAGAAAAATTACTCAATGTACCAAATAGCAGCTTTCTGATATAGAAATTTTCTTTTATTTCTTTTAACACAAGAGAAATTTTTAAAATACAAAAAAAAAATTACTTAAGGGTACATTGATGGATAGTTATTATGTGAAATAGTAACTCATCACAAAGGAATACAGATGTGCCAGATGCTGTGTTAAGCATCAAGAATACAAAGAAAGGCCAAAGTAGTTCTTGCTCTTCCAAAGAGGGAGACAATCTGCAGCTCAGGAGGTACATAACTGATATACACAAAGTAGATGGAAGAAAATATGATAGGGGAAAACTCTAGCCACTTGGGGAGCAGGAAAGACTTTTTTGCAGAAAGTAAAATTTAAGCTGAATTTTGAAGGAAGTCGGGAACTTGAGAGGCTGTAGGGAGGGGGCAAAGCATACCAGAAATGAGAGACAGTTAGTGCAAAGATACCAAGATGAGAGATGGGGCGTCATGTTCCAGAAATTGTAAGTAGGTCAGTCTGGTTGGGTCATAGAGTGCACAGAGGGGACTAAACAGTGAGGTGGTAGGAAGGGAACCAGGTTATGAAGAGTTTTAAATGTCAAACAGGAGAGCTTATATTGGATCCTTGGCTCCTTTCACTCCCATCCATTAGCAACTTTTGACTTTCTTCTTAGATTATAAAAGCTGAAAAAATATTACTCAGACTTCCTATCATTAATAAAGACATAGTGACAATTTACTTAATATAGCATGTAGCAGCAGATCAAGGAAACACATCAGAAAGCACCCCCAACACCCATGACCCAAACAAGTCACTGCATCTTTTTCCAATCTTCCAGAGATAAAAGTCCAACCCATTCCAGATCCTCCACCTGGCCCCAGGCCCAGGGTCAATCTAGAGTAACAGGAAACTGACATAATAACTCATGCTAATAACTAGAGACATCAGAGGAAAAATGA
Source organism: Sarcophilus harrisii (assembly GCF_902635505.1). NCBI lineage: Eukaryota > Metazoa > Chordata > Mammalia > Dasyuromorphia > Dasyuridae > Sarcophilus > Sarcophilus harrisii. Next base: position 616,597,947 of record NC_045426.1, on the reverse strand, counting down.
ATGTAAGATGTGGCACCAGAAGTTTGCTCTAAAGGAATTTTATAAAGCAAAGGACAGCATATATTCCAGAAATGGGGATCACTGGACAAAGGTAGAAGTAGGAAATGGAATGTTGTATTTTGGGAAATAACTAGCAGATTCATTTAGCTGGAATAGAATGCTTAAAATGAAGGAATACAAAATAAAGCTAGAAAAATAAGTGAATACTCTCAGAAGTAATTGCCTTTACACTTTTTTCTTCAGAATGGAGTAAAGGGATTCATCTGATCAACCAATCAAGTATTATTAATTACCTGCTGTGTACCAGACTCTGTGCTAGAGTCCGGGGGTACAAGGGAAAAGAAAATAAAACAATTCCTATTTGTAAAAGATCTTGTGTTCTAATGAGATTAAATACATATGTCAATATTTACATTATAGTTCATAGATACAAATAGAGAGAGAATAGTTAAATACAAGAGAGTACTGGAAGGAGAGCACTAATAGGATGTGAGGGGGAAGGATCAGAAAAAAGAAAAAGAACTCAATGAGGTAGAAGAAAGGAAGGATCATCTACAAGGTCTTTGAGACATCTACTACAAAGTTCCAGAGACAATATGGAGCATCAAGTTTGAAGAGCAGAAAAAAAAGTCAGTTTATTTGGGTAGTAATGCTTAAAAAGAGGAATAATGCCCCTTAATAGAAAGATAAGTTGGGGAAAGATTGTGTTTAAATGGTTTAAAAAAGAAAGGACCACGGTAGATTGATTGAGTCATATAGTCAAATCTGCCTTTAAGAAAAAATTACTTTGGCAGCAGTGACTAGAATGGGGAGAGGTAGAAAGACTAATTAGGAGATAGTTGCAATAATCTAGGCAAGAGGTGAAGAGAGCCTAAACCAAGATGGTGGCTTTGAGTGGAGATGTAAGAGATTCAGTGAAGATTAAAATGGCAAGAACTGGCAGCTGATTGACTATATGAAGTGAAGGAGAGAGGAATCCAGGAGAATGCGTTAATTGCAAATCTGAGAGGCTGAAAAGATGGTGATAGTTTTAATAGAAATAGGGAGATTTGGAAAGGGAAGGTTTTGGAGAGAGATGAATAATGAGCCCCCATTTTAGAAATTCAGGTGGCATTGACCTAGAAGGGGTCAACCAAAAGTACAAAAAGTTCAGGAATCAAGAAGAGCTCTTTCTTCAATAAAGATTCTAAATTCTTTTTTTAAAAAAAATCACAACATGTAAACTTTCACCTATTTTACATCTTTTTTAGCTTTTTATTTTTAATTTTTTAAATAATACCTTTTTATCTTCAAAATACATGCAAAAAATAGTTTTCATTTATTTTACTTATATATAAAACTAGCCTTTTCCTTGCTTTTTGTTGTTCTTTCCCTTCCTGGCCAGACAGCCAATGCCCCTATGTTGGGTCATTTACTGAAGGATCATCCTTCTTGGGGCAGCATGCCATGAACCTCTATACATTTCCTTTCCCCTCAAAACTTATTCATCCTATTTCCCCTTCTTCCTGGGACTTGCACTTTGCTAAGTGACAGCTGGCTAATCTGGCAAATTAATCTACACTAATGCATTAATGACTGCTAATAGGCTGATACATTACCATTATGTGAGTCTATGAAAAGTAGGGATAGACAGACACGTTATGTGGCTACTCACATTAAAACAGTGATTCATCAGATGATGGGAAGGGACTGTCCCAGCCAGCTGTCAGTGATTCACACACAACAGGACCTCACATTCAGGTCTTCTTTCTATGCTCCCAGATTATTAGTATTTAAAGTGTTAGGGGACCTAAAGGGATGGAGATAGAAAGACGGGGTCCAGAATGCAAAAGCTCCCTGTGGAACCAGAACAAGTTTTGAGTCAGAGAGAGTGGGAAATTAGGAGGGAGAAGGAAGAAGTTCTGGGAACAGCTGGTCAGTTAAAATGAATGCCTGAACTTTCTCCCTTCCCAGGAAGAACTTAGGAGGAGCCTGATAGTTCTGGGCAAACTATTCTAAAAATTCAGCCCCAGCAGGAGGAAGTTTAAGTACCACAGACGCCCTAATTTGCAGGACTCCTGAGGTATCACTATGATCTAATCCTCCTCATTCTTTCCCCAGCAGAAAAAATAATTGTACAAGATCTTTACACCTGGGGTTCTCAAAGCCTGGCCTATGGACAAACTCAGTTTAACTCTCCACAGCCTGAAAGACAGGAACATCTTAGTCTTAGGAAGACTGCTTCCCTTTTCTGAGATTCTCCCTCGCCTCATTTGTAAAATAAAATGATTATTAGATCAGAAATGTCAGACGCACAGCCCAAGCCATGTTATGGCCTGCAACATTCCCAGTGTGCCTTAAAATATAATTAGGAAACATTTAACATGCATATAATCGAATGCAGATCAATGTTAATATTTGGTCTTCTAAATTGATATGCATCCACATATTTTCTTAATTGTAGGTTAGCGGCCTATTTCTGTCTGAGTTGGTACCACTGTGTTAGAGAGTATTCAGAGCCCCTTCTATTTTCATCATTGTATCATGTATCACAGCATAAGGGTTGGAGTGAAGGGTTTGAATTCTGTCTCAAATACTTAGTAGCAAAGTAACCTTACTTTCTTCCCCCAATATGGGATTATGTAGCTGAATGTTAGGAGTCATAAAAAAATTTGACAGCAGTAAAAAAAGTTTCTGAAAACTCTCCATCCTTCAGTAGCAAATATTCCAACAAGATTTAGTTCTTTATGTAAAAAAAAAAAAAAAAAAAACAAGCACATCCATCTCAGTATGCAAATTTGCTTCCATCTTTAATAAATGGTAAAGTTATAGGTATACCAAAGAATTGTATTAAAATAAATTTCTTTATGATTCATTATCAGTAAATTTTGATTTATATACTTATTTTATATACCTATATGCCTGGGGTTGCATAAAAATTTCTAGAGCAAAAATGGGTTAACGGTGAAAAAAATTAAGAAAATCAGTTATAGAGGACACTAAAAAAAGTTTCCATCCTTCACGAGTGTATACACACACACACACATATACCTACATATACATACATGCATACACACACAGCAGACCAAAGGGTAGTTTGTGGTGGTAGAGAAATGATCAGAAAGGACTGGATTCAAATTGCCTCTGACACATTCTGCCTGAGTGATCCTAAATAAGTCACTTAACTTTTCAAGACCACAGAAAATCTCTAGGAGTATAAAATTAAGATTAGATAACAATCCATATCAGTAGAGGAATATCCCATACTAATTAAATAATAGATTTGGAGTTTGGTTTTTTTCTGATAATAATAACAACCCCCTCAAAATTCAACCCATCATTCTTTGTGGGGAGGGGAGGCAGGAAGGGAACGGGACTGGCAAAGCAAGGGAAACCCAACCTGAATCACATACAGTGAGAACTTCATGTTCCCTGAGACCCATTGCAGCAGTTGTGGTATGTTTTCAGGAACCCTGAAATGTAGGAGAATTAGGTTTTGTCAGTGATAAATTGGGTTGGTACTCAATCAGTGGGATATTACTGCTCCTCAAAGATATGGACAGAGTATCAAAGGGTTGCCTTATCTGAAAGTGTCCTTAAAAGGATAAAGGAGTCAATGGTATTCTATTGTATTCCAGTATCACAAGAGGACCAGATACAAATCAGAATCTCAATATTATACTTAACTAGAAATGCTTTATTGATTATTTCACTCATCACTAAATTGGCCCAACCAGAAATGGGCATCAACTAGAGATTTTCATTATATGCCAGTCCAATATCATATCATAAAGATATTTATGATATCATAAAGAATTTGGAAAGAAATCTTACCAGTTAAAGGCAAGAGTTCATAATATATTTTTGGTACCCTAGTCCAAAAACATATGTCACCAATTCAAGGCGATCACAAAAAAACAATTTTATCCCTAAAACTCCTGGATTAGATTAAATAAGAGCTTTTGTATGACATTTGTAAGCATGTAAATATGACAAAACGTATTTGTTCATATTTACATATAAACGTTTTAATTTTTTGTGGAATAAAACCACTTTCTCTGTTTTAGAAGGTAAGATTTGCTCAAAAGTTTTCCTAAGCAGTTGTCTGACTGGAGAATAACACTTTCTCTGAGACATTTTCCACCCACTTAATGAATCAAGCATGTTATATACCAACAACAAACAGGAAAAGAAAACATTACAGGATATCTGTTAACTTCAGACTTTTCCACAATGTCCAAAATGAGACATCCTGCTGTAAAACACAAACAGTTATTGGGGGAAGAGCAGGAACTTAAGAGTTACCTAAGGGTCACTTCAATTAGGCTGTCTTTAACAGCTGGACATCTTCCTTGACACGAGGGTGTACAATTTGCAGTTACCAAAGGAAAAGGGAGGGGGAAAATGGAGAGCAAGATATGTGTTTCTCAACTACAAGTCACAGGAAAAAGGATGTTTTTAAATGGAAGTAACAAAACTGGCTTCTACATCATCTATGTGGTCCCATAAAATGAAAAATCAAGTTGGATCAAATGAAAAATGGCATGTGCATCATTAATGTAATATGCAACAGAAGAATGAGAGCAAGAAAAGTAGTAAATTTTAATATCTCTGCAAAACTGGAAAGAGTAAGGTCAGATATGAGCTACAATTATTGTATCAAATGTTCCAAAGTGGCACATGAAATACTAGCAAAGCATGTCACCAGCTTCCCCACAGATATACAACTGGGCCCATCTTTCAAAACAAAAGATATCACTTATATATTATCAAAAGGCAAAAATGCCAGTGAACACTCCAAATTTAGGACAACTGTGTGATGAATGTGACATAGTTTGTATGGGTTTTTTTAATCAATTAAAAACATATCAAAAACAATATAACAATATAATGGCTGGATAAGGAAAAAAGGGGGGGAGGGGCACCAAGAAGTCCCAGGGATTATAAAGAGCAATTTATTATTTCAATAATTATTGAAAAAGCCACCAGAAAGCACCATAACACTTACTTTGCTTTTATTGATTATCCCAATCAGTTTTGTGACTCATTTTTATAGTCATGGCTTATTCATATTTTAAAATATATGAGATCCAAGTATATAATGAGAATGCTAGAATATTTTATGTCCACATGAAACACTATTCTCTGTTTAAAATGCAATGCCAACACAACGACAGAAACTATTTTTAAAAAACCATGAAATTTTCAGGGAGAAAGTTTAAACTCACATATTTCTACTTACCTCGCTTAAAATTCAATATTTCTCCTAAACAAAATTAAGTATGGCTTCCAAGTGAAAGAGGCAGTCAAATCAAAACATCTTATTGATCACTCAATATCATTAATTACGTAGTGCAATGGAAAAAATTCTGGGTCTGAAGTCAGGAAGACATGAGTTCAAATACAGTCTCAGATAATTACTAGCTGTGTGACCTTAGGCAAGTCACTTAATCTCAGTTTGCCTCAGTTTCCTCCACCATATAATGAAAATAGTAATAAAAATCTACCTTCCATGGTCATTGTGAGAATCAAATTATGGATTTGTAAGATCTTAACCCAGTGTATATGACATGTAAAGAAGACAGACCAAGAAGAGATCAATACCAAAGACATCTAGTTTATGTATAAAGGTCAAACTGAAAGGGTAAAGATATAAAAGGATGAAGTCCTTGGTATCCCTAGGCAAGACACATTGAGCACAAAGCATTAAAGAGAAAGCAATGGCTGAATATGTTAGAAGATTTACTAGTATGCTGAAATCAAAAATTAATTGGAATAATATATTTATATCAACTAATATCTATGAAACACTTCAATGTATATTGAGATCTATAAAACAGACCAAGACAGATTTGGAAAATATCCTAACCAAATCCCATATGATATTAATGTAGGTTCTCTTACATCATTTTAAGGTATCCACAGAAAGATTAACACTTTCTTACTAAAAAGAAGATTGATAGACAATATCCGAATATGTAATTAGCAGATAAAAACAGCAATATAAATACATTTGGAATGAGCAGATATCATTTCACCAAGCAATAATAAAAACTGACAAAAGACACAAGCCATTGAATTTGTCTAATATATTCAAATGGTTTTTCTCTGAATGAAGTCTATGAAATACCTAAGTTCCAAAAGGGGAATCAAAAAGCCTTTCATGGGTAACATCCATATGTACCCAAACAACAAAATATCAACAAATGGCTGAATTCTATGAATTTGTAAATGGATATGTAGTAAGTTATGATAACAGTTTAGGGTCAGGTTACTGCCAAAAAAAAATTATTAAAAGGCTATCTTTAAAGAACTGGGACTAATTGATCAAAGAAAAATATCCAAATAAATCATAGAAACCATACAATACAACACTAAATGTTACAAAATTTTGATAACTACCAAATATCTAGAAAGATCTGAACTAATAGCTAGAATTATACATTAGCCATTCCCTATATTTCATGGACTAAGAGAAAATTACAAATTATTCTGCAAATATAGACTTCAAAACATCCTTCAGCATTCTACAAATACACTAGAATTACATCATTTTCTCAAGCCAAACTCTTGCCCACACTCCCCTAGATATTCCAATAATCTATAAATACTTGAGTATAACAATTTCATCATCAAATACTTGCCATACCAAGTATCTATAATCTCTAAGTTGTATGGAAATAAAAATTTTCAAAATATAAAGACCTATAGCAAAAGAAATTAAAATCATGTGGGAAAAGGATGAAGCATATTATATCCTTATCACCTTGTATTCTATTGGAATTATAAATAATGACAAATGATTACAATAATAATAATAACAATAATGATGCATATGACTAATTGGAGAGAGTAGATTGATACTGGAGTGTAGAAGACAGGGTAATATAGTGAGAGATACCTAGATTTGTCTTTATGTAAAAGGTGATGATACTTAAGCAAAAGTGACAGAAGATGTAAACAGCCAGTCAGTCTTATAGGGGTGGTGGAAAGACAAACATACTGCTACATTATTGGTGGAACTGTTAGACCAATCATTTCGGAAGCAAACTAGAATAATTCAATAAAGTAGCTAAAATGTTCATACCTTTTGTCACAGGGATTTCATTACTAGATGTCTAATCCAAGGGGGTCATTAATTAAAAGAAAGATACCAAAATATTCGTGGTAATACTTTTTGTGGTAGCAAATAACCAGAAAAAGAAGTTAGCTAATCAAATTGCTGGTTATGAATGGAATGGAATATTACTACACTGTAAGAAACAATGAATATGAAGAATACAGGTAACCATGAAAAAAATGACTTAAAGTGATTTAAATTAATCAAAATGGGGGGGGGGGAAATTATAAACAGTAACTACAGAAATAGAAATAGAAAAAATAACCATCATAGATCAATTATAGATGAGCATTGCAAAACTGTGTGAAACAGACTTGTCTCTTGAGAAGAGATATGGAGAATACTTCTCCCTCACTTCTTTAAAAAAAAAAAAAAAAAAGATTGGGGAGAACCATTTCACATACATGAAACCATGCAGACATGTATATCTATATCTATATCTATATATGCATATGTACATGTATATATGTGCTTATGTATATAAGATGGATTTTTCCAATGTATGGATCATTTTTGGTTTTTTCTCTTCCTTTTTCTTTTTTTAAAAATAAGTCATTAAATAAATAAATATGTTTGAGATAGATAACTCTCTGAGGAGGGGAGAGAAAGAGATGGGAAATTTTAGGCAGATATATTTCAGCTAAAATGAATTGATTAGACTAAATAACCTTGAAAGTTATTACAAGTTTTCAATCCAATCATTTCATCAGTGTCTCATTGCTAATAGTTTCAGTTTTTCCATTCCTTCCAGTCAGAGTTTGGTTTGTTTTTTGCTCTTCATGTTGGCAAGCTAGAACAAGTGGGTTAGGTGGTCCATTAATTCAGTTATCGTCAAACCAATGGTTCCCAAAATTCATGTGGCAATTATAATCATTACCACACAAAATTACAGAATCTTAAATTTTAGATTGGAGAAAGTCTTCTGAGCTCAACTCGCTCAGCTTCCCACTGAGTTCAGGAAGCCTGAAATTATATAATGCCATGTCATTCTTTATTTTCAAGCAATTACTTTCTTGTCTTGTATCCCTGTCCAGAATCTAAAGATCTTGAAGGTAGCTAGGTAACTTAGTGACTAGCATGCCAGCCTTGGAGTCAGGAAGACCTATTTTTTAATTTTGCCTCAATGACCAAACATATACCTGATGGTGTTATTGTGAATATCACATGGGATAACAAATGTAAAATGCTTTGCTACTTTACATATATATATATATATATATATATGTATATATATGTATGTATATATGTATTTCAATAAGTCATTGCTGATGTTTCCAGAGCAAAGAAGCCTGAAAATCACTGATCTCATACATTATACTGATTGTTCATATGGGATATTTGGGGTAAGAAATGCAAATGGCTGGGGGGAAAATGAATTGTTTTCAAGTCAACAGATCATATCATATTGGAAGAACACATCATCTGATTCAAACCAATTCCAATTGTTCAGTGCTGAAGAGAGCCATCTACACCCAGAGAGAGGACTGGGGAAACTGAGTGTGATTCACAACATAGCATTCTCACTCTTTTTGTTGTTACTTGTTTGCTTCTTTTTTTTTTTTTTTACTGGTTTGATTTGATTCTTCTTGTGCAACACAATAATTGTATAAACATATATGCATACATTAGATTTAACATATATTTCTACCATGTTTAACATATTTTAGACTACTTGCTATCTAGAGGAAGATGTGGGGGAAGGGAGGGAAAATTGGAACATAAGGTTTTGCAAGGGCTAATGTTGAAGAATTGTCCACATGTTATGTTTTGAAAAATAAAAAGCTTAAATTAAAAAAAGAAAAGCTAAAAAAAATTTTTAAAAAGGACACATTATCAAAAATAGGGAACTACATTCAATGCTAATGGTGGGTAATTGATATTAGATGGAAGAGAGGAAAGGGTTTTAAAAAGGCACAAAAGAAGCGAAGAGGGACTCATTACCCAAATAGGGAAACTTTTTTTGCCTGACTACATATTTGTTTCAAGGATTTTGTTTTTCTTTTTCCCAGTGGGGGCACAGAGGTGGGAAGGAAAGAAAATAAATTCTTGTTCAATTAAAAAAACTAAAATTTAAATAATAAAGCATAGTTTAAAAAAGAGATGGAGGAAAAAGAAATAGACTTAATTCTTCCATTTTTAAGCATACACATAACCCAAGAGCACTACCCTTTAGTTCACAACTTCATTTAGAGATCTGATAATCATTCATTATTTTATGTCTTAGTGTCTAGGAAAACTTAGAAGTCTTTGGGGTCCAAAGACTGTCCATTTTATACATTAAGACACATTGTTCAAGTGACTATTTTTCAGCTGTTCAAGACCAGATTCCATGGTGTGGAAGCTAAGTTTCAGGGCACTTGACAGAATTTCTCCCTTTGGTCTTTTCTAACATTGCCTCACATAATGGCTCACCAGGCAACAGTCCCCACCTCCACCCCCAAATTCACAATTCAGTCAGGGTGACTACAGCTTTCCCCAGGGTGTCAGAATTCAGAGGAGGTACTGACAGCATTTTCAGACCCTCATCAATATGGAAATAATTGAATTTAACATGCAGCTAGAAAGAATAATTATTCAAAAAGGGAAATGGCAAGATGGTGATGGCAAGATGGACACGCCCCAGGTCAGTTGTTCTTGGCCTGACCCTTGACCTTGTCCAATCAAAACCCCTAACTCTGAACTACTTGACCCCCAACTGAATTGAAGATCTGTTTTGTGTCCTTTATCCCAACTAGAGTTTGTCCCATATATACATACACATACACATATGTGTGTGTGTGTATATACATATATATGTGTAGATAGATAGACAGATATAGCTAGGTGTTCCCATTCTATAATGTTAAAGTTTTGTCATCTGGGAATAGATCAAATAAACTTTCTGACCTTCTGGAGTTTTGTTGTTGTGTTTTTTGTTGGGTTTTTTTTTTTGGGGGGGGGAGGAGTTGTGGGACTCAGGGTAATAAGATTTAGAACTAGAAGAGTCCTGTAGTGGTGATCCAGCCAACAGATTATTAGAGCTGAAGTCAAGGAGATATAAATTCAAATCCATCTCCGATCTACTCAGGAATTGTGGGGCACTACTCAAGTCACCAAACCTCTGTCTTGCCTCAGTTTTCTGAGGCTATAATGAGGCTAATAATTGTATCTACTTCCCAAGGTTGTTGTAAGGCTAAAATAGGATATTATTTGTAAAGTGCTTTGAAAACTTAAAAGTGCCACAGAAATGCTAGTTGTTGTGTTGTTCTTCACTCTTCATTAATCAATATGCCTTTGTTCCATTTGACCTCAAGCACAAAAATTGCTAGTTATAGCTCTGCAGTCTCCAGGTCTCTCACACACATGATCTTCTGATCTCCTGGATCTATTTGGTAATGGGCATTGCTCCTTAAGAACAGGAATAAGAAGGAAAGGAAAGAGTAGAAACAGCAGAACACTCGGTACCTCCTCTCAACCCTGCCCCCATTGTCATAAATTTAGAATCAGAAAAATGTTCAAGCTGGGTGAATCCTTAAAACAGAATATTAGAACCAATATTAAGTCAACAAGAATTTATTAAGCTCTTATATTATGAGGCAGGTAGGCATTATAGTGGATGAGAGTCCCAGGCTTCTACTCAGCAAAACTCTCTGAATTCAAATCTGATGTTAGACAGTTAATACTCATGAGATCCTGACAACCCTGTTTACCTCAAATTTTTTAATCTGTTAAATGAACTAAGAAAGTAAATGGCAAACCACTCCAATATTTTTGCCAAGAAAAACCCAAATGGGGTCACAGAGAGTTGGACACAAACTGTACCACATGGCTTTGGTGCTGTCTTAAATCCTAAAGATACAAAGAAGGACAAAAACAAAAAAGGGCAAAAACACCAGCTCAAAAAGCTGGTGTTCTGATAGGAAAGACAATATGAAAAATAACTGTGCAAGTATAAGAAATATATTAGAAAGTAATCACAGAAATAAAAACATTTGGAAGCAGGGGGACAAATGAAAAGCCACTTGTGGAAGGTGGGATTTGAGTTGAGTCTTAAAGAAAACCAGAGAAAACAGAAAGCTGAAGATCATAAAACATTTGAACTGGAAGAGACCTTAGAACATAGACTTAAAGCTTAAAGAAACCTAAGAATAGAGTATCAGACAGAGGGAACTTTAAAGATGATCTCTTCCAACCCTACCTTTTTACAGGTGAGAAAACTCTGAGTCAGAGATTCCAAGATCATACAGTCAGTTATTCTGTAGTTATATGATGGAGTGGTCAATCAACAATTTTTTTTTTTTTTTTTTTTTTTTTTTTTTGCTGAGGTAATTGGGGTTAAGTGACTTGCCCAGGGTCACACAGCTAGGAAGTGTTAAGTGTCTGAAATCAAATTTGAACTCGGTCCTCCTGACTTCAGGGCTGGTGCTCTATCCTCTGTGTCACCTAGCCTCAATCAACAATTGTTAATTGTCTACTGTTTGCCAGACACAAACGAATTTTCCAAAGGTATCAAATGTGCAAATGTCCTTGGAGAGTGAAAGGTGAAGGGAAGGAAGAAGGAGGTTTTAAAAAATGAGAGAAAATAAACCCTAAAGGTTGTTTTTATAAAAAAGAAAATTAATTTCCATGCTGCTTCTCATCTTTACTAAATCATTTTTCTGCCTTTTACTGATGTCTTAGGCCTGCCAATCTCAACCCCCCTTTTGCAAATTCGAGTAAAAGAAAAAGCCAAACACTACAGAGAGAATGGAATTAAAGCAGAAATGAGTGAAGTGCTTCCCTGGTGGTCAGCATGCCCAGAAAGCCAGCCGCGCTGACGAACCTGGCTCCTAGCTCCCTCCTCCTGGGCCAGCCACTTGACCACCCTTGTAAAAATCCCCGACTTCTCCCTCCAGGTCCCTCCCAAGGGCAGGTTCGGCTCAGGTCTCAGGAGGGGAGGCTCTGATCCGATTACACACCATTTTCTAAAATACCAAATAGCAAGTACAAAGGGGCACGGGTGAAATCCAATCCCGCTTCCGCGGATCCGTTGCGCCCCCCTGAAGGTAGGAGTTAACGTGTGTAGCCACCACCTGCCTGAGGCTTTTCTCCAGCTCGGGGGACATCAGCAGCCTCCCTCCCGGGTCAGGGAGGTCGCCAACCAGCGCTGGCTGGGCTTTTTCTCACTCTCCAGCCAAGCGCTCTCCACTCGGGAGGGACCGGGAGAGGGAAATTGTGCCAAAGGTCGCTGTGTTCCAGGGCGGCTTGTTCCCGCTTTGAAGTCAAGAAAGCAGCCAGTGGCACGGGATGAAAAAAAAAGAAAAAACACATTTTAGCCTGTTACACCTGACAGACTCACACCGATAAACTCCAGCTGTGCTGCCTCCCTCCCGGCGCGCGGGCCGGCGCCTGCCCTCCCTCCCCGGCTGCTGGCCGCGCGGACAGTGGCTGAGCCACATCTGGGGCTGCGCTATGACAACCTTGGAGATGGGCGCGTGCCGGGTGCCCGGAGCCCCGGCCCCGGCCGGGAAGAGGCGGCAGATAATGGAGAGGCAGCTGAAACAATGTTCTCTCCAGCTCCTGCTGCTCACAATGATTGGATTGGGAAGGCAGCCAGCTTCTCTTGAAATGACAAATGTCTTCAAAAAAAAAAAAAAAAAAGCTTAACCTTTTCCCTACTCTTCCTTTTCCCCTCCGCATTCTTCCGTTTTCTTTTTCCTTTTTCACCTTTTTCCCTCAATTCTCCCCTTCTCCTTTCTTCTATTACTTCTTCCCTCTCTCTATCTCCCCCATTTCTTTCCTCCTGCCCTCTTCCTTTTTTTTCTTCTTCCTCTAGCCTCCTCTTTTCCTCCTCCATTTAAAATCCCTTCTCTTAAATTTCTTCCATCTTTTCCCTCCCTTCCTCTCTCCCTCCCTTTCTCTTTTCCTTCCTTTTTCTCCCTCTACTTTCTCTGAGATCTCCTTCATTCTTCTCTTTCTTACATTTTCATGTTCTCCTTCCTCCCACTCCCCTACCCCTAAATTCTAGGATCTCCCCTCCAAAATTACCTTCCATTTACCACACACACACACACACGCACGCACTATATACATAGTGATTTGCATATTGTTTCCTTCATTAAAATATCAGCTCTTTGAGAGCATAATCCATATTTTCGCTTCTTTATATCCCCTACACTTAATTGTCTAGCCCCCAGCAAACTATTAAGAAGTGCTTATTGGCTAACTTCCCTCTACTTCATCCTCTCCCCCTCTTTTTCTCCCTTCTTCCCTCAGTTCTTTATGTCTTCTTTTTTCCTTCCCTCCTCATTTTTTCCTCTTCCTTCTACTCTCCTTTCCCTTTCTCCCTCTTTCCGTCTCTTCCTTCTTCTCTTTCCCTTTTCCTTTCTCCATCTACTTCCTGTTTCCTCTTTTCTCCTTCCTTTCTCTCTTTTCCTTCCTTTCTCTTTTCCCTTTCCCTCTCACCCATCCCCCAAATATGCAAAAGGTTTTGCAACCATGTTAATGGATTGCTTTGGCCTGTAGCTTAGGTTTGTAAAATTGTGCCTGTTCTTGGAAGCTGGCAGAAAAGACTGTACAATAAAATGTCATCAATTAAATTAGTTCAAACAACCCAGCAACACTGAGCCCACAGCAAAGATTAAAAAAATAAAAATAAAAAAAAATAAAAAAATAAGTAAATGAAACAGGGAACATAAAACAGGCATCTAGTGAAAAACCAGTGGGCCAAGTGTTAGGAGTCCTGGAAACTTGCCCCAGTTCTGCCTTGAACTAGCTGTGTAACCATAAGAAAGTCACCTCTCTATGCTTCGGGTCACAATCAATCAAATTGGAATAATAATACTCTCTACCTCACAGGTTTCTTTTGAGCTAACATGGAAACAAAAAAATTTGGATGTAAAAGTTCATTGAAAAAAGTTGAGTATGTTAGAAATGTAGATTATTCTCATGTTATTCAGAAGAATTGTGCTTTGGAAGGGCAGACATTATTTTCATTTCTGTCTTTTTATCACCATTGACTAGCACAATGTCTAACATAAAATGGGTGCTTAATAAATATTTATTGAATTGAATTGAAGCCCAGTCATGCTTTTGGGAAAGCTTGTCACTATCCATGCTAATATTCTCTCCAATGAGACAGATAACTGACATAAGACTATACCCTAGAGTCTGGGGCTCCACCCCCTTTCTTTCATATACTGTTTTAACCTTTCATGTTCTAAATCTAAAAAACTGGCGTTGTGGTAAAGTGGAGAAAGGAGACACAAGCCCCTGACCAATTATTTAACATGAATCTCAATTTTTTCAACAATAAATTGGGGCTAACACTTGTTCTACCTATCTCATGGGGTTATTGCAAAGATCAAATGAGATTATATATGTAAGATATTTTCTATTAAGTGATTTACATATTTGCAAATATAAATTATATTATCTAGAGATTGCACCCCATGAGACACAATTTGAAGGACCATATGCTTGTATTATTTCCCAGAGAGGCTGGGATAGCATGAAAGTAGTCTAATTCCTCTGCAAAGGAGATATACAGATAATAGGAATTAAAGCTTAAAGTAGGCAAATGCAGATTGGAGAGGAGAGAAAAAAAATTAAGATGTACTAAAGTGATTGTTCATATGTTAAAGAGCTCAGTAACAGATTAAAGAATCCCAAATGGAAAATAAGAGGAGAAATTATACAAGAATAATGGTTTTTGTTGCATTTCATGTTCATTCCCATTTCCTCCAGCTTTTTAAATATTACCCATCTTTAAAGGGCTAGTCAAGCTCTCCTCCAAGAAGTTCAACATGATAGTTTTCCCTCCTAAATTCTTGTCCTTTCATAAAATTAGAACAACAGACATTTTAGATAATAACAATTGTTCATATTATTAAAATTATCAGTAGTACAACATCATGGCTAGCTTTTATATGGAGTTTTAAGGTTTAGAAAATGATTTACAAATATTAACTCAACTTGGCATCACAATAACCCTGACAGATATATACTATCATTATCTCTATTTTGCATTGAAAGAAACTGAGGTAGACAGAAATTTCATGACTTGCCCAACCACATGGCTAATATGTGAGACCAATTTGATCTTAAGTTTCTGGATTCCAGGTCTGGAGATCTAATCTTTAGAAATCACTAGCTCCAAGTTCTTTGTTTTACTACACAGGTAGTAAGTGAGAGAACTGTGATTTAAACCCAGATCTTCTTACTATGGATTCACTTTTACATGATAACAAATCTTTACTGTGTAACTAATAATGTATAAGGAACATTATTTTATTCTGGCTTATCCTTGAAACATCTTATTTAATGACTTGTCACCCCATGAATTGTAAGTCCCATGAGGGCAGGAACTCTTGTAAGAAATTATTAATTCTCTCTTATATTAATAAGTAATTATTTTATTGATACCAAGGTTTTTCCCTTTTCTACTTCTTCATCCAGAAATCAACCAGTGTGGGAAATCTTTCTAAAACATTTGCCCTGCCAGGATGGCTGAGATCTAATCAAAGACAGTAAAAGAAATTCTAAGTTTGAGCTAATGGGTGCATTCCTGCTTATTGTGTTTGCTCAGACAGGTCTGGGAAAATGTGAATCCTCCCTTTTGTCAAACAGGTGATACGGAAATTGATAAGTCTCTTTGACCAAGATCTGGGTGATCCAAGTCACGTACTCCAAGACCCTCATTGTAATATAGCCCACCTTCTCATTGTAATATTCATTTTCTCAGTGATTGTTAACCAAAGTTGATTGCTACCTGGGGAACACCTACTCTTCCACCAGCATATAAACTGGGAACTCTCCTCCATGAGAAATCTTTGGTCTAAAAAAGGTAGCCAAATGCCCATCCTTTTGTTAATAAACAATTCAGCCTTATAAATTAAATGATTAAATTACCCAGAAACTATACCTCTTGAAACTTTTTAAATACCACACTAGAGTATATTTCTTTGTATCCCCCACTCTGTAGCTGGCAGAGAAGATGGGCACAATAAATACTCATTGGTTAGTTGATTATGTTTACAAAACTGAAGAGAGAGCCAAACCATGTCCCTCTGTTCAAAAGTCTTCCGTGATTCCTAACTGCTAAGTAACTTCAAGCTGTTAATCCCAGCATTAAAGTCTCTACTCCAGTATTTGATCCCATCTTTCTCTCGTAATATTCTCTATATACTAGTATCCTCTTCAGCTGCTCTATTCAGCTTTAGCTTCCATAAGTCCTGTATTTTACTACCTTTGATGATACTTGTCCATATTCCTAGAATGTAATACAACTATAGATCTCAAGATCAGGACCTGAGATCAGGATTTCAGAAAGGACTTTGAGGTTATCTAGTTCAACTCCACTCCCACTCTCAAGGAAATTAAATAATTTGTCCAAAATCATACAGGTAGTAAACATCAGATGTAGGATTTGAGCCCAGATTCTATGACCAGGGAAAATACTTCTACTCTACCATGTTTCTATTTTCACTTTTCTGCTTCTCAAATTTCTATCCATCTTTTAAAGCCCAATTCAAATGCCATTTTCTCTCTACAACCTTTTCCAACACCCCAAATTAATAATGACCTTTTCCCTCTATCCCACATAGCATTTTATTGTGTACCTTTTAAATGAATATATCAGATAAGATTGCCTAGGTATTTCTGTATACTCATGTGCAAATTACTTGAGACAAGCAATGATTTTGATATGTTTTTATTCTGTGACAGCAACAGTCAGGTATGTATGTATGTTTCTGTTAATACTAGGTTGACTCAGAACACCTGACCTTGACCAGATGAAACAGGATTGAACTGGTTTCCCTACCTTTGGTTATATAAGTCTCTATCAGTTGAGTGCCAGATTTCAAGTCGTACACGTTTCACGGCTCTCTTTTGATGTGTTGTAAATTGTGAGGTTTTTAAGAATGGCTATGGCTCCAAGGAAGTGTGTCCAAGTTGTATCTCCTAAATAATATACTCTAATACCTTCAAGAGGCATAGCAGAAACTCTTGATGTGGGGAAGTTAGGCATTTAGAGGGACACACAAAACCCACAATAAAGCAGGATCAGTTGTACCAAAGTGTGGAGGAAAGTGTGGCCAAAAACAAATAAACAAAAAAAGCAATGTTGAGAACTTGGAAAAGATCACTATAAAGCACCTTTATTAATCCTCAAAGAATAAACAAAGGTCTTCAAAGAGAGAAGGAAATTGGAGGGATCATTACTGATTACCCCTACAATTCAGCATAGAATTAAGTGAAGCTGAGATGATAAAGAGGGGAGGAGGGAGGGAGGGAGGGAAAAAAAGAAGAAGGAAGAGAAGAAGGGAGGAGGGAGAAAAGGAGGGAAAATCGGAGACAGAGATACAGAGAAACAGACAGTGAGAAAAATAGAGATAGAGATAGAGACAGAGAGAGACAGACAGAGAGAAACAGAGACAAAGATAAAGAGAGACAATGACACGGAGAGAGATATGAGGAAAAATCAGTTGCTAGTCATTTCTTTAAATTAAAAAATCTCTTATGGGTAAGACAAAACAAAGACAAATAATGAAGATTAAAAGAAGATAAAGTAGTGTAGTGTTTATAGTGTCTGACCTTGAGTTAGGAAAACTCATCTCCTTAAGTTCAAATTTTGCATCAGACACTCACTGGCTGTATGATTCTGGATAAGTCACTTTACTTGTCTCAGTTCCTCATCTGTAAAATGAGCTGGAAAAGGAAATGGCAAATCACTCCAGCATCTTTGCCAAGAAAACTCCAAATAGAACCACAAAGAGTAGAACAAAATTTTACTGACGAAATTCTCTTATATTCAACTGTTGGCAGAAGGAGCTGAGGTGAGCTTTGGGGAGCTAGGTAATAGAGCACTGAATCTGGAGCAATAGTAAAATAGTAATATATTGTTGGAGCCATGCATTGTTTCAAGTATTCTGGAAAACAATTTAGAGCTACACTCAAATTAGTGAGTGATAGAGATAGAAACAGAAAGAGAGAGAGAGAGAGAGAGAGAGAGAGAGAAAGAAAGAAAATCAGAGACAGAGTGAGAGAGACACACACAGATAAAGACACAATCAAAGAGATACAGAGGTGGGAAGGGGTTCAGAGACAAAAAGAAAGATAATTTGTTTAAAAATATCGATAGCAGCATTTTTTTTCTTATGGCAAAGAACTATACCCATCAATTAGCGGATGACTGAAAAATAGTATGTGAATTTCAATGGTTTCTGAAAAATGATGCCATATAAATGTAATGGAATTTTACTGTGGTACTGGATGACATGAACAATCAGAAAGCTATGCAAAAGAATATCAACTTATGAAGAGTGAAGAACAACACAATAACTAGAATTTCTATGGCATTTTTAGGTTTTCAAAGCACTTTACAAATAATATCCTATTTTAGCCTTGGGAAATAGGTATAATTATTAACCTAATTCTATCCATGAGAAAACTGAGGCAAGACAGAGGCAAGGCAAGAAAACTGGGTAAATAAGTGAGTTGACTAGTTCCACAAAACCTCTGAATATCTCTGAGTTGGATTTGAATTCCTATTTTCCTGACTGCAGCTCTAGCACTCTATTAGCTGGACCACTGCAGGACTCTTCTAGTTCTAAATCCTATGAACCTGAGTCCCCCACACACAAAGAAAATCCAGAAGGTCAGAGACTTTGCTTGACCTACTCCCAGATGACAAAGCTATAATATTATAGAATGAGGACACCTGGTTATGCATCCTTTCCTGAATCTCTAGGGGCTTAATGAATAGAGTGCCAGGTCTGGAGTCAATAACACCTACTAACAGTGTGTTCCTGGGCAAATCACTTAATCCTGTTTACCTCAGTTTCCTTATCTGCCAAATGAGCAGAAGAAGGAAATGAAAAATGGCCTCAATATCTTTGCCAAGAAAACCCCAAATGGAGTCACAAAAAGCCTACATGCTGAAACAACTCAACAACAAATCAGTCTCATTTAGGTTTCTAACTCTTCTAGTTCCTGGTTATTCCAAATTGCTCCTTCCAGGGTAGCTCCTCACTTCCTACTAAGACATATAATTCCTGGAAGACATTTATAGGGGCATTGAGGAAAGAGGATATGAAGTTTGGGGGATGGAGTGTTCTTCCATTCATAACACAGCATTTTAGAAGCTGAGTCTTCAGTGGCTGTCTAACTGAGCCCTTCCCTGAGACAAAAATCTCCTTTCCCTCTCCCCAACTCTAGATTAAAAGTCAACTAGCAGAGAACACTCTTTCCTGACCAGGCCATTTGGTTGTAATTTCCTCCCTGATGTTTAGCACTGTGCCTAGCACAAAGTAGGCTCTTAATAAATGGTTATTGATTGGTTGATTGTCAAATGACTGATTGAATGTTACATAAACCACTGTGGCTCCAAAATCCCCTTCTATAATTTCACTGAAAACCTTTCAAGACCTCAGGTTCCTCAGCTCACACAAGGACTGTTTCTATTTTTATACTTTCAGAAACAAAACAAATCCAAATGCCAAAGAGCAGACATTGAAAACAATAAATTGCACCAGACAAGGCCATATCCCAGGCATGTAGGAGAGAAAGGGGAAAAACATACACAAACACAATTTTGAATAACCTTTCAGAGGCAGATAATACTGAAATTCACCATGAGGTTGTGATTCAAGGTCTGCCTTCCTCTTGTCTGGCTGAGGGTCATATGTTGAGCTTGTTTTTGACAGTGTGGAGATTATCTGGGTTCCAGCAACATCCAGACATCCCCACTGGCACCACCACTTGGGCTTTCCAAAGTGGAAAAAATTCCAGAAAGACTCAGGAAAAGCACTCCTGAAAGAATAAAGTGATGATGAATCTTTCACAGGCAATCAATCAACCTCCATTCACCCCCATCCACTCAGAAAAAGGCTCAATGTTAGAATACTTCTGATATAGCAAGAATTCTGAATTTGGCCTATAATTCCTAGGGAAAATCCTGGTTCTGTCACTTACTATCTGTGTAATTTGGGGACTTTATTTAATGTTTCTGTGACTCAGATTCTCAACTTATAAAGTGAGGAATATACTAGGTGACCTCTAAGATCCCACTTTTAAAAAAAAAATTGATGCTTTATATTGCAATAAGTTGTTGGGGTTTTGTTGGGGTAGGGAGACAGGAGTTTAGGATTTCTATTTCTATTCCTACTAAGGACATCACCATCCTGCCAATCATTCAGACCCATAAACTTAGTGCCATCCTTCACTCCTCATTTACATTCACCCCATATATCTAATCCATTGCCAATACCTGTCATATTTCTTTTTACATCTTTCATAGAATCTCCTTCTCTCCTCTATTTGTACAGGCCTTCAACCCCTAGACTATTGCCATAAACTTCTGGTTGGTCTACCTGTCACAATTATTCCCACATCCTCCCCAAACCCTACTCCCAGATGCCAAAGTTATCTTCCTAAAGCCCAGCGGTCTCACTAGGTCACTCTCCCACTTAATAAACTCCAGTGGCTTCCTTTTGCTTCCAAGGTCAGAAGTCTTTGACTTTTGAAAGTCCCTCACAGCTTGACCCCTTCCTACATTATGCTACTTTTTATGTAATTTATAATCCAGCAGCACTGGCCCTCTTGCTGCTTCTCCCATTTCTATGACTTTTCATTGACTATCTCCTGTGCCTGGAGCACTCCCCTTTCTCATTTATGCCAGAGGTGTCAAAAAACACAACCAGAAGGCTAAATTATAAAGCAGCACTTCCCAGTAAAAGCCAGGTACAGATTAAAACGTCATTGGGAAATGATTAACAAAATAAATAAAAATATAATAGGAGATAGGTAATGTTAATATGTTGTTTTCTTTGTCAAGATGCAGCCCACAGAAATTTTAGATAAAATTTATCTATCTTTGTAAGTGTGACCTCACTGACTATGTTTCCTGCTTTTCCTGGCTTCCTTCAAGATTCAGATTATATCTTACTTTCTGCAAAACGTCTTTCCCTGTTGCTTTCTCCTTGCTAATTTCCTTTATCTGAGATTACTTCCAATTTTTTACATATGTATGTATTTATGTATATATATATATATTCACATAACATATATA
The DNA here is from genome assembly GCF_902635505.1 of Sarcophilus harrisii. Lineage (NCBI taxonomy): Eukaryota > Metazoa > Chordata > Mammalia > Dasyuromorphia > Dasyuridae > Sarcophilus > Sarcophilus harrisii. Next base: position 616,576,819 of record NC_045426.1, on the reverse strand, counting down.
CATACATATGTATATACATTCACATATACATGTGCATATACACATTATATATATTTAGAGAATTTAGGGAAAGAGGATTCCCTTTTAATATGGGCTAAAATACTATTTCATGTACACCACCAATCAACCAACATTTGTGTGTGAATTTGCCTGTGTGTGTATAGATTTTTTTCATATATATATTTTTTTTTTCATATATAGTATGTGTAAACACACATAGACAATTCTATATGCATGCTTTTATGTATGAGTCTATATATTGCATGTTGCCTCTCCATTACAATGTGAACTCCCTGGGAGAAAACAATGTTAGTGTTTCTTTTTAACCCCAGTGTTCAGCACAAAACCTGACTCTTAGTAGGTACTTAATAAATGTTTGTTGACTTTGTAAAACATGCAAAGATGTATAAATAACAGTTCTGCCCAATGGAAGACTGTGGTGAGTTCCAGCAGTGGAATAAACTAAATTTAGTGCACCGGGGTTCAATTCCTATTTCTTCTGCTTGCTATCTTTTTGACTTTGGCAAAGTCACTTAAATTCTTTAGTGTCAGTTTTCTTATCTATAAATTGAGACATATATAAATATATAAGTTCTAGAACTCTACTTGACCTCCACCATTAATGACTACTTTTGGGGAGTCTTTAACCCATTATGAATTCATATCATATTTAAAGGACTTATCCCTTAATTTGTATCAATATTGTGTTTATCTGCCTTTGCTTCCATCTTTTTTTTTTTTTACATCTTTTAAAAATCTAAGTCAATTGATGCCATGCATTTTCATCACTCTGTTTATATGGATCTTTCTTTCATTCCTCAATGGAATTATACTTGCATTTTCAGAATTTCATTCTTGAAAGCTTTCCATAATCCCTTGGGAGTATTTCTCCAGCTGATTTTAGATTATGGGATTCTATATAATCTTAGGAACACTTCCTATGGTGGATTCATGGTACAGAATTCTATATAATCTTCAGAATCCTAAAATCCCACCTTCTACAAGAAGTCTTCCCAATTCCTCTTAATTTAATGACTTCTTTCTGGTAATGGTTTCCTACTTATACTCCAAGTAGTTTATTTGTACATGTTCATTTATGTATTATCTTTCCTCCTTCCTCCCCAAGGTCCAGGGACTTATCTTTTGCCTTTATTTGTATCTTCAGCACTTAGTACAGTGCCTGGAATAAAATAGGCATTTAATAAATGCTTATTGGTTGACTGATCCTTGGAATTCCTTTCCCAGAAGCTAGGCCACATTATCTGCCGATTTTTCTTTGTCTTCTCTATCTAGAATTCAAAGTTGAGGTGTTCACTCCTCCCACTCCTGGATAAGGTTCATAGCATTTTTACTTCTTCCTTATGTATTAAAATCAGCTTCAGCACAATCATTTGCTTTGCTCACCAGCTTTTTACTTTTTGAAGAACGATCTTAGAGATCATCTTATCTCACCTCATTTTAGAGTTGAGGAAACTGAGTCTAAAGTGACTCATGCTGGTAGGTACTTTGGGGCTAGAATAGGAGGCCATGAATATCTAGATAAGAATCTTGGATCCTTTCTTCTCTATAAAAGTGAATTGCCCAAAATTTCTGAACAAGAGAGTAAAATCTCTGAAAAAAAAAAAAAAAGATGGAAAAAAAAGTTAAATTTCATGGAAACTCTATGACATCATTAGGAGGAAACTGAGATAAACAAAACTACATAAAGGAAAAAAACATCTCAAGGACTTTTGGCCAAATCATAAAAAGAAAACAAAAATTGGTTTAACATAAAAAATACCTGTCTAGCCCAGATATTTGTTGAGAAAGAAAGAAGTTGCACAGTATTGACTTGCCTTGAAATGAATAACCCAAGTATATTGACCCAAGGTAAATATGTTGACCAAGACAAGATCAAGATGATGTTTCAATGCAAAGTCTGTTAAAAGGTGAAATAAGTTTGTGTTTCCTGGATGTCTTTTATCAGGAATATCTGCTACAGGTTTATGAGGACTCCTTCCCTGTCTGTCTCTTTCTGGGGTTATAAAATTGCTTTTAGGGGATTTTATATTGATATCAAACATTGTAAGAGAAAAGATTTTTTTTTAGAGTTTCCAAAGAACAAGCAAAGCCACACCATTTTAGAGAGACAGGAAGAGTTTCCTCCCAACTAAATTTGTTAAGCGTCCATTTTATTAAGACAATTAGATAAGTTCTGAGTTCATAAAATAAAACAAAAAGAAGTCCCGGCCTTCAAGAAGCTTACAGTCTTCTTGGGGAAGCAAGGAAGAAAGGACCTAAATCTCCACAGATTAGCCAATATAAAATATGCAAAAAGTGAGTACAAAGTAATTGGGGAGAACACTAATAATCAGGGGATCAAGAAAGTGAAGCTTTCTGCACTTTGAAGCAAAAAAAGAGAGAAAACATTCCAATTATAGGAACAACCTACAAAACCAGATAGACTATTGCAAAAGAAATGTTTATTTGGTGAATATATATAATAATATTTTTAATCTTTACCCTTATGACCTCTACAATGTTCTATTATGCCAGTCTCTGACGTCCTTTTCACAGGTCTTAAAGTATGCTAATATCAGACTATAAACTTCTGATCTATTGAAGCTTTGTTTCTTCATCTATAAAATGATGGGTTAAATTATATGAACTCTGAAGTCCCTTCAGGCAGAGATTATGATGCTTTTGCTTCTGTATCCCCAAATATCTAACATAGTTCCGAGAATACTGAAAAGACATCTATTACATGCTCAGGACAAGGCTAGTACAGTGACAAAACAGCTGAACTTGATAAACCTAAATTCTATTTAATGGCTTTCACAGCTTTGGTGATCATGGGCAAATCCCTTTTCCTCCTCTCTTTTCTCCCCTATAAAATTAAGGGCTTGAATATAAAAAGGTCCCTGCCAGCTCTAAATCTGTGATTTCTCTGAATTGAGCTGAATTCTGTTTTTAAATGCTATGGTTCTTCCAAAGGCTTCATACAAAAAAAATCACTGTTACCTCTTCTTAATTCAATTCCATAAGCATTTTTTAAAATTTTAATCTATTTTCCCAAACTCTCCTATTCAAATTTCATCAAAATAGAACTGGTTCTAAATATTATAGAAGTAGCAGGAAAGTGGGGTGAGGTTGAGGTGTGATGGCTGAAGAAGGAGTTCCTGATTATTAAAAACACTATTTGCAAAAGATGACATTAAAGAATATAATTCTGTCAGACTCTTTCTTTCATAGAATGGAAGAAGAAAAGAGAGTGATACAAAAAAAACTCTGAACAGAGAATGAATTTTAGTGGCTCACACAGTTCACGGTAGCTATTTTAGTTATGGTCAATTCCATTATATAGTAACCTGAGAATGAGAATTTGTGATTCAACAGCCTATAAAATAAAAACGTATCATCCTGACCCAAAACAGAACTCTAAAGACCCTCTGAATCACCAACAAAAGAGTATATATAGAATAGGTTCTACATTAAATGCAATTTACTGAGACTTAATTATTTGAAAAGTGGTATTCTATGGTAGGATAATATTGGGTTATCCAAAAATCTTTTGGTGGGGAGAACAAATACTTTTAAGTCTTAGACTCTGAGCTATTAAAACTTACAAATTCCCTAAGACTTTTGTGACATAATAAAATATATGTATGTATTTAGATAAATATATGTGTATATAAATGTATACACACATGTGTATGAATATACACATATATACATACATATTAACTTTCTATTAACCAGAGAATCCTGTTCTGCCACCATGCCAGGTAACAGATTACACTTGAATCTGAATTTTCTTATTTACTGAGGCATCAATTGCTTGAGGCAGGAAAGGATACCCAGCCATAGACTAGGATTTCTTCAACTCCAGTGTGACATTGGATCATAAGCAGTATTATAGAATGGTTAGAGCTAATATGATGTTCAGTGTGCTTTATTTTTATTATCACAAATTATCATAATAATTTATTGAGAAGCAATGTCATGTAGCAGGATGATTTCTGGATTTGGAGGAATCAAAAAGCCTAAAGTTAAAACACAGCTCCATAAATTACTAACCATATACCCTTGGCCAATTCATTTAACTTTGTTGAGTTTTAGCTTCTTTATCTGTAAAATGAAAGGATTGGAACAGATCAAAGTTTCTTAATCTGTGCATCGGGATCACACAATTACACACAATCGTGTAATTAAATGTTGGGTGAAATGATAATTTATTATCAGGAAATGTTTGATTTGCGTACTTATTTTATATATCTATATAACCAGAGTCACATAAAAAAAATTCTCAGGCAAAAAGGGATCAGGAGTGGGAAAAGTTTAAGAAGCCCTGGAATCAATGACCTTTAATATTCCCTCTCAGGAGACCTAACCCACTTCTGCATAATACTAACCAGTAGGATGTTTTTCCTTATATTTAACGAAAATCTACTTCTGCATAACATCTCAGTTTCTAACAGAAGCCTAAATCTGTTAAATTTCAGACTTATCAAGACACTTTAAGAGCTATAGGTGTGAGGGAGCAAAGTCTTCAAAAGGAAGGATAGAGTGGAGAGACACTACCCAGATCAATTGCTTCTGAGCATTCCCTCTACAACCAGTCCCCAGTGGCTGAGTCTTTTCTATCCTGATGATACAGAATTTCCTCCTGGGACTTCTCTTTACACTTTGGTGATTTGATGACTGGGGATCCTCACTTTTTTATCCTCTGGTTCCCTAATTAGAGTTTTGACTCACATCTTCCTCTTGGCGTGTCCACATCAGTATCTGGTAATCAGTTCTCCTTCCCACTTTCAGAACACTGAGCAGCTGGAGGACTAGAGATTCAGGGAGAGGATTCACTTTTATGTTGCCTCCATATAGACCCTAGCTGTCAGACCCTAATGCCCCCAGTTAATTCCATGAGTCCTGAATTTTCAATCAAGGAAAAAGTAAATAAATCAAATCTCTTTAGTTGACGGTTGTGTTTGTAGATTATTTTATAATCTTAGAATTGGAAGGGAACATCTTGAAGGTAAGGGCTGACAGTTTTGTCTTTATAATCCCAGCATCTAGCACTATGCCTTGGAAATAGTAGGCACTTAATATAAGTTTGCAGAATTTTAACGGAATTGATCACAGTTAATCTAGATCAAGTGATTATATCTGAAGAAGAAATCCTCACTATAATATTCCCAGCAAATAGCTGTTTAATCTAAGCTTGAACAAGGATGGGGAATTCAGTCCATTCCTTTTTTTTTTTTTTAACTGAGGCAATTGGATTAAGTGACTTCTCCAGGGTCACACAGCTAGGAAGTGTGAAGTGTCTGAGGCCAGATTCTCCTGACTTCAGAGCTGGTATTCTATCCACTGTGCCACCTAGCTACCCCAGTCCATTTCATTTTTAAACAGCTCTTATAATTAGGAAGATTTTTCTTATTTTGAGACAAAATCTGGCCCCTTGAGATTTCTGCCTATTGCTCCTAATTCTGTTTTCCACTGCATTGTGATCATTTTCCTATGACTGAATTTAAACTCATGCAAATTCTATGTCCTATAAACCAAAGCTTCTTAAACTATGGTTTGCAACTCTTTATGGGGTCATATAACTGAATGTGAATTGAATTTCACAATTATGATTTATCATCAGTAAGTGTATTTTGTATACTTTGTATACTTATTTTATATACCTACTTACCAAGAGCTGTGTAAAAATTTCTCTAGCAATAAAAGGGGTTGTAAGTTGAAAAAGTTTGAGAATTCTTGCTATAAACCAACGGACTTTAAAAAAAAATCCAAAGCTTGCATAAAAATAACTATAAATATAAGTGATAGTAGTTATGACTGCTCCTTTGCTTCTAGTATGTTATGGTTATAGATCACTTTCATATACAATACAGAGCTAGATTTGAAGTCTAAACAACATAGGTTCAAATTCTGACTTTACCATTTGTATGACATTGGATAAATCATTTACTTTCCTTGAGTTTTACTTTATTTACAAGTGAGGAAGTGGGTAGCGAATGATCTATCTCTAAAGTCCCTTCTAGTTTTAAATCAATAATTTCATTGTAATAATAGCTAACAATTGTTAGCATTTAGGATAACACTTTAAGATTTGAAGTACTAAATACATATTATTTCATTTGATATTCAAAATGATCCATGAAATAGGTAGTATTATTATTCCCATTTTACATTTGAAGATATTGAAACTGACAGAGGTTAAGTGGTTTGCCTAGGATTACACAGCTAATAAATATCTGGGATGGAGTTTGGACTCAGGTTTTTCTGATTCCAAGAACAATGCCATAGGGCCACCTCACTACTTAAAAAAACAAGGCTATTTTTCAAGTACCAAGGCACAAAAAAGTAGAAAATACATCTTTCTTATCTCAACCAGAAGTAGTTTGTTCCCTTAAATTGCAATGAGAAAGCATTAGATATATAGTACAGATTCTCCTGACTTCAAAGTTGGTACTCTATCCACTGTGCCACCTAGCTACCCCAGTCCATTTCATTTTTAAACAGCTCTTATAATTAGGAAGATTTTTCTTATAGGGTCCATAAACTTGTTTTATGTACACGTTATAGTACAGAGTGTCTTAAACTGGGGTCCATGAACTTGTTTTATGTACACATATGGATGTATAACTATATTTCAATTTATTTTGTAATTTCATTTATTTTATACATTTAAAAACTTTTTCTGAGATGGGCTCCATAGGCTTCACTAAATGGCCTAAGTGATACACATACACATGCAAAGTGATGGCATACACAAACAAGAAGGAAGGAAGGAAGGAAGGAAGGAAGGAAGGAAGGAACGAAGAGAGAAAGAAAGAGAGAAAGAAAGAAAGAAAGAAAGAAAGAAAGAAAGAAAGAAAGAAAGAAAGAAAGAAAGAAAGAAAGAAAGAAAGAAAGAAAGAAAGAAAAAGAAAGAAAGAAAGAAAAAGATTAAGACTCTCTCAAGGAGTCAAATTGCTAGAACCAATTTTGCCACTAACATTGAGAATGTAGACAAGTCACTTTCCTTCTCTAAGTTTTCTACTTTGTAAAGTAAGGAGAATAAAATTGATGATACTGAAAGTGTCCTCAAACTCTCACATTCATGAGCTTAATAACTAATGTTTTTAATCCAGTTAATATAAATGTAGTATGTACCTCTTGACATATACTATATATGGAAAGCTTCCATGTATAGTAAAGAAGACCCCATTTATAGTTATTGATGACTTAATGTGGCTAAAAAGGAAACAGAATAGACATCCCTAGGGTGTTCTCTCTTAACTCTTCTCCAACAGAGGCTTTCATTTCTGCCAGGAAGGGAAATCAGAAGTTAGGACCAGAAACCATTCTGCTTTCCTCAGAAAGAAGGGGTACTGGGCTATTATTATATCTATCTTCTCTCTTAAATATTGTTAGTCTAGAGGATATGACTGGGTTCACGGTAACTTCTGATCATTTCATCTTTATTGGAGGGTAATGGAGACTCCAAGCTCAATATTCAAGGCTTGACTCTTCACATCAAATCAGTTCCACATTAAATAGACATAGCAAATAGCAAAGAAACCCATGTATCCAAATCATAATAATTTAGAAAGCAGAAATAGAACATGTACCAGACCATTTAGCATAAAGGAGTTCTTCCATTGGGAATGAAGGGATTCAGCTCAACCCAGAGAAATTATCCTGGATCTCACCCAAGGGAAAATTTCCAAAGTTTCCAGAGTAGCAAGTTGGATATATGGACATGATAGGTACTGTCAGTACTTCTCATATCTTCTCAAAGCTTTTTTTTCCTTCAGCAACCTGAAGTCACCTCTTCTGTCTGTTCTCTAGGAGCTAAAAACCAGAAGCACTCAACATGACTCAGTGGTTGAAGAGGACTTGAAGCTTGATGATGAAGATGGGCTGGCACTTGACAAGTCCCACAGGGGATGCACAGAGAACTGAAGTTCTCATTTCTCACAAACTCTACCCTACCCCTCACAAAGGGAAAGACATTCACCTCTACCAATAAAAAACAGAGTCCTATGCCAATTGGCCTTGGAGCAGGACTCCGTATGTTCCTATCAAGGGTGAGCCAGATAGATTATTGAACATCATCAGGAAGGTTTGGGCTGAAATCCCATTCCCAATACTTTCTACTATATGATGATGGGCAAATCACTTAAGATTTCTAAACCTCACTGCCCTTATCTGAACAATGGGGATTTTATTAGGATAAAAAGCAGCTTAATTCAGATAATTACAATGACTAATCTCCTACAAAGTCATTGCAATGACCAATCTCCTGCAAATCCCAGAAAACAGAAGATGACATGTACTTTCCATTTCTGGGCATAGATAATTAAGAATATGAATGTGAACTATCATCTATGATGTGTTTTTTGCTTTCCTGCTTTTTTTTGGTTATATTAAAGGGTTTAATTCGGGGGCTGAAAGGAGTGGATTGGGAAATAACTACATCAATAAAACTTTTTTTTTAAGGGTTCACAAAACAATCTGTTTTAAGGTGATGTGGTTTTGCCTAAGCAACCTAACAGAAGAGGAAAATCACAGATCAGTGACATCCCAAGCTTTTCCATGGAGTTTCTGCAGTCTCCAAAGGGAAGGGGGTGGAGTGAGGATAGATCATATCCAAAGAAACCCAGACTCCATTGTCTGAGTTCATTCCTTCCCTCCACCTCTCCCCCCTTCCCTACCCTCCTGCCAGACTAAGGAAGATGTTTTGGCCACATTGCCCTTCCAGTCAAACTAATGTGATTATGTGGCCAAGGGAGACAGGAAATGACCGATAGTCACAACTGGTGATATAGAAAGGGTCACTTCTGTACAAACAGTGAGCAAGAGCTACAAGAATTTGGTCTGCTGCAGGAACAGTTTAGATATGTGATTTTTCCAAAACAAATTAAAGAGATTCAGGTTTTAGAAAAACTTTGCAGGGAGAATCTCCTGAATGAGACCCTAATCAGCCAGAATTCCAAACTAATTGAAATCTATAGATTTTAAGGAATTAAGAACTGAAAGAGCTATTAGTAATTACTTTATCCAACTCCTTCATGTTATAGATGCAAAAACAGGTCCAGGGCAGTAAAACCGTTTTCTCACATAAGTGACATATACAGGACTCTTATCAGTCTGGCTTACTTCTTCCTCCTTCCATCATCCTTCCCCTCAACAATCCACTTTGTTGAGAAATGGAAATACCACGTCTATATCAAAGATGTAGTAGGGGAGTAAGGGTTGGAAAGAAAATTTGGCAAGATTTGTTCTAAATTCAGTATACCATTAGCCCACTTGCCTACACTTTTTATAGTCCTACGTAGTAGTGGAATTGAGGCTCAGGACACAATATACATATATATATATATATCATATTTTATTTTAAAAGGCGTTATACATGCATTATCCCAGATGATTTTTCATTACAACTACATAGAGAAGTATGGATATTATTATCTCCTTTTTACAAATGAGGAAACTGAGGCCTGAGAAGTTCATTTAACATTCAAAAAGTATTTAAGCATATACATATAGAACATTAAGTCAAATACTAGGGAAAATATGGATCTTATATTTATATGGTAGCTTAAAAATCCTTTTGCTCAGAATAACCCTGTTAGCTAGATAATACATGTATAATCTTCATTTTATAGATGAAGAAGATGAAACTCAGTGAGCTAAGTGATTTATTCAGGATCATGCTGCTAAAAAATGTCTTAGTGGGATTTTAAACCAGGTACCCTGGCTCCAAGACCATTCTAAATACCACAAAGGTGTCAGATAGGCAGATTTATGCATCAAGTTAAATGTCTTGGACAAGATCACATAGTTAGCAGAGTTGGGACTTGAACCTAGGATTTCAAATTGGCAATCTTTTTACTGTGTCAGATTCAGATATTGGTAGATCCTTGATTAACTTAATTTCATTAATTCCATTCAGTTTAATAAACTGTTAAGTACTTGATATTTACCTTTCTGGATATCTCCAATATTTAGCACAGTTGCTAGTATATAGTAGGTACTTACTAAATGCTTAGCTTGAATTGTTATATATCCCCTCTGAGACTAAGATTACTCATTATTAAATCAGGATGTTGAACTAAATGACCTCTTAGATCCCATCCATCCTAAATCCATAATTTTATGTATTTATGACTTGCTGTATATAAAGCATATTCCTAGGTGCTGAGAGAGAGATGTAAAGTTTTGCTGAGAAAAGGCCCTCATGAAGTTTACAGTCTGGTAGGGGAAGAGAATATATACACTATAATGATGATTGTTGGAGGGGATGTGGGAAAACTGGGACATTGATGCATTGTTGGTGGAGTTGTGAACGAATCCAACCATTTTGGAGAGTAGTTTGGAACTATGCTCAAAAAGTTATCAAACTGTGCATACCCTTTGATCCAGCAGTGTTACTACTGAGATTATATCCCAAAGAGATTATAAAGAAGGGAAAGGGACCTATATGTGCACGAATGTTTGTGGCAGCCCTTTTTGTAGTGGCTAAAAACTGGAAACTGAATGGATGTCCATCAGTTGGAGAATGGCTGAATAAATTGTGGTATATGAATATTATGGAATATTACTGTTCTGTAAGAAATGACCAACAGGATGATTTCAGAAAGGCCTGGAGAGACTTACATGAACTGATGCTGAGTGAAATGAGCAGGACCAGGAGATCATTATATACTTCAACAATAATACTATATGATGACCAGTTCTGATGGACCAGGCCATCCTCAGCAACGAGATCAACCAAATCATTTCCAATGGAACAGTAATGAACTGAACCAGCTATGCCCAGAAAAAGAACTCTGGGAGATGACTAAAAACCATTACATTGAATTCCCATTCCCTATATTTATGCCCACCTGCATTTTTGATTTCCTTCACAAGCTAATTGTACAATATTTCAGAGTCTGATTCTTTTTGTACAGCAAAATAACGTTTTGGTCATGTATACTTATTGTCTATCTAATTTATATTTTAATGTATTTAACATCTACTGGTCATCCTGTCATCTGGGGGAGGGGGTGGGGGGGTAAGAGGTAAAAAATTGGAACAAGAGGTTTGGCAATTGTTAATGCTGTAAAGTTACCCATGCATATATCCTGTAAATAAAAGGGTATTAAATAAAAAAAAAAAGAGAGAGAATATATACACTACTAATAACCATGAACCAAATAGCATTCTGATTGGTTCTCTTCTCTTACCTGATTCTTTAACAAATTGCCAGTTACTTTTTCTTTTTTCCCTTCTTTACCAACCCTGCTAATTGTATAGAATTGTATTGTATAGTTCTGGAGATTGTATAGAAAGTAGTAAAAAAAAAAAAAAAGAGAGAGAGAGAGAGAGAGAGAGAGAGAGAGAGAGAGAGAAATGAAAACCTAGCTCTCAGGAATTCAATTCAATATAAATATTTATTAAGGCCTATGATGTGTAAGGCATAATTCTAGATATTAAGGAAACAATAAAAATGACATTTTTCCTGCCCTCGAGGGATTACAGTCTCATTGGAGCAATGATATATGGACACAAGGAACTGTACTTAAGGAGAAAGGGAAAGAGGTGTGAGAAGTTGGGAATGGAAATCTTTAGAGGAAAGAAAATCTTCTTCCTCTGAGGGAGGATTCAATTTTTTAAAACATTCTAGTTATTTGGATACAATTCTGTCATAATTATAAAACAAGATAGGTTTTCTGCTATGGTCTAAAGTTTCGCAGGCAGTTTCTCCAACTCCCTTCCCTTCCCACCAAAGAAAATCTGCAAAACTGTTTGGAGCAATGGCAGCTATGATTGAATGTGTTCAGTTTTCCTTTCCTCCTGAATTCTCTCTCCCTGAATTTCTGAGACATGCATTTCTCCTAGTTCTCCTACCTACTTGACCATTCCTTCTTGATTTTCTTTTCTGGCTGATTTACTTTCCAAATCACACACTCACTAATTGTGATTAATCCAATTCATTCTCTACAAACCTGACAAAGTGATTTTCCTAAAGTACAAATCTAATCATGTAACCCCCTTATTACAAACTCCAATGAATCTTTTTTACCTCTATGATCTAATATAACTTCTGTTTGGAACTCAAAACTTTTCGCAAATTAGTGCACTCTGTCTTTACAATCTACTCACAACCTGACCCATTGCTCCTCAAACCTGGTGATCCACTCTCCACTCTCCAGGCCTCTGCAGTATCTTGTATTAATTTTGTATACAGGAGTGCCTCATTTTATTGCACTTCACTTTATTTCACTTCACAGATATTGAATTTTATTTTGTTTTGCTCTGTTTTCAACAAGTTGAAGGTTTTCGGCAATGCTATGGGAAGTAAGACTATTGGAACCATTTTTCCAAGAGCATGTGCTCACATTTTGCGAATCTCACAATATTTCAAACTTTTTTCATTTTTATTATATCTTTTGTGGTTATCTATAATCAGTATTCTCTGATGCTACTATTGTAATTGTTTAGGCCCCAAAGACTGCACTCTTATCCGCAGTAACTTTAATCACTAAATGATTGTGTTCTGACTGTTCCACCTACCTGACTTTCAGGTCTTCTTATTCCCCTGAGACACAAAAATATTGAAAACAGGCCAACTGAAGAGCCCTACATTGAAGTATTCAAGTGAAAGGAAGAATCCATCAATGGGGCAACTTTATTGTCTTATTTTAAGAAATTGTCAACCTTCAGTAACCTGTCTGTTGCTGTAAAAAGATTATGACTTGATGAAGGCTCAGATGATAGCATTTTTTTTTAGCAATGAAGTTTTTTTTTTAATTAAGATTTGTATATTTTTTTAGACATAATGCTATTGCAGACTTACTAGACTACAGCATAGTATAAATATGACTTTAATATGCACTGAAATGCCAAAAACTTCATATGGTTTGTTTTATTGCTGTGGTCTCGAAATGAACCTACAAAACTTCTGAGGTTTGCCTATATATTCTGCATGTATATTCTTGTACATAACTCATCAAATTATAAGATCCTTGAAGGCAGGAATTATTTCACTTTTGCCTTTGTATGCTCAAGACTTAGAGCAGTGCCTTAGAAAATAGCAAATGCTTAATAAATGCTTGTTAACAGGTTATTTTTCAAAGGAATTGTATTTATTTGCATGGATAATTTATGGCGTGTGAACATAAGCGATGGAGATAATTGCACAGATTTTTTTAAAAAAATAAAATTAGTCTCTTTATATCAAATTCCTACTTTGGAAAAATCCCAGCATGTGGCCAAACTCTCCTCTCACTGAGGCCCCTTGTATCCCTGTTTTCCCAGCTTGTCTCTCTCAAAGTTTCAGGCTCTGCTAATCTAGCATACGACTTCTTATTGGATTTAAACCCTGCTCTGTGGCCCATATGCGTCCCACCCTGAATACTGGGTCTGCATTTTGTTGGAGAAGGTTAAACTAATGAGTTCTGTTTTCTTTTGCATATGGTGTGGCAGAATGCAAATGCATGCAAAACAACATGCAAATTATCATAGTCCTGGCACTGGGTAAAAACAGGCCCGTAGTACTGATGCTAGTGACAATGCCCATTAACAATAGATCTAAACAATGGACTTTTAAAAGACAAAGGATACCTATCAGACTTTTGTTTCATTGTTTCTGGATTTTTGTTTCTTTCTTTTTTTTCTGGAACATTAAGTCATTTTTTAAAAATATCTAAGCCGAATTCTCCTTGACACAATGAAAAAGGAAGGGGGGGGGGGGTGGGAATGTCCTTTGCCTTCAATTAAGGGACAGGAAGCTTTTCCTAGAGATGAGAGAACTGGATCTTCTAAGGAGGCAGTTATTTGTTTTAAGGGTAAAGCTGAAAGTGCCCCGAGTGTGTCAATAGCAGTAGAGTCATCCAGGAATTCACAGGAACAATTTTAAAAAGAGTTAAGCCTGTGACCTCTGATTGTGATGCACAAATAAACAAACTATAAATAATAAATAAAGTGAGTTAGAGGGTTCTGATAACTCTACAGTTTTAAGTTGCAGAATATCTTTGCACTATCCATTAGCCAATTCATGTGATTTTCTCCCCCAGTGGCTTCCTTCCAGACAGATGAAATTCTGACTTCAGATGGAATCCTTTCCCCAGCCTTCCTTCTCTTCCCTCCAAAGACTTTCGCACTGAAGTTGCCTCCCACTTTGCTTTTGTCCAATTTTTTTTTTTTTTAATGTTGTCTTCCTCATCAGAATGCATGCTTCTTGAATGCAGGACCTGGGTTGTTTTGTCTTTCTGGCACAGTATTTGGAAAGATGCTTGTTGACTGAAAATTTGGGTATCACTGAGATTTGGTGGAATAAGACACATGCTTGGAAGCAGTCTCTGGAACTGATTATCCAAAAGGAATAAAAGAGGTCAAAGGTAGGAACTTGAATGGCAGAGTAGCATTCTATATTAAGAAAATCTACTTGTATGAGGCATTCTAGAATTCACAGAGGAAATACATTAGGGGGTATTTGGGTGAAGATCAGGTGACACAGAAAGAGATTTCACATGAGTAGAGAAAGATGAAAAAGATGAGAAATTCAGCAAACTGCATGCAAATCTGATGTTTATACATGTTATAGTGATAGGGAGCTTCATTTAACTGGATTTACACTCTGTTTCTCTCTGTCTATATGTGTATATGTCTCTTTTTTTCTCTACCCTTTGTCTATCTTTCCTTCAAGCTAATAAATCACTAACCTTAATGAAAATTCCAGCCTTCAAAACATAGAATCTAACCAGGAGAAATTCTATTAGGAATCCCACCAATAATAAAAAAAAAAAAAAGAAGTGGTTTCTGATAGTGACTTCAGAGGAAAGTAACCATTTCATTTTGGAATTGATAAGGAGAGGAGAAGATATGGAAGATCCCATGAACTAAAACACCAATAGGCAAGTCAGCCCAGAAGGGATGAGATATTCTCTCACAGTGAGTTCTATAGACACAAAGAAATATTCAAAAAGAAGGAAAAGGGACATTTGCCTTAAGAGACTAGTATTCATGCACTAGGAACTTATTGATCAATTTCAATATTTTAAAAATGTGTATAGAAGATGGAAACAAGAGAAATTAAAAGAGGATAAAAACAAAAATATGACATGGACCTATAATAATAGTGATAGGGATGCTAAATCCTGTAATGAGCTGAGTCAAGCTAAGTCAGGGGAAGTGGAGGCAGGGAGAGAAAGAGGATAAAAGATGGGACTGGCCTGATGGTCTGGGTGGATGAGATGGTGATAATTTTTATTCTCTATTTCACTGGTCTAGAAAAGAGAAAGAATGGCTAGTAGAGATGCAATATCTAAGATAAGTAAGAAGATAGAAAGTAAATACCTAGGTATCAAAAGTACCTAAGTTACTCTCCAGGCCAAGAGGAATATGGCAAGGTTATCAAAAGGATACCAAGGCTGACCTAATATCTTTTAAGATCATGAAAAAGAGGAGACACGTTACACTTTCCCTTCTCTGCCAGAGAAAGGTGAATATTCTGATTTTCAAAACAGAAAAGAGAATAGAACTTAAAAAATAGAAACCAATGCTTTTGACTTTCCTTTCCATCCAACTTCTAGAATATATTAATAAAAGCATGATAAGTGAGTTGTTTGCCCTTTTAAAAGATAAACTTCTAGAGGACAGGGATTATTCTTTTTTGTCTTTGAATCCCCAGGGCCTAACACACAGGTGGCACATAATAAATGATAAATGAATTCTGAATAAAGCTAGACAAGTAAGCATTTATCCCAAAGACTCAGCAAAACCAAATTGAGAGAGAACAAGTCCTGCCAGACTAATCTCTTTCTTTTTATGATACAGTTGTTAGACTGGTAGATTTATATTTTAGCAAAATATTTAACAAGGTCTCATGCTCTTCTTGCAAACTAGATGAAGTGTTACAGGCTAGACAGTAATATTGTTAGGTGCCTCAGGTAAAGAAAATAAATGTTAACTGAGCTGCCCAAAACTACATTTGTAATGCAGATGAACTGAGTATTTAAAAATTACCAATCTAACACATTTTATTAGGGCTAAAGAAAATAATATGTAATTTCACTCCCCATCCCTCTATCACTATATTTAGTTATTTCTCTAGAGACATATTTGGTCCATGATCCATCCAAATCTGGGTTATATTGAACCGTATGAAACTCTACTACTCTTTTGTCTAATCATGTTATATATATAACATGTTATATATATAAAACATGTTATATATATATGTATATATATAACATAATATATATAACATGTTTTATATATATATAAAATGTTATATATACATATAACATTATATATATATATATAATCATACATATTTAAGGCTTAGTATGTACCTAGAACCATACTAGGCACTGGGGATAAAAAAACAAAAAAAAAAATTTTAATCCTTGCCCTTAGGGAGATTATATTAGCAATTAGCACAGCACTGACACATTGTAAATGCTAATTGACCATGAGGGGAGACAAAATGTAGCATATATAAAATAAATACAAAATAGAAAGAGCAGAAGTAAGCTGGGGGCATCAGGAATAATGATGAAGGTAGTACAAAACCAATATAGAAGCAATTACATTGCTCAGTACTGGGCCTAACATCAGGAAAATCTGAGTTTAAATCTAGCCACTTAGCTGTATGATCCTGGGCAAGTCACTTAACTCTGATTAACTTAATCTACTGGAGAAAGAAATGGCAAATCACTCCAGAATCTTTGGCAAGAAGATCTCATGAACAGTACTGATGTATGATGGCTGAATAAGAATATAACCAACATGGAACAAATGTATTAGTGAATATATTCAGTTTGAAAGGCAGACCAGTGATGGATAAAACATTCCACATGACATCAGATTCCTAGGTCCAATCCCATCTCAGATAGTTCCTCAGTGCTTGACTTTGGGTAGATCAACTAAACTTTCAGTTCCTTCCCCCTATAAAATGGGAGTGCTGATAATACCTATCCTACCTGACTCACGGGCCCAGTAGGTGGAAAACCCAACCGAAATTTATTAACATGCCATTTCAGTCACTGCTTAGAACCCCTGGGGTGTTAGAGTGAGGAAAAAGACCCAACGTCATCCCTCAGACTGTTAAACACCCACAACAACAAAAATGGAATTAAATCCAGCTTAAAGTCCTGTGAACCCAAAGAGACTGGGCATTGAAAGTCCGAGTCTCTCTGTTGCCATTCCAAAAGGCAGCCACAAAGGCCTAAGTCTGTTATAAAGCTTAGCGGGCGCTCCCCCCATCCCACTCCCTGTCAGGGGACAGTGGGTGTACTGTTTGCACGGCAGTGTTTTCTCAGAAAGGCCGGCCGCCTTCCCTTAGAGCTGAAAGTCGGAGCATTCTGACCATATGGCAAGGGTCCTCATGCTCGGTAACTGGAGCCCACCCGCCCCAGCACAAAATAAATAAGCGGCTGTTGTTGAAACAACCTGCTCACCCACCCATGCAAGTGTGAGCGCACAAATACACATCCTGAAACTCAATTTCTATTCCTAGGCTGTTTCCAAAATATTAGTGGCTGGGTCAGGAGGATTGTTGCTTGAGCAGTAAGAAGTAGCCAGGCCATTTCTAAAAGGCTCTGTGTGCTCTCCAAGTACATAGTATAATGACTGTGTTTGGGTCTGTCCTGAGCCAGAATTCAGGGCTCAGGTCTGCTAACCTGTCTATGCTGGACCCTCTGAGAGGAGAGGAAATGGTCTAAGAAATAAATCCTTTCCCTCCTTTGAGGAGGAGAAAAAGTATCTCTGTCTCAAGGCAAGATCAGACAGCAATCTTGGGCAAATCACTCTCCTTTAATAGGAGATTATTATAATAGGAGATCTAATAATAATAGATTAGGTTATTTGTAAAATCAGTTTCATCTCTAGCTTTCTGTGAGTGAGCCATGTTGCCCCAGACAAGGTTCATCCTGGGCTTCCTGACTCAGGGGTCCAATTCTCTTTCAATTAAATCATGTCGTTTCTCTCAGAACAAGCTCATGAAGTAGTTCAGACTGTTATTGTTCCTCTTACTGATGGGAGGGGGGAGTTAGGAATAAAATGATAGAGTAATTCTAAAACCTACCCAAGTTCAGACCTACTTAGTGACAGAGCCAGGACTAAAACTAATAAAGCTAATTTACACAGGATGTCTAGGACCATGTGCCAGGAGTCATATATCCTTCTCTGCCCCCTAAAAGCAGAGCATCAAACCAAGTGCAGTCTCTCAGGGTGTCAGGGGAACTGCTCCAGCTATACCGCTAGGTCTGGGGTCCCACCTTATGTGGGATACCTGAGACTAGAGATGGATCAATAAGGGCATCAAGGTCAAAAGCAGGTCACTGGTGAATAGATTGATGAGAATGGGATCACGAGGGCAGAACAGGAGGGAGGGAAAGGATGAGAAAGGAGTCTTTGGAGGAGGGAATGGGTTAAGTAATAGCAAGGCAAAATAGCAGGTAGAAGCAGAACAGAAGAAGAATCAGCAGGGTTAAGAAATAAGAGATACCCACAAACATAATAATGATCAGAGAAGAATTTATTAGGAAAAAAAGCAGAAATTGTAATTATTGATCTCAGACAAAGTTAAAGCTAAAAATAGATTTAATCAAAAGAGAAATATAGGAAAACCACACTATAGATAGTATAAGGTTAGAATATTTTGAGATATAGGAATAAGGATTTAGAAAAACATGGAAAGGTTTGGACTTATGAAGGATGATGTCATCTACCTTCAGAGAAACAGGATAAACAAACATACTGTAGGCTTATATAAATATATTTAAACATTTATGTGTGTATATAAATATATGATTGTAGATATCTACATATATTTATACATATAGATATATATGTGTGTTTGTACATATGTAACACGTATATGTATGCTTAACATATATTTGCATTTGCTTCCCACTACCAGATGAAATAGGGACCAGGGATTAAATATAGTCAAGGAAATTGGGACTGCAAGATTAAATGACTACCCCAGAGTCACACAGAAAATAAGCATCTGAGACAGGACTCAAACTCAGGTGATGATAGCTAATATTTACATAAGGCTTAAGGTCTGCAAAGTACAAATATAAAATAATAAGAAATGATAAGCAGGCTAATTTCAGAAAGACCTGGAAAGACTCACATGAGCTGATGCTGAATGAAGTGAGCAGAACTAGGAAAAGACCATACCCAGCAACAGCAGGATTGTATGATGATCAATTATGATTGAGTTAGCTCTTCTCAACAGTTCAGTGATCTAAGGCAATTCCAATAAACTTTGGATGAAAAATGTTATCCACATCCAGAAAGAGAACTATAGAGACTGAAGGCAGATCGAAGCATACTATTTTCACTTTTTTTTCCTTTTGTTTTGTTTTTTCTTTCTCATGGTTTTCCCCTTTTGTTCTCATTTTTTCCCCAACATGATTCACATGGAAATATGTTTTAAAATGATTGCATATATATATCCTAAAAAAATTAAAATAGCTAAAAATTATGTAGTATTTACTATGTGTCAAGCAATCTGCCAATTGCTTTACAATTACTCTTCTTTGATCCTCACAACAACACTAGAAAATAGGTGCTATTGTTATTTCACAGATGAGGAAACTTAGTGATCTGCTCAATATCAAACATCTAGTAAGTGAGGCCAGATTTGAACACAGGTCTTCCTTACTCCAGCACTGTATCTAGTAAGCAACTTAGTTATCCTCATAATAACTCTGGGAGTTGTTTTTATTATTCTGATTTTACAGATGAGAAACCTGAGACAAAGGTTACATGCTTTATCCGGTTTCACATAGATAAATGTCCAAAGTCACATTTGAACACAGGTCTTCCATGATACAAATTAGCTACTATATCACCTAATTGCCTAATTACAGTCCCGAACTCAATTTTCTAATTCCTAGCTCAAGTTTCTTTCCACCACTCAACTTGTATTAAAACAAGCTCTTAGCAGGAAAAAGGTCCAGAGAAAAATCA
Organism: Sarcophilus harrisii; assembly: GCF_902635505.1. Classification (NCBI taxonomy): domain Eukaryota; kingdom Metazoa; phylum Chordata; class Mammalia; order Dasyuromorphia; family Dasyuridae; genus Sarcophilus; species Sarcophilus harrisii. The sequence continues at coordinate 616,556,875 of NC_045426.1, read as the reverse complement.
TATTCTATTCTCTGTTCCCTCTTCTTCTCCCTACTATGACCACTTTTCTTCCCCTTCCAACCCTAATCTACACGCTGGATGAGAACAATGGAGGAGCCGATTACTGCCTCTCTACTGTTTTATAACAAAAGACCCCATTTTCCCTCATCCCATTCAAAAAGCTCAGATGCTTTTTAAAAAGGAAATCACAAGGAAGAGGATTGACTTAACAGGGGCAGCACAATCTGTTTTGCTTTAGTTTGACATGGAAAAAGAAAAAAGAAAAATTGTAAATCACCTTTGTAGGAAGGAAGAATGACTTCCACTGGCTTTGATGACTGAACCTGAAAATTACTACTTCAAACCTTCACCAATCACACCTACTGTGCCCCAGACTTCTGCTAGGTGCTGTGGGTCATACAAAGGCAGCTAAAGACTGAATGACAACATCATTTCATCACCCTTTAACACTTTTTCAAGACAAATAAGGCAGAGGGGAAGAAACAAGCAAACAAGCAGGCCACCCAGGGCCAAACCTTCTCCCCAACCCAGAAATCAGCTCAAAGCAGCCAGTGGTCTCCTGAATGTGGTCCATATAGTGTATTGGGATAGGCTCTGAATTCATTGCCAGCAATCCTGGACTAGTCCCATTTTCTTCATCTTTAAAATGGGGATGATAGAGCATGTATTTTTTTTTTTGCTCACCAGCTAAGAAAATCCCAACAAAAACTATATCTCTCTTTGTGAATTAGGAAATCCCAAAAATAGTCCAGGCATTTCTACTTGTAATCATATAAGAACTTTAGAGGTATCATGTCATCTATAAAATGGAATTGTTAATAAGAGGCCAACCTCACAGGATAAGGTAGATCAAATGAGATAATGTATATAAAACAGCTTGAAAATTATAAAGGGATATATATAAATTAATTATATATTTATACATTTATAATTATATAATATATTATATCATATTTATCAGGGTCCCAAATTGCTATGCCAAAAATTTACCTGGCCTAGGATTCAAAACTACTTAAAATAATATGCTAAGCTCCCACCCAATTGAATCTTTCACTTTAGTTTCATGTCATATTGAGAACAGCAGAACAATTTATTTACAATAGGAAATATGATATCAGATCAGCATCAAATGATAAACAGCAGAAAATACACCAAATGAAATTACCTACTCAAAGCACATTTCCCATGCACCTTATCTTTGGGCCCTCAGGTAATTCTGATGATGAATCCTAAGCCTCCAGTTGAATAGCTAAAGGAGATTCACTTTCAGTCTTTGGAGTCCCCAAGAGTCTTATATATGTCACATTCCATAAAAGGACAGAAGCATGTGGAATATTCAGGTCTGACATTGGCAGAAATAGGAGAAGGCACTTTGGTTTACCATTGTGAAAACAGGAAAGTATCAATAATAAAAATAACCCAGCAGGATGAGCTACAACTCAAAGGAAGCCCCTGACATGGCAACCACGCATCATTTTCCTGTTCTAGGTTCTAATGTTTATTTCATTTTCCATCAGTAGCTCTTCTTGGATTTAACTCCATAAAACAACCCATTCTGAGTACCCCCTGAGCTCTGCTGTCTGCTTTTCCCTGCCCCTGCTTTTTAGCTTCCTTTTGCATGTTATTTCCTGCCTTCTCCCAAACCCATCCAATAGATTGTAAATTACTTGCAGGTGAGAACTGTATCTTTTTCTCTTTTTTGTATCCCTAGTACTTGGCACAGTACCTGGCAAATGATAGGTTCTTGATAAACTTTTATTAAGTTGAATCAAATTGATCTCTCAGCACTTTTTGTGCCTTCGTCTTCTCTTGCAAAATCAAACTAGGTGAGATATCCCTATATGTAAGACTTCCAGATCTGTCGATGTTTTTAAAAATTATTTTGATTAACTGCATTTCAGAATGCTATGGTCCTGTTCTTTACAAGCATGCCCTTTACCTCTGCCACCCAAATTTGTGTTTATGAACCTTTGTGTCTTCACATGGTAATCCTTTCACAAAGAATACTCTTCCCACTGCCTTCCTCTCTTTCCAATCCCCCCTACCCACAATCCTTAAGGAACCAAATCAAAACCCTCATATTTAGACCATTATAGTTCAATTTAATGACTCCCATCTCTGAATCCTGAACATAAATTAGCACATATGTACATTTTTTATCTCAATTTGTGACTTCATCAGTATGAAACAATTCTCAGTATGGAACCTTCACCAATACAAAAAAAGTGATTTGTCTGTAATTTTTGGCCTTAGCAAGTTTCCTGAGGCACCTAGAGAATAAGTGGTTTGCCTTTAGTTTCACAACCAGTAGGGGTCACAGATGGGGCTTGAACCTGGACCTTCACAACTCTAAGAATAGCATTCTCTTCAATACACTGCCCCGTATTCATACAAGTATAACAGGGGGGTAAGCAAAGAGCAGGAGGTCAATATAAGGATGGGCCAAGGAGCCCAGTACTTTATGAGCACATAGCAAGACTCAACTGATGACATTTCCATATGACTCTTAGAGCACAAGAAGACATTCTATAACTAGTTCCAATCAGCTAACCACCTGGTAAATAGTTGTTTCTTTGGTCAATGGCTAAAACTGGGGTTGTATTTAAAAGACATTAGTAGAGATAGTCCTCTCTCTTGATTGGGTTTTTCCAGTCTAGCAGCATTCTAGTGAAAGATAATGTAGAAAGAAGGGATCCTTCCCTTGTAAGACCAACATGTATCCTGTACTTCAGACCTGTTTTTTTGGTCTCAGTATTTATTCTTTTAGGGTTTTTAAATAAAGAAATTGGATGCTAAAGCCTTGAGAAGTTTGAAAGGTCAAAAGAGGAAGCTACCAGGAGGTCTGGTCGTAAAACCTATACCAGACTTGGCAGATGATCTATCTCTATGGTTCTGAGGGTCAGGAAGCCTAATCCAGATTGTTGATATTATTTCTTCTTCTTTCCCAAAGAAAACCAGTGACATCAGGATGGTCTTGACTTACAAGTGAATAGGATTTAAGTGATAAATAATTGTACAAAGTCGTCAGCCTGTCTCCTTTAAAGAGTCATCAGAGTTCAGTGACAAAACATAAGTCTGGTAATGGGACAGCATGCAGCCCAGAAATAGCTAAACAAAAGATTCATGCAGCAATGATATAGAAAATGGATGTGAACCAAGGCTATTTAAAAATTACTTTTATTCATTTAGATTTTTTTTTTGCCTAAATGAAAGAGGTCATTCTTTGTCTTAATTGCTACCTAGCCTTAATCATTAAACAGGCATTGCCTTAGTCAAACAGTTCTGTGAAAAACCTTAGCTTAAAAAGGCCAAGGTCTCCCATTTCATTCAGGACCATCTCCAGTCAGCCCCATCCATCTCTGGCCAGTGGACCCAGATGGCTCTGGAGGGGAAAGCAAGGTAGGTGATCTTGCCCAGCCCTCTCTCATTTAAATCCAATTCACTTGGAGCTAATGAGATCACCTCCCCATGTCATGGTCCCCTTGGACCATGGGAGAGTGTTTCCCCGAAAATATTGGGAGGAATTTTGGTACTAGTGTTAATTGGTTAAATGGAACTGAGGAATTAGTCACAGGAAGCTATGAGTTCAGGGAACACACTTGAAAATGGTTTGAACTGATAGCATTAGAGAAGAAACACCCTGATCCCTCGTGGGATACTCCTAGAGCCCTGATGGGGTCTGATTTTATTCTAGGAGAATGAAATCAGAAAGTATTGTCTGTATGAATATATATATATAGTAAAAAATAATATCTCATTATGATGAATAGGAGAGCTTAAAATTCATGCTTTGTATCTGTTTAAGGTTTATAAAAAATGAATATTATCATAGATTTGGAGCCAAGATGAACCCTAGAGATCATCCACTCCAACCCACTCAGATGATAGCTGAAGAAATTGAAAGAAGTCACAAAGACAACAAAAAGAGGTAATTTTGGGATTTGAACTCAAGTCCTTTGGTTCTGGCTTTTTTCCACCACCCCATTTTTTCCCATAACAGATCTATAAGGTAGGTAGGAAAAAAAAAGTATTTTTATCCTTATTCTGTATTATGTTTATCCCTATTATATAATTATTATATTTTATATTTACCCCATATAGATGAGGAAAACAAAGTCTTAGGGAGGTAATATGCTTTTTCCTAAGCTGCATAGCTAGTAAATAGCAGAATCAAGCTTCAAAACCAAGGGTATCTGCCGCCAGATCCTTTGTTCTTCCACCGTACCACCCCTCCACTTAGGTAAATGGTACAACATTAGATTTGGGAGCTATACCTTCATGAAACTGGAGTGCTTTTAATGCTGTTACTAAAGGACAAGAAAAAGCAGAATAAATAGTCATTTGGTTCTAGCTTGTTAGCTCTTCCTTGTACAAAGTGACAGATACCCCCAGCCAATTACATCAAAGTGTGGGAAGTGTATGTTTGTATACAGAGCTATGTGATTGAACATGTATAAATTTGACTACTACCTTCCCCTAGGAGTTCTGTGAAGAGCAAGTAATCTCACTCAGATGGTCCTGATGGAAAAAAAAGATCGAAAAAATACACATATTCAGGCAACCTCAAACACTGATGTTGAGAACAAAAGAAGAGACAGCTTCCTATCTTCCCAAGAACTGGGCTCATAGACAATCCCTTCAGATCTGTTAAAAGTAGGTCAGTCATGTAGATTCTATTGCCTCTTCCAGAATACTGGTGTGATGAGTCCCCCTCGCCCCCTTCACAACTTACAAGTTGTATTTCTCAGCAGACATATCACTCAAAAGTTAATGGATTCAATACATCTAATTAAATCAACCTTGGCACCCACTCAAAAGTCTTCATTTTCTTTTCCTCTGGGTTTCTGACTGTGCAATGCAGGCTCAAGTATATGTGTTATGTCTGTGTGTGTATTTGTGTGTCTGTACTGGGTCAGTGAATTTGTGGCATGTGTTTATATGTATCACATAAATGTATATTTTTGGGGGGTGACACTGATATTTATGTGTACGTGTATTTGTAGGGGTATGTGGTATGTTTGAGTGTGTCACGTATGTGGCAAATACGTATTAGAAGATTGTCTGTTTCCTTTTAAATCACAGGTACATTCAGGGTAGACGATCAGCTCTGACCATCTCTCATTCACTTTTTGAAACTTGTATCACAAAAATTTTATTTTTTTTAAGTTTAATTTAATTGTTTTTCAATAAGCATAAAGTCTTTTCTTTATACCCTGCCTCCCTCCCTCTTCCATTTCCTTTCTAAAGATCTTGGAGAAGCCCAAGGAAATTGGTATAGCTGAGGTCAGCTGGTTCTAAGGAAAATGGTGAACAGAAACACAAATGTAAGGAACTCTAGACTGAGTACCTCTCCAAAGCCCAAAAGACTCAGTAGGAGGTACTCTGAAATACTCTGAATTCTTTTCTCTACCCTGCGTTGCCTTGCATAGAATCATAGACCCACAATATCTTAGAATTGGAAGGGACATTAGGGGTCATCTAGTCTATGGATATGGTTATCTATCCAATGCAAGAATCCCTTCCACAACATCTCTGAGAAATGGTCGTTCTGTTTTGGACATTTTCAAAGGTTAAAGAGGCCACTAATTCACATAGCAACCTTTTTCCCTTTCAAATAGTTCCAATTGTGAAAGGATTAATGAGCCTTCCTTATACACAGCCAAGAGCTGCCATCCTATTGGTTTTACTTCTGCCCTTTGAAGTTAGACTGAATGTCTTTCTCCTTCCACATGATAGCTTTTCAAATACTTAAAGACAACTATCTTGCCCCCTAAACCTTTCCCTCCCCCAGCTTCTCTTTCATACACTAACATCTTAAGTTCCTTCACCTATTCCCCAAATAAGATAATTGCCAAACCCTTCACCATATTGGTTACCAGACTTTGGGTAATTGTAGGCTGGCTTACCTCGTAACTGACAAAAGTTCTGAATAAGTAGGAGTTAAGAATATTAGGGAAACATCTGCAGAAATACTGTTCATTTTGTTACATACCTTTCCTTTGCTTAAGAGATCTTATTGTATTCAATGGTTTCCAATGTTTGCCTTTTACTTGTCTGTATTTAGCATACATTAAAAAAATACCAAGGCAAATTCCTTCATCCTCTTGAGAATTTCATCAAATCTCTCTCCTATTTCCTTTACCCTGGCATTGTTCTAATCTTTCAAAGGCTTGCTTATCCAACGCCAGGGCAGCAGTATTCCCTGTGTATTCCCAAGTTCCCTCTGGGATACAGCCTCATTAATTTGATTCAACTAACATTTATGAAATGAAAGAAAGGTTATGCTCAAAAATAATTTTTTAGAACTTACACACCTTTCACTCCCAAGATCCTTCAAAAGGCAATGCATAGCTGATATTCCCATTTTCTCCTTACCATTTATTCCTTGGTTTCAACAATATGACTTTGTCCCCTTTATACTCAGCACTTAGTATAATTTATGGCACATAATAACTTAGTAAATGAGAGTTGACCAGTTGATTGAAGACCAAATGATAGAAAACTATCAAAGATCGCCAAAAATCTCCTTGCTTTAAATACTGCATCCTTTTCTCAACCTTCATCCTCCTTTATTTCTCTGACATTCTCAACATAATTTACCACCCCTTCCTTCAGAAGATGCTCTTCTTCCCTGGTCTCAAGTACTACATTTATTCTTCCTCTTTCTTTTACTGTTCCTTCACTGCCTCTTTGATTGGCACTTTGCCCCACTGCCTTAATGTGAGTTCTCACCAAAACATTATCATTTTTCCCTTTCTGTATTCTTTCCCTCTTGAGAACCTTATTCACTCATGTCTTTAATGATCACTTTACACAGATGATTTCCAAATCCATGTCTCTAGTCTAATTCATTCCTTAAAATCTTAGGCTTGCATTTCCAACCACTTACATGAGATAGGATTATCAATCTAAAGCTGGTGGGAATCTCTAGTCCAATGCCTTCACTGTACAGATAAGGAAACTGAGGTCCATTGAAGTTAAGTAGTTTGACCAAGATCAAAGAAATAATAAATCAATATTAGTGGAGGATTTCAATCTATCTCCTCTCAATTGAAAGCTAGTATTCTTCTTGCTTTATCATATTATACAGTGAAAAGAATGCTAGATTAAGTCAGAGGACTTAGATTCAAATCCTGTTTCTACTATTTATTACTTTGGAAAAGATACTTAAACTCTCAGCCTCAGTTTGTTCACCTATAAAATGGAGGGGGGAAGAATACTACATATTTAAGGTTAATTCTTGCTCTAAATATCTACTCTTACTTTTATTCCCACTAATCCCACTCCCAATTTGACTATTTCTCTTGATAGAATCTTCCTTTATCCTATAACACACCTTTAGAACCTTGGTATTATATTTGGTTCTTTTCTTTCTTACTACTCTTCATCCATTATTCATTTTTATTGTTTCTGCTTCAGCTATCTCTCTGAAACTTGCTCTGCCTTCCTTATTCCTATTACTTCAAATGTGTACTATTATACAATTACATTTATGATTACACTACTCTACATTATATATTATACATGTACGACTATATCATTACACATGTTGTAATACTATGCATGTTGTTGCATAGTGTTGTAATATTTTTTATTGGGTTTAGGACAACTACTCTTTTCCAATATATATTTTAGTCAGTTTTTAGAATCTTTTTCTACCCTGGTCATGTCACACCTTTACTCAGAAACCTATACTGATTCTCTGGTGCTCACTGAGTAATAATATTCAGACTGTTCACTTGATATTCAAAGCCTTCCACAGTCTAGTGTCACCTTCTGTTTCTAACCTTTTTCATACTACTAATGCATGTACTGTACACTTGCCAAACTACTAACTGCTATCCCTACACCATCTCCATGCTATCCCATCTTGGTACTTTTTCCCCCCATATCAAACTGCTTTTTAAAATTAGTTCTAGCTTTTCACTCAAACTGGGCTATTCCCAGAAGTGGGTTGGAGCCACCTCAAACCAATTAATAAAAGGTGATTAGTAAATTTTTAATGTAAGTGAATACACACCCCCTCAGAAAACAGCAAATGCCACAAATAAGGGCTTGAATAATTGTTTTATGGATTATTGAAAGTGATGAAGAAAAATGTTAACAATGCAAATTGGACCTAAAAGTTTATTGTAAATACATTTACTTTCTGGAAAGACAGTTATTAAATATTTACCAGTACATCACTGGATTCATCCTCAACTAATATAAATTAGATTTTATCTTTTTTGGGTCATAGTTTTCCTGATATCTGGAATGCCTTCTCCCATATGATCCTATGATCACTCTTTCTGGTTAAATATTACCCCTTTGTCAATGTGTGGCTCAATTCCTCCTTTAGAAAATCTTTTTTAGTCAATTCTGTTCCTTCTTGGACTTTGAACAATACTTGATCTGTACATTTTTTATTCACTTGGTCTGTATCTATGACTAGAGCCTATGATAAACCTATCTGGGTGAACCTCTAAAACAATCAGGACCATGGACAGTGATAGCTATCAATCAATCCAATACCTCATCTATTCTCTGGGATTTGTTCTTATATAGGAGTGAAATTTAAGTCCTTTGCACCTACATGGCCACATCTCCTTTTTCTTCTTAAAAGCATGATGCATCAATCAAACCTTTGCAAAAGTGTTATTCTCTTAGTAAACAACTTAATTGGATTAAATAAAAGGATAATAACATGCAGGTAACACATCTCAGAAATTACAACCATCTTAATTCCCATCATCCCAAAGCACTACCCCTGGGTCTCACTTAAGGTAAAAGAAATAGAAAATTCCTTTTTTAATGCAACCTCCCTGGAATTCTCCTGGATCAAATGCTGTAGAAACCACAATTCTCCTACGTGCTGGTTCTCTGTGCTTCTTATTCATGGCCTTGACTAGAAATTAGCTCATTTGTCCTATGGAAATCTTTGCTACCTATGCTACACAGTCCATATCACATGTTCACCACTGCAAAGTATGCTCAAAAGCCCTGACTTTAGAGGAAAGATAGCATTTACGGCAGCCACAGACTACTCCCTGCTCCTTCTTCCTCAGTATCTCCATCTTTTACCTTTAAAGTTCACATAAAGTCAGTCAGCTTAGTCCATTATCATCCATGAACTTTTATGTTAAAGATGCATGTACTTTCTACACCAAAGCTTTCTGAGCTATAAATCTATAATAGGAAAATAAACAAATAACCAGACACAGAAATCACTACATATTATTTTATATAATAGCCATTTGCATTTGTGTCATATTCCCCTACCAAAATGAGTTCTAAGAGGGCAAGAAGGAGCTTTTCCTTATACTTCATCATTGTAGCTCACCCAGGGTCAAGAATAATACTCTGCATATAGTAGATGTTTCATAATTATCTGTTGGATTTGAAGTTGAAGCATAGTCTTGAACTTAATCTTTAGAAGTCACTGATTCCAACTTTCCTTTCAATATACAAATCCCTTCTGCAATATATTAGTTCATTTTCTGTAAATCAGATCATATATTAATGAACTAAGACACCTTCTTATTCTAGTGACCCCTATCATGAATTTATCTTTCTGCAAAGATTATCTCTCACACACACACATACACACATATACACACACACATCCATATTTTCTGAAAGCCCTTATGAAATGCTAGTTCCTTTGTATATAAGAGTTGCACCTACAAGCTTGACTGTCCTTTGGCTCCTAAGATCCTATTCTAAAGTCAAGGATATTGTGCTTCATGGGCAAGCCTTAAGTGCTAGATTTACCTAGAGATCTATCACCCCACCTGCTACCTGAGGAAATAATAAGTCATTGGGCAGCTGAAGCATATTTCAGACATATCTCAAGGCAAGGGACAGAAAAATTCTCTGTCAGCCTGTCAGTCAATAGACATTTATTAAGCAATTACTATGTGCCAGATATAGTGTGCATCCCTGGGGATACAAAGAAAAACAAAATAATAATAATAATAATAATAATAAGGCCCTTACCCTTAAGTTGTTCATATATTAATGTAGAAGCCCAGATGGAAGATGTCAACTTTATAAGAATATTTGGAAGATAATCTTAGAAGAAAAGAATTGGGGATGGGGTGGGGTGAGGGCAGGGGAACAGAAAAGACTACTTGCTAAAAGAAGAATTTGAGCTGAATCTTGGAAGAGGCCAAGGAAACTGAAGAAAGAGGCAAGGAAGGAAAACATTCCAAGGTTTCGAATACAGTCAGGATGAAGAGAGAAAATGTGTGCTATGAGTAAGAAATGGTCAATAGGCCAGTTATTGAACTCTTGAATACAGAAAGAGCAGTAAAATGTAAAAAACAAAATAAAATAAAAACTAAAAACCTGGAAAAGTATAAGAAGGTCAGGTTATGAAGGTCTAGAATGCTAGAGAATTTTATGTTGGACCCTAGAGATTACTGGGAGTCATTGAAGTTTACTGAGCAGGAGAGAACAGACTTTGGAAGAAATCCCTTTGGCAGATGAGTGGAAGATGGATTGAAAAGAGGAAAGACTTGAGAAGAGGAGACCACCAACAAGCTATGGTAATTGTCCAGGCCTGAGTTGTCAAGGACCTGTAGTAAGGTATTAATTGTGTAAATGGAAATAAGAGTAGATATACTAGAAATATTTGAACATTAGAACCACCTGGAAGTAAAGAAGAGAGTTCATTAAGGCTTCAACTTAAGGTACCAACAGCTGTTGATCTTATATGTCTGAAGTATCATACCATGCTTGAGTGCCAGTATCTCCCCCACAGTGCCTGAAACCAGGTCACTGCCTCTTCCGAAGGGGGAATTGATTTGCTAAAGGCAGTAACCTACAATTTCTCCTCCTCTAAGTAAGGGTTCATGGGGTTTTAATTCTTCCCTTCAATTTAGTGGATCATATTCCCCTTTTAAGTATCTCCCTCCTTGTTCATAGCTTACATCTCAGCCTACGCTTCATGGTAAGCACTGCTCTTCCATTAGGGCTGCCACGGGTTAATCTAATGACTATATTGATTTCTTGGTTACATCTGCTCCAAAGTAGCCACAGGGAATTAGCCCCTAAGGAGCCAGAAAGATAAAAGGAAAAGAACATAAGTGGGCTTTCCTTTTTCTTTCCATCTTTCTTTTTGCAAATAATAACTACATACAAATTAGTGTTTGAGCCCACAGTCAGAAGCACTTATTATGGCAGGCCATGAAACGAGAGCATTAGCAGCCTCAGCCAAGGCAGAGGAAATTCAGAGTTGTTCTAGCAGGTCAAAGTCTGGATGGTTGTAGACAGGGCCCCGGGTCTGCACGGAGAAAGGGGCAGATGGAAGTTTCAGAGATAGTGGACAACAATACTCTGACTTTGGGATACCACAGAGGTAACATGGATAAACATCCACAGGGCCCATGTTGCCAGTGCAAAGTGCTTTTCTAGAGAGCACTGTATGCCTCAATTACTATACATCTGTTGAAAAAATCCATAAATGGGAATCATTTTTTATGAGGCTCTACAAATGAAGTGGTTAGTTTATTCAATGAAATTATCAAGTTTGGCCATAGTCCTTAGCCTTCTTGAATAAGGAAGGAATCTTCTTCCCAATATGACCCCCATGAGTCACTTAGAAGTAAAAGCAAACCTGAGGGTAGGAGATTCTATATCTCCATCTGCTAAACTCACACATTGACCCAAAATTTACCAGCTATATGACCCTAAGCACTTAGTCTCTCTCTATGCCTTTGTTTTCTTATCTGTAAAATGGGGATAATTATAGCTCCTACATCTCAGGATTGGTACGAGAGTTATATAATATAGCATTTCTAAAGCACTTCACATATTAAAAGTTATATAAATGCCAACTTATTATAGCTATTATTATCTGTGGGTTTTTTTCTGAATCAATAAGTATTTATTAAGGACCTCCTGTGTATCATATAAGATATTAGGTAAATCTCTACTCACAACACAGTCATATTCCATTGAAATAACTATTTTGGAATAAAATTTGGAATTATTGGAGAAAAGTTCTTTGACCTAGCTCCCATTACTTGGAGGTCTGTGGCAGAAATAAAGGTCCTTTAGGAAGAAAATATTCACTGAAGCACTTTTGTTAACTGCAAAAAAAAAAAAAACCCTTAGAAATAAAGGGAGTGTCCATCAGCTGGGAAATGGCAGGATCAATTGTGTCATATAAATGAAATAGTGACAAATATTAGGAATTCAGTGACATTTTCTTGAGTAGAATATGGAAAAAAAAAAGTAGAACCCAAAGAACGACATACACAGTCATAATAATAATGTAAATGAAAGGCTTTCAGGCTACTCTTTCCATGCTAAAAACAACAAGCAAACAAAAAAATAAAGAACATTTTACAGCAATTTGTACAAATTTTTTTTTTTAAAAAGTGACATACAACTTCATCATTAAAAAAAATCAGCAAATCTAGGTAATCACCAAGTTTTTTAATAACAATAGTGGAAAACTAGCTGCAATGAATATCCTTGGTTCCAAGATCAGAGGACAAAAAGATACATTCTTCCTCTTAACTAATAAGTAGAAGAACGTGGTACCATAGACTGATTGACATTCAAACCTCTAGAGCCAGAGGAGCAGTAATGTGCTGATTACTATTTTAAAACCTTTGAGATAACCACCATGGACCTAGATAATGGCGGATTCCAATCCAGTCTTATTCCCTGGCATGTCCAGTTCACCTATTGTGGAGAAGGCTTTGAGGGGCCTTTGGAGCATGTCCAGATTGCCCAACACGTAGACCTCAGTGTCCTTACCATAGAGGTAGAGATAGATTTCTTTGATCAGGTGCATTATAACTGACAAAACTGAGCTAGCCACTCTTATTTTGTCCTCCTGCTCATTCCGTCCCATTGCTCATTTACCCCGAGAAAGACTGTTAGGAACTGAACTTGGGAAAGGGGAAGAACTTTTGTTCCCTACTCTCCTTCTTTGACCCTACCTCTAAACTTCTGTCTTCTTGGATTCAAGTGCCAGAGGTGACCCCATGGGAAGTGCGAGTTCAGTCTGTGATGATCTTGGTACTCAGGATTATAGGTGGGATGGGGCAGCCAGAAAGGATGGCAGGAGGGCTTGAGAAGACAAGGTGCTAGTTCATGAGCCCAAGGTAAGTAAGTGTTGGACTTAGGAGTGGGGCTGCACTCTACAGGAACTAAACTATGAACCTAAACTCCTTCCTCTCCACAGAGATTGAGCTATTGAGAAGAGGAGGGAAGTGAATTGAGCTTCACATGTGTTGAAGAGTAAATTTGTCAGGAGCTAGACTATATCAGAGATGTCAAACATGATCCAGAGGCCATAAATGACCCCAACTACAACCAGATCAAATTTTTAAAAGGACTGGCAAAAATTTAACAAAATAAAATACAATAAAAGATGGATAATGGTAATTTGTGGTTTTCTTAGTCAATATGCACCAAGAGACTGATCTATAGCTTAAATAGAACCATTTCTATTTGAGTTTGATACCACTGGTCTAGATGACCACAGAAGTCTGTTCTAGCTGTGCATCTATGGTTCTCTGATCTCCTCCAAGACAGTGTGTAGTAATAGGTTGATTTTGCTGCACTGGTAAGGTAATATTACCCCAATATTTCTCCCTCTGTCTTATTCAAGTAGGAATATCTCTGACTCTGACTTCTCTTACATATATATATATATATAACCTGACTACTGAAACAGTTGTCACAAAGAAAAGAAAGTCATAGATTTGGATGAACAATTTGATACCTATAGTCACCAATCTCCAAGGCCCTTGAAAATTTCAGAAACTCCTTAATAATCTCTAAATTTTTCCTCCTTGTCCTCTGATAAAATTTGCTTTTCTTCAAGTATCATCAATGCAAATGAAGTTATTTTTTATTCAATATGATTTTCCCATTATAAGTCTTCTTCTACTGTCTCTTTGTGGTGTGGAGGTAACTCTGATTTTTCAAAGGCTTCACCAATAAAGCATAAGCTCTGGACATTTTGACCAAATAAGAAAGCCTTTAAGGATAGTTCTGATGGCAAACTCTAGTTCTCTTGTCCCAGGATGAGCCTAAAAAGGTTCAAAGAGCTCATCACTCACCAGAGCATTGGCAAATAAATAGATGATGGGTTATTTTCGACCACAGGGACTCAGAAGGACTTTGGCATAGAAAAGTTTCAATCTAGGTTGATGGATGGAACAACCACAGACAGGAAATCACAGATACTTGAAATATTGAACTTAACCAATACTGGAACAATATTGTTTTCCATGTTTTTATTACAAAACCTTACAGTATTTCAACCAAATTGTAGTTTAAACAGCCTTTTTGTGGACTAGACTGGGAACCTAATCACCAATTGTAACATAGTTTCTAGGACAAAATGAATTCCAAGTTCTAAACAAAACAACTTACAAATGAACTTTTGAAACTCCATAAATCTGTAAACAGAAAGCTACTGCCCCAATGTAACATAATAGCAAATCATAGTTAGCATTAATATAACACTTTAAAGCTTGCAACAAGCTTTATATTTATATTATTTGACTTTCACAAACAACCCTATGAGGTAGAAGCTAATATTATTATTCCCATTTCATAGGTGAGGAAACCAAAGCTGAGAAAAATTAAGTGATTTGCCCAGCATCATAGAGCTAGTAACTGTCTGAGACAGGATTTGTATTGAAATGTTACTCAAACCAAAACTATGTGTCTATCTACTATATCACTAAGCTGTCCCTCTTCTAATAAAATATGATGATGGTAATAATTTTAAACTAAACAGTAGCTAACTGTCCACCCAACACACCCATCACAATATTATGAGTATGATCAAGAATAAACATGTCAAATACAATTCCTGACCATTGACCTCTTCTACCTACAGCATAGTTCCAACCAGATAAAATGTAATTTGGAAATATTTAATAAAAATAAATTAAAATACAATGGAACATAGATAATGTCAATAAGTGGCTTTCTAATACTGTTTATTTAGTGGCCTAGTTTCTATTTAAGAGTAACCTCTTATCTAGGAGGCATTATAAAAATACCAGTGGAATGAATGTTAATGTAGAAAGGCAGATTTGGAAAATGTCCTGGAGAATTCAAACCATATAAGGGTAGGAAATATTATGTGGCTTTTTGTATTTCTATCCTCTGTGCCTACCATAGTCCCTTACACACAAGCAGAGTGAGTAGGATTCAATGGATCTGAGGGACTATTGATTCAGAGACCCCCATTTTACAGAGAAGGAAATTGAAGCCTGGAATGGCAAAATAGACTTATTCAAGACCATAAACTATTTAAGATCTTGAATCCAGATCCTCCCCCACCTACAAGTCCAAGATTCAAACAATAATTTCATGCCATCTGACAATCAATTCTTTCTCAATAAATATTTGCTGGGCTTCTTGCTTTAGTGTTAATTTATTATGGGAGAAAGAACTCTTAACTCTGGCATCTAGAAGATCTAGGTTCCAATCCTACTTCTAGTGTTTACCAGCTATGGGACCTTGAGTTTTAATTTTGTCATCTATATAATGAAGGAATTGGACTACATGGACTTTGAGAATGTTTCTAGGTCTGATGCTGTGATCCAAGGAATCTTTAGGGTCTCTTCTGGCCCTAAAACAAAATTCTTAAAATTTATGAATTTTTTAACAGTTTGGTAGCTATATGTCAATATCATTAATTTCCTTTGTAACTCTATACATTTTACTTTGTACATTTTAAAACATTCTGAGTATTCCATTGGCTTCAACAGACTGTCAAAGGGATCTGTAACACACACACACACATACACACACACACACACACTCACAAGGTTAAGAAGCCCTTTTCTTGACTCTATTATACTCTATTCAAGAAGATAATCTAATTTTTAAATAAAACTTACTAAAAAATAAAGTAAAATAAAATTTATCTTTGTATCAGCTGCAGCAACAGTCTGACAAAGAAGGGTGTTGAATAGTTTAAATTCCTCAAAAGAAAAAAATTTAGTTTGCAATCACACAGAGATCTGATGTTTATTTCATTTATCTACCGATATGTCTGGAAAAATAAGTACAAGGGCAGAGAGTAGCATCAAAGCCAATCAGATCCCTGCTTTTATCAATCCCATTCCTCAAAGGACTGAGTCCTACTTCAAAACATTTAATGGTTGTGGTGGATAGATCATCATTTTGCCCCTGCTTTGAAGAAGAGCCAAACAACCTGCCTGGGGTCACTTCAGAGCTTCTTCTGGTCTATAAGGTCTGCTTAGAGCTTGGTCCAAGAAGCCCTCGACCAAAGCATTTGATCCTATGTGAAACTCTCTTCAGAATCTCTCTATCCCTACTTTGATCCCTGGGCATTTACTTCATAAGCACAGTCCCATAGAAGTGCAAAGGAAGAAAGCAGCCTCGGAAGGATAGGACTTATTAAGATCTGAAATCGGTGACCTGGCAAATGCCTGAGCCATCCCTTTCCCCAGTGCATGTCCCCTTTCCACTGGCTGCAACCTGGATTCCTCTGAGTGAGCTAGCCTGATTGCAGTTCTGCTCCTAGGACTTAATTGTCATTCAATGCATGAAGTAGGCAAGACATTCTTCTTGCCTATAGATATATTCACTATGTATCTCTAATAGTGGAAGAGAAGTCCCAGACCTCCTGCCCTGTCATTCTTCTGGAAGGTCAAGACTTCAGCCAGGATGCTGAGTACAGGGTCTCCCCAAGAGAGTCTGATGTGTGAAGGCTTATCAAAAGCAGGGAGGTAGCAGAAAAAGCCCAATAAGGGAAACAGCTTCAGGGCAAGGACCATAACCTTCATTTCCCTGCTCTCTGTTCTTCAAAATAGAAATAAAATACTGAAACTAGTTGTCAGGTCATCATTTCATTAGATTTGGGGGCAGAAGATTGCCAAGAACAATCTCCAAGGATTCTTAACTTTTGGAAGATTATGGCCCCTTTGGCAGGCTGGTGAAGTCTATGGACCTCTCTCAGAAAAAGATAGGTGCACAAAATAAAATACATAGTATTACAGAAGAATTGTATTGAAATACAACCATCAAAATATTTAATAAAGAAAAAAAGTTCACCAATCCCAGGTTACAAATCTAAGGACTAGTTTAGACTTCTCATTTTACAGATAAGAAAACTAAGGTCCAAAGAGATAAGGTCCTTGGTACAATCATATAGCACAAAGTCACAGATCCAGGACTCAGGCCCTGTGTATTTTACTCCAAAACTAGGGCTTGTTCCATTCTGGGAGAAATCTCAGCTCTATGACTTATTTACTTGGAAACTAAATTTAATCACATCATGTCCTGTAGTCTCAGTTTCTTTATAGAATAGACTTGATCATGCATACATATACATACACATAGACTGAATTTCATATGCTTCCATATATACACACACATATATACACACACATGCATGGGTGCATATGTGAAAATGTTTATTATGCATATATTACATTGTATAGTGCATTGTCTTTGTGTACCCATATACTTATACATATATATGCAAAGGCATGGGCATAATGTATGCATAAAATGTATAGTACACATATTACCCACATATACACATTGCATTGTATAGACATGAACACATATAAAACATGTACATATGTACACTAGATTACAAACACACTGATACACTTTGCATGGCTACAGTACACTTATGTGTATAGCTATGTGCATACATGCACAACCATGTGTTCATACACTTGGACATATAAACATACATTGCATTCACATGCATGCACAGCCATGTGCATGCAAACAATATATACCTATTTGTGTAGATAAACATGCATGTGAATTTCACAAACACATGCACATATACAAGCAAATATACATTGCAAAATATACACATGTAAATTGCACATATACATTTCATATATGTATAAACATGTATATTTATGTGTACAGCTGCAAAGACACATGACTATACATTTGCACTCATGGTATATATACATATGTATGCATGTATATTCATAAGCATATACACATTTATAATGTACATAGATACATATATATATATATTCCTAAATATACACATTTATTCAAATACACATAAATGAATACTATAAATATACTTAGAGACATATACATATATGTGTACACCTTTGCATATATATTCACAAGAACACAGACATGCATAAAAACATTTATATAATCAAAATGTAATTATATGAATATAATTATGTACATGCATTCATGGGGATTTATACAAATATATACATATACATATATACATTAATATATTATACACATTCACTCATGTATATCTACATGCATGTGTATATAAATATAGCATCTTTATACATATACATATTTACATACACATGCATGAATACATAAATATACATATATATGAATATTGGGATAAGAGTGATATGGAATCAGAAAGTTTATCTTCTTCACTAAAAAAGAAGTGTCCAAAATAGTAAAATCATAGACTATCTCCATACAATATTCCATATATATCTGTTTAAAAGAATGAGTGGCAGAGTGGATAGAGATCTGGCTTTGGAGCCAAGCAGACTAGGATCAAGTTGATCTTCAGTATGAAAGTAATCAATGACCTTTTAAAAATATAGTAACAACAACAGCAATAGAGAAGCAGCAGCATGTGGTAGATAGGGAGCCAGCCTCAGAGCCAGCACAGGTTCAAGTACCACTACTGACACATCCTGGTCAGGTCAGCCTTTCAGGGCTAGAAGCAACTCCTTAAGATCATATGTTTTAAAAAAGGATTTTAATTTAAAGAAAAATAAAAGGTGATCTATCTTGGTAGAGGAAGTTTCCTCATCAAGGGTTCTTGATAACAATCAAATCAACCCTCTTAAATGAGTGAAAATTAAGGGAATTGAATTAGACAGTCTCTAAAGAATCTTCCACTCTAATATCCGGAATCTAAAATCCCATCCAGATCTAACATTCTTGCTTCAATGTCCTAAAATTCCCTGTTCTCAAAATTCATAATTCTCCTCTTCCATAGTCTAAGTTTCATATCAAACTCAAATAGAAATAGCACCACTAAATGCTGCATAAGAATCTCTCTGGGTCATATACTGACTTAGATAACCATATATTAACATGATTTATGCTCAGTTGTATTTTTGTTTTTTTCATTAAATATTTCACAGTTACATTTTAATCTATAACAGTCTTTAGTTTAATCTAAAACAGTGTCAGGTTTGACATCTCTTGTCTAAGGGGCCTTACTAAAGCCATCATTGCTTTGTGGAAAGAGAGTTGGTCTAAAGCCAAGAAGCCCTGACTCTAGGGCACTTAGGACAAGTCATCCTAATTTCTCAGTGCTTTAGGGCCTGGCCAAGTCTACAAGGCTGCAGGTTTCAAAGAAACCCCAAGAAAGAACCCAAAGAAGTCTTCATGTATATTTATCTAAGGGAGATTTTGAGAGGAAAAAATGATAGCATGTTCCACAGGATTTATGAAGTCGAGAGGTATACCAGTGGAGGGATAGTTAATTATAAATTCAAGTAAATTCTTATGATTTCCTAGGATGAGAGAATATTAAAATGTCAGATCAGGAAGAAACCTTAGAGATCAACTATCAAATCCTTATTTTACAGATAAGGAGACCTCCAGGGAGGTTGCATTGGCAAAGGGAGTTTCCTCTGCTTATGAAATCACACTTCTAATCCCTATTCTTCAGGGACCTTCCATTTCCAAGATTCTATGACTCCTGGTGATTGTTTCATTTTCTTCTCCCTGATGTCCTTGAGTCTCCTCTTGACCTTGCCCTCCTTTGATTAGCTGGGTCAGGAGAAAGGGAAGGTGAATCCACTGAAACAATAGAATGATGAGGTAGAAATCCCACCTCACAGTTTTTCCCAGGGCTTCCACCAATCAGCCTTCCCACCAACTCTCTCTGGCTTTGCTCTTCCTACCTACCATCTGCAGCGCCAGCTCTCAATCTAAGATGCTCTTAAACCACATAAAACACATTCATTTGCATAAAGTAATTGCCCAGTGCTTCTTTTAAAGGAACATGTTTAAGGATTATAGGAAAGGGGGAAAAAATTCAACTTCACTATCATCTGTGACCAAACAGGCAGCCAGGGGCAAAAGCTTACATATTTTGGATGCAAATCTCACAAAAGCCCAAAGAAGTAATTTTAAAGATTTTTTTATAGCTATAGCTACTAGCATAGGGCAAAGCCATTGTTTTTACACCCTTTAACCAGGAATAAACCCTGAACCATAACAAACTACCTTAGATTGCTGACTCCAGAACTGAAACCAAATAGTGATTTTTCACTGAACCATAAAAGGAGCCAAAGGTTTTCTTTCTAGTGCGAGAGTTTAACTGGCAGTGAAATTCCAGCTGAATTCATGTGTTTTAGAGGGATTGGACCTAAAATTTCAAAGATAGTAGATGCTGTTTCTGTCTAATGAAATATCTGAAAAGTATTTAGCACGGTACCTGGAACACAGTATTTACTAAATGCTTGTTCTCTTCCCTTTACCTTTTTACCTATGAAGCACTTGCTATGTGAAAAACACTATGCTAAGCACTGAGAATACAAATGGAAAATGGAGGCAGCTTCTCTCCTCAAAGCCCTCCCATTCTAATTAGAGACCCAGAACATGGGGAAGATTTCATCTGTGAGGCAGATGGAGGTCCCATAGTCCTTAAGATGCAGGGGCAAAGCCAATGGTAATACATCTCCTTGAATGTTATTTCCATTGAAAGAACCATATCAGTTTCTGAGGCTGAGTGACTCAGCAATGCTGAGGAGTTCGGTAATGAAAACTTTCTTTTCAGGATTTCACATTGCAGAAGCAATGTCCACCTGCATCTCCACAAGTTTTGCTTTCCTTGATGGTGGCTGCAGGAGCCAAACTGAGGTGCACCATTGTTTCCCTTCCAAGAAAATAAAGCCAGGGTTTTTTATATTCTTCTTCCCTCTTTCTCTCTCTCCCTCTCCTCTCCCTCTCCTTTTCTCCTTTCTCCTCCCTCTCATTCTCCCTCCTTCCCTCCTTCTCTCCCTTCTTCCTTCTCTCTCTCTTCCTCTCTCCCTCCCTCCCTCTTTCTCTCTCCCTCTCTCTCTTTCTCTCTCTCTCCCTCCCTCTCCCTTTTTCTTTTCCTCTCTCTCTTTCCCTCTTCCTCTCTCTCCCTCTCTCCCTCCCTTTCCCTCTCTCCCTCCCTCTCTCCCTCCTTTTCCCTCTCTCACTCTCTCCTTCCCCTTCTCTGTCCTTCCCTCCCTCCCCCTTTCTTTCCCTCCTTCCCTCCCTCCCCCTTTCTTTCCCTCCTTCCCTCCCTCCCCCTTTCTTTCCCTCTCTCCCTCCTTCCCTCCCTCCCCTTTCTTTCCTCTCTCCCTCCTTCCCTCCCTCCCCCTTTCTTTCCTCTCTCCCTCCTTCCCTCCTTCCCCTTTCTTTCCCTCTCTCCCTCCTTCCCTCCCTCCCCCTTTCTTTCCCCCCCTCTCTCTTCTTCTTCTTCTTCTTCTTCTTCTTCTTCTTCTTCTTCTTCTTCTTCTTCTTCTTCTTCTTCTTCTTCTTCTTCTTCTTCTTCTTCTTCTTTCTCTCTCTCTCTCTCTCTCTCTCTCTCTCCTAGATATTATCAGGGCATGGAAACTTCTTAATGAACCGAATTTCATCCCAGACCAAAATGAAACTTTTGTCAACATTTTATGGAAGAAAAGTGAGCGTGAAGAAAAAAGAATCAGAAATGGAACAACTTCCTCCAGATTCCAAAAATAAATCTTACCCTATTCTTGAGAACATTGAAAAAAAGTTCCTAGAATACATGATTGTGGAAGTTCTTTTTGAATTTTAGAACCTCTGTGTCTCTGACAAAGGACACAGTAGAGCATGGTAGAGGGAATCCTAAATTGGGACTCACTAGAACTAAGTTTGAATCTTGGCTTAGCAACTTTCTTCCAGTGTATCATAGAAAGCATTTCACCTCTCTGGGTTTTCACTTGCTTTCTTATAAAAGATTGTAGTAAATGATCTATAAATTCAAAGTGTACAGTATGAGTTTAATCAATATTTGTTTAATTTAATTGATGTTATGTCTTTCTAATGAATTGGTTAAAGAAGAACTAGAACTCAGGTATTAAGTCTCTTGGTTCAATGCTTATTCCCTAACAAACACATTGAAGTAAATAATATAATACAAATAGCAACTACAAAGGCTATCCAACTCTGTCTACCCTTTGGCCCTGCAGTACCATTACTGGGTCTGTATCCCAAAAAAAATTATAAAGTAAGAAAAAGACCCACATTGCAAAAATGTTGGTAACAGCAATTTTTGTGGTGACAAAGAATTGAAAAAATGAGTAGAGGCACATGAATTGGGGAATGACTGAATAAATTATGTTATATGAAAGTCATGGAATATTATTGTTCTATAAAAATTGATGAACAAGCTGATTTTAGAAAGGCCTGAAGAATTTACACAAACTGATGCTAAGCAAAACAAGTAGAACTAGAAATACATTGTACACAGTTACAGCAAAATTGTGTGATGATGAACTATGAAAGACTTGGTTCTTCTCAGCCAGTTCAGTGATCCAAATGATTCGATCCCACTAAATTTTAAATAGAAAATACCATCTTCATCCAAAGAAAGAACTATGGAAAATGAGTATAAACACATGCCATGTTCACTTTTCTTTTTTCTTTTTCTTCTGTTTTTTTTTTTCCTCTAGTGGTTATGATTTCTCCTTTTGTTCTGATTTTTCTCTCCCCACATAATTCATAAAGAAATGTGTATTTAAAAAATATATGTGCATATATAATAAGAAAAAAGAAAACAATAAAAAAGAAATTGCTTAATGGGAAATAGTGAAAGAATAGAATAAATAAATGCCTATAAAAATAATTTTTAAAAAGGGAATAGCAATTTATAATTCAAGTTATTAGAATTATTGACTTTGAAGGGACCTCCAAAGATCATGCTGGGGTATACTTATACATATACACACTGGAACTAGATAGAGTACACAGAGATCTGTGTTCAAATCTATTTTTGCTTATTTTATTTTCAGTTCATGGAACAAAGCAACTATTTTCATAATACAGTACAATAAAAAAAGATGAGAAAGGAAAATAAAAAGTGAAAACATTGTTTTCAATTGCATTCAGACTCCACAATCCTTTCTCTGGATATGGATACATTTTCCATTAAGTCTTTAAAATGTCTTGAAACATTGTATTGCCAAAAAGTGCTAAATCTCTCAAAGTTGATCATCACACAATGTTACTGTTGCTGTGTAAAATGTTCTCCTGATTCTACTCACTTTACTTAGTACCTGTTCATGTAAGTCTTTCCAGGTTTTGTTTGTTTTTGAAATACACCTGCTTATCATTACTTACAGAAAAATAGTATCCCAGTAAATTCCTTTACTACAACTTGTTCAGACATTGCCTAATTGATGGGCATCCCCTTGGTTTCTGATTCTTTGCACCACAAAAAAAGCTACTATGAATATTTTTGTCCATGTAAGTATTTCCCCTTTTTATGATCTCTTTAGAATACAGACTAAGTAATAGCACTGTTAGATCAAAGAATATGATCAGGGGCTGCTAGTTGGTATAGTGGATAGAGCACCAACCTGAAGTAGGAGGATCTAAGTTCAAATCTGACCCTAGACATTTAATATTCCTGGCTGTGTGACCCTGGGCAAGTCACTTAACCCCAATTGCCTCAGCAAAAATAATAATAATAATAAATTAATTTTTTTTAAAGAGTATGACTAATTTTCCAGCCCTTTGGGCATAGTTCCAAGTTATTCTCAGAATGTTTGGTTCAATTCACAACTTCACCAATAATGCATTAGTATTCCAGTTTTCCCACATCCTCTTCCATGTTCATCATTTCTGTTTTCTGTCATTTTAGCCAGTCTGATAGGTGTGGGATGCTATCTCAGAATTGTTTTAATTTGCATTACTCTAATCAATAGTAATTTAGAGCATTTTTGCATATGACTTTAGATAACTTTAATTTTATCTGAAACCTGACTGTTCACCTTTGACTACTTATCAATTGAGGAATGATTTATATTCTTAGAAAATTCTTCTCAGATCGCTATATATTTGAGAAATGAAGCCTTTATATAAAAAAATGTTTCCCAATTTTCTATTTCCTTTCTAATCTTGGTTGCATTGGCTGCATTTGTATAAAAAAAAACTTTTTAATTTAATGTAATCAAAATTATCCAACTTGCATTTCATAATGTTCCCTATTGCTTTCCTTCTCCATAGATCTAACAGATAGACTATCCCTTGCTCTCCTAATTTGGTTATAGTATCACTCTTTATGTCCACATACCCCTTTTGATTTATCTTGGTATACAGTATGAGATGTTGGTCAATACTTAGTTTCTGCCTTGCTATTTTCCAGTTTTCCAAGCAGTTTTTGTCAAATAGTGAGTTGTTATCTTAGGACCTGGAATCTTTGGACTTATGAAATAGTAGATCATTATAGTCTTTAACTATTGTGTCTTACATACCTAATTCCACTAATCTACCATTTTATTTTTTAGTCAGTACCAAACAGTTTGGTGATTACTACCTTATGATATAGTTTTAGATCTGGTGCAGCTGGGCCACCTTCCTTTGTATTTTTTTTTTCATTACTTTTCTTGCTATTCTTGATCTTTTGTTCTTCCAGGTGAATTATGTTATTATTTTTTTCTAGTTCTACAAAATATTTTTGGTTATTTGGTTGGTATGTCACTGCATAAGTAAATTCATTTAAATAAAATTGTCATTTTTGTTATATTAGCTTGGCCTACTTATGAGCAACTGATAGTTTTCCAATTATTTAGATCCAGCTTTATTTGCATAAAAAGTGCTTTATAATTGTGTTTATATAGTTGCTGGGTTTGTCTTGGCAGGTAGACTCCCAAATAGTTTAAATTGTCTACAGTTATTTTAAATGGAATTTCTCTATCTCTTGCTGCTATTTATGTAGTTTTAGTTTATATCCTGTAGCTTTACTAAAGTTTTTAATTATATCAAGTAGTTTTTAGTTGATTCTCTAGGATTCTCTAAGTATATCATCTGTAAAGAGTGCTAGTTTTATTTCCTCATTTGGGCAACAAGCATTTTTAAGGGCTTAGTACATGCCTGGCATTGTACTAATAAAGATACAGATAAATAAAATAAAAATAAAAAAACATGTCCTTGCTTTCTGGGAACATACAATCTAATAAGAGGAGACAGCCTAAAGATTCAGGTGCAGAAAATGTAATTTAAAATTAAAATTTAAAATTTAAGACTTGGAGACCAGAAAACACCTCTTTACAAAAGATAGAATTTGAGATGAGTTTTGAAGAAAGCCAGAAAACTAAGAGGCAGAGCTGAGGGGGGCAGAGAATCTAAGTATGGGGGACTGAAAAAGAAAGGAGTTGGATTATCACAGTCAAAAAACTTCATATAGTCCAATGGATGCATCAGAATTAGGATCTCAGTTTTCTTTGTAAAAAGGAAATAATAATAGCACCTACCTCTTCCTACTTGGGTTATTAGGAGGAAAAAAATGAGTCAATAAACAAAGCATTTTGCAAACCTTGAATCGCTATATAAATCACTATTACTATTATTATTACTATTGCTACTGCTATGGCTACTACTATTATTACTATTACTATTGTTATTACTGACACAAAACAAAACTATCCCAGGAAGACAATTCTCTATCTTTCTCTTCAAAATCTCCAAGTCCTTTTCGTCAAATTCAAGGGTAGCACAGTCTGAATAATAAGAAAGTTATTTCTATTATCTTGTGCTAAGTTTCTCTTATCATTTATCTCATTGCTTTTACTCTCAGTGGAAACTCAGCAGCTGCCTCTCTTTTCCCCACCACTACCACTACCACTACCACCCACATACTATCCATTCACATATCTGAAGACAGTTACTAGTTTCTGTATTTCAGCCTTATCTTCTCAGACTGGCCCTTAAGTCTGATGATACTCTCCCTTTATGGATCACAGCCATTGGTCTAGGAATATATCTATTTTGATTTTAGTTGGGTTAAAGTCTTCAAGAGCAAGTATAAGCTTTGTTGATAGTGGATGATGGTAGTTAACTCGAAGCTAAGTTTTAATAGTTCTATCCTTTTATGGACAAATTAACATCCCTCTATCTCATGACCACAAGCTCTATTATCATTACTAATGATGATATTGACTACAGACACTGTGCTAAGCACGCCACAATTGATCCTCACAACAACCTTGAGAGGTGGGTGCTACTATTATCCCTATTTTACAGATGGAGAAACTGAGACATAGTTTAAGTGATTTACTTAGGGTCACTCAGCTAGCAATTTCAACCTAATTTTTCCTGCCTTTACCCAGTGTTCTATTCACTATACCACCTAACTGTTTCACAATACCTGTGAGACACCTTACAAATTCAGATTAGTGATCACAAAGGAACTGAGATGTATGCGGTTGGCTCTAATAATCTCATCCTGGCTACTAGGAAAACATAGCTAAAGATAGTACTGATCGTCTATGTAAAGTACCAAATTTGCCTGCAGCTCCATTTACTGTTTCAGCCTTACTTTGATCTACTTCCTTTCATAAACTCTCTATAGTCTATAGTCCAAACAAACTAGCCTAAAAGCTATTCCTGGAGCTCAGTATCCCATCTCCCACCTTCAAGCATTTGCCCACACCATCCTTCATGCCTAGAATTCATCCTTTTCAAGTGGCCTGCCTCTGAGAATGCTTCTCTTCCTTCAAGACTTTAAATTCCATCTTCCCTAGTATCTCCTTCCTCACTCTCCTGTTGTGAGTGCTCTCCCAGTTTACTATTCTAAGAACCAAATTTACATTTTGTAGCTTCCTGGCAGACTATAAGCTCCTCAAAGGTGCCTGGCACATAGTAGGTACTTAATAAATGCTTATTGTTTATTGAATAGGATTGTTGAATTTGAAATAAAACATGTTTCAGAATCAGAATAGGTACATGTAAAACTACTTTTTTTTTTCCTTTTCCTTTTTCCCCTAAGGCAATTGGAGTTAAGTGACTTGTCCAGGGTCACACACCAAGCATCCTGGTACCAATCCAACAGGAACTACAATCCACTATACCAACTAGCTTCCCCAAAACTACTTTATTTTCAGTGTAAGTAATTCATGAATAAGATACTGTGTTAGCAAAACATTTTGCCCAAGGTCACAAAGCCAATCTGTGTGACAAATTCTCTGATTCCCAATACCCTTGTACTTACTGCCTCTCCCAATTCAGTGAATCTCTAAGTAAGGCTAATCTTGTAGGTCCAGTCTAAAAGGAGAGACTGCCTTTAAAGGCTTTTTCTCAGAACTGATGTCAGTGTGAGAAGCTCCCATGGATGGCTTCATAACAGTCTCTCTGCTAATCACTTTGTTTTTGGTCATCCATCAGCTCATCTGGACCTCCTAGACCCACTGTGCAACCGAGGGCTCCCGATGTTCCATTAATGAAGTCTCTTCTCTAGTTCTGACTACAATGGATTCATTTGTGAAATAGCTAAGTCACTATATCCCTGCCTTTATAATGTTTATAGCCTAGTCAGGGATAGCATACTGTAAGATTACGTATTCTTTGATTGATTTCAACAAACAGATAGAAGCAACTTAAATATGAAGATGAAAAGTTCAATTCAACTTAATTCAATTCAATAAGCATTTTTTAAGTTACCTATTATCTGCCAAGCACTGTTCTTAAGATAAATACAAACAAAAAATTAAACAGGTCCTGCCCTTAACAAGTCTACATTCTATCAGTAGAAACCAACAAATAAGTATAAGTGGGACTGCTAGATGATGCAAAGGATACAGTTTGGAATCAGGAAAACTCATCTTCTTCAGTTCAAATCCAGCCTCAGACATTGACTCTGGGAAAGTCACTTAGTTCTGTTTGCCTCAGTTTCCTCATCTGTAAAATGAGGAGAAGGAAATGGCACACCACTCTAGTATCTTTGCCAAAAAAAAAAAAAAAAATGGAGGCAGACAGAAATGAAAAAACTGAACAAAAACAAAAGCAGATGAGTAATCATATAATATATTCAGTGTAAAATTTGGAGGTACAGGCTAAACCATTGCGGGGAAGATCAGGAAAGATTCTTGTATGCATAACATTTGAACTAAATTTTGAATAGAATTAGGAATTACAAGAATTAAAGGTAAAGAGGGAGTACATTCAAGAACTGGGGATATTGTGAAAGTGGAGGATAAACGTCATGTATAGGAATTAGCAAAATGATCAAGTCATAATTAAATGTTATTCAATCATTTTCAGTCACAGTTGACTCTTCAAGACCCCTTTGGGGGTTTTTTGTGGCAAAGATACTGAAGTGCTTTGCTATTTCTTTCCCAAGCTCATTTTATAGATGAGGAAACTGAAACAAATAGAGTTAAGTGATTTGCTCAGGGCCAGACAGCTTAGTGTATGAAGCCAGATTTCAACTCAGGAAGATGTGTCTTCCTGATTCCAGGCCCTGCTCTTATCCACTGTACCACTTACTTTCCCTACAACTGAGTAGAAAAAAATATAATACAAATGCAAAAAAGTAATATGCAAAGTAGAGTGTTGTGGAGCAGGGCAGAAATCCGGGGGAAATTTCTTAGAAAATTTGAGGAAGTCAATAGAGGCATTAGTGAAGTCTTCAAAGAGAAGCTAGAACCTGAATTGAGCTTTGAAAGATTGAAAGAATCTTAATAAATTTAATAAACTCATTGGAAGAATGGGGACAGGTATTAGTGAATTGTCTGAGCAACCATACAGAGGTAGGAAAATACAGGGTTAATAAAAGGTTTAGTTGGTATACATGTATTAAAAAGGGGTTGCAAGAATTAAGATTTGGTTGGGGCCTTATTGACACTAAATCTACTTGGGACCAAATTATAGAGGGGCTCTGCAGCTTAATAAGGGAGCCTCGGCTTGGTTTGGTAGGTTATTAGGGAGTCAATGATGATTTTAAACCAGGAGTGACATGATCCTGAGCTATGTCTTAGGAGATTTCCCTTCTGACAATATCTTAGGGTCTTGCTTAGGAACTGGCCTAAGAAGAGATGTCCAGGCAAGAAATGTATATTAAGCACCAAATGTACCAGTCTGAAAAATAAAGCTCCAACAAATAAGAGACAGAAAGAGACACACAAACACAGAGACAGAGACAGAGGAACAGAGAGGATGAGGAAATTAAATAAATAAGCTTCCTCAAATTCAGGCTGCCTGGAAATAGAACCTGTCTAAAATATAGTCACTTCACAATTCATTATTAAGTCCAAAAAAAAAAAAGGAGATGCCAGTTCTCTAGGGGCTTCAGATGTTGGTTTGGTGGTTGTTGTTGGATTTTTTAAATTGATTTTTTTTTTTGGTCCACTTGCTAAAAATTCATTTCTTTTCATACTCTTAGCTGACAAATATATTTTCAGGTTAGCTTACTAATAATGAATACAGGACTGGAAACCCCCTACTGACTCTCTCCTCTGGTTTACACACCACAGGTGACTTAGGAGAGTAAGCCGGCAATATGGGCAGAGAAATCCAATTTGAATAACTGTATCTCACAAGGCTCAAAGGGGAAACTCTAAAGGGAACCTCTACCTAGGAGCCCTCAGAGACCCACCACCAAGTGAAATGACTTCTGCTGAGGGGGCGGCATGAGATTTCTACCTGAGTTGTGCCATTGATTGAGAAAAACACACCTCTTTGGGGTTTGTGCACAGGAAGTGAAGCAAATACAGTAACATATGGGTGGAGTTCTCAGGATTTTCCTGATCCTTTTGGTCTTTGACAGTCATGTGCTTTTCCTGGAATACTGAGGATAGATTTAAATGGAACAATAATATCATGTAGAAAAAGCCCAGCAGAAAAATTCTCTGAGATTGCCTCAGTTCTGGAAAAACTAGAGGCTCATTCATTCATCCATTCAACAAAAACAAATTCAACCTATTTATTCACATTCTGTCTCCAGTATGTCTTTCCAGGATGACATATTTTTCTCCTTTGTATTGATATATTGACATTGTAGCCTCTTCTTTCATCAGAGGAACAAAGACTCAATAAAATAGATTTCTCAAGACAACTTCAGGCAAGATTGCTGAATCAAAACTCAAGCCAATGGCTACCTTTTTATTTGACTTGGTTCTTGGGGCCTGGATTATGGATTAGTTACAATTTGAGGGTACAAGCAGCCATACGTTTGTGAAATTGGCTTACTTGATTTTCACATACATAGTATTTCTTCTCCAACCTCTATACTTTTCCTTTGGTTGTGCCCCATGCCTGAAATTATCTCCCTTCTCACCACTGCTTCTTAAAACTCCTATCTCCACCAACCCTGAAGTCAGGAGGACCTGAGTTCAAATTTGGCCTCAGACACTTAATACTTCCTAGCTGTGTGATCCTGGGCGAGTCACTTAATCCCAATTGCCTCAAAAACAAAACAAAACAAAAATAAAATAAAATAAAACTCCTATCTCCTTTCAACGTTTAGATGATGAAATATCTCCTCCTATATATGGCCTTCTCTGATGCCCATAGATCATAGTGCTCCCTGCTGTACAGTTGTAATCTTCTATTTATTTTGTTTTTGTTGTTGTTTTCTGTTTTTTGGTTTTTTGTTTTTTTGCTAAGGCAATTGGAGTTAAGGGACTTGCCTATGATTACATAGATATTTTATTTTTTTATTTTTATTTATTTATTTTTTTTTTTTTGCTGAAGCATTTGGGGTTAAGTGACTTGCCCAGGGTCACACAGTTAGGAAGTGTTAAGTGTCTGAGATCGGATTTGAACTCAGGTCCTCCTAACTTCTGAGCTGATGCTCTATCCACCGTACCACCTAGCTGCCCCTCTTCTATTTATTTTGCATGTTGTTGTACAATCATTTCAATCATGTCCAATTAATTCATGACCCAATGTGGGATTTTCTTAGTAAAAATACTAGAGTGCTTTGCCATTTCCTTCTCCAACTCATTTTATAGATGAGAAAACTGAGGCAAACAAGGTGAAGTGATTTATTCAGGGTCACACATCTAGTAAGTATCTGAGGTCAGATTTAAACTCAAGAAGATTGGTCTTACTCCAGATCTGGAACTCTGTCCATAACACAACTTAGCTGCCTTAATTTTTACACTTTATATTTTTAATCATCTTTGTTCACATTGACTTTCCCAGTAGAAAATAAGGTCCTCAAGAGAACAGAGGATTTCATTTGTGCCATTTTATAATCTTAGCCACTAGTATATTAAGGGACAAATGCTTACTAAATTGAGTAGCATATATTTTATATAATGTAATAAATGTTTGATAAGTTTAATTGAATTTTTATGTAACAAATGCTTGTTAAATTGAATTGAATATATTGTATGTAATATGATAAATGTTTGTTAAGCCATATTGAATATATATTTTATATAATATAATGAATATTTAAGTTGCCAATCTGAAGAATAAGGACCCATCCAACAGAGAAAGAAGATATTAAATTAAAAATTAAAATTAAATCTAAATTAAAATTAGATACAATATGAGGAAAGGGGAGGAAGGAAGTGGCAAGAGAAATAAATAAAAAATGGAATAAAATAGTTCCCACCTGGAAAAATCTACTTATGTGCATTATGCCCCATGCTTAGAACGAGATCCTTCCACAGAGATGTCTACTGAATTCTATCTCTTTTTTCATAGCCCAGCTCATATCTGGACCATCACCAGTTACCCTGACTTCTGTTTATCCCCATATTCTCATGATCTGAATGCAAGAATGAGGTTAATAACTTTGCTCAATTCTGCCTCAAATCCAATTCATGCACAAGACAAGACAGTACCCTAATGATGTCATTAGTCCTCTTCAAGAACAAAGGATGAATAATAAAGAGTCACCTCCTCCAAGACACCTTCCTTCATTTCCCCCAGCTAGAAGTGGTCCCTCCTCCTAGCACTCCTTTCTGGCTATACTCTCCCATGAACTTTGTTCATTGTACCTTGTACGGTATTTATCAGTCACCAAGCATTTTAAACACATTTCTTCTGGGCACTATGCTAGGCACTGAGGCTTCGAATGAAAAATCCCTGCCCTCAAGGAGGCAGTGTGTACATGTATAAATAAGTGAAAAATAATGCAAGGTAATTTCAGGACAAGAAGAAACACTAAGGTGGGAAATGTCAGCAAAGGCCATTTGAAGAAGTCAGTGAGCTTTGAGCCGAGCTTTGAAGGGAACCAGGGAATCTAGTGGTCAGAAGGGATGTAGGAAAGCATTCCAGGCATGAAAAGCAGTCAGTATAAAGCCAAAGACAGCCAGCAGCGCGTCCTGCGTGAGCGTTAGCAAGAAGGCCAATTTGACCTAAAAAGGAGAATAATGGAAAATGGAAAGGGAGCATGCAAGCAGTTTATGAAAGACTTTAAATGCCAAATAGGAGTTTGTTTGATCTTAAAAGCATTAGGGAAGCACTGGGGTTAATGGAGTAAGAGAGCAGCCCAGTCAGACCAGTGGTCTAGGAATAGCACTCAGATGACCGTTTGGAACATCGATTGGAGAAGGGGAGAGATTTGGGGAAAGGAGAGCAATTAAGACAAGATCAATATGCAGGATAAAAGGCTATAAGGGCCTGAACTAAGTCCAGGGCTGTGTGAAAAGAGAAAAGAGCCAGGAGAGCCCTATGGGTTTTTTTTTAAGTCTTTATCTACTAAAATCTTCTCACTGCACCTCATTGTAATGTGGAGATGATCCTATGTTCCCAGAGGCTGTACCCATGGAGGAAGGGTTTGCAATCAGTCAGCTGGCCAAGCAAGGGTATATTCAGTGCCTACTTTGTGCCAAGCAATGTGCTAGGCTCTGGGAACATAAGTACAATATAACACAGTGCCCACTTGCAGAGAGCTTAAATTCTACTAGAGGAGACAAGTATACAGTATATAAACTATATGCATCAAAAGGTCTAGATGGACAAAAATGTTTATAGCAACTCTCTTCATAGTAACTAAAAATATGGAAATAAAGGTGTACCCACCTATTAGGGAATGGTTAAACAAATTATGGTATATGAATTAATTGTGTCATAAGAAATGATAAAAAGGACACTTTCAGAGAAAACTAGGAAAACTTTTATGAACTAGTACATAGTGAAGAGAACAGAAGTAGAAAAATAATTCATGCAGTAACTACAACATTATAGAGAAAATTTTCTTTAAAAAAGTGAGGGAGAGGGTGGATAGAGCACCAGTCCTGAAGTCAGGAGGCCCTGAGTTCAAATCTGGTCTCAGACACTTACCACTTCCTAGCTATGTGAACATGGGCAAGTCACTTAATCCCAAATGCCTCAGGAGAAAAAAAAAGTGAGGGCCTTGAAAGACTTTAGAACTCTAATGAATACAACATTAAACAACAAGAAAGAAAATGAAATATGGCAATTATCTTCTGCTAAAGAAGAGATGGTCTTAAAATAAATAATGATAATGAGAGATATACTTTGGACATAACCAATATAAGTATCTGTTTCTAATGCTTTGTTCATATCTATTATGAAAATTTTCATTTTCATTTTTTATTGTTCAATTGTAGGTAAGCAATGGAAGAAAGTGGAAAAAATATACTTATAAAAATTAACTAAAACAAAATATATGTAGCATAAGTATAAAGTAAATTAATACAAATATATTCATGTAGTTAAACAAAAGGCAACTTGGAGAAAAAGGACACTAACATTTGGAGGAAGCAGGAAAAGCTCAATGAAGAAAATGGTGCTTGAACTACGTCTGTCTTAGATATCTTAGCTAGATAATTAAGTAAACTGAAAGATAAATAGATACATGGACAGACAGACATAGTTGGACAAGTGGATGGAACAAAAAACAACTAAATACATAAGTGGTTAGATAGACAAATGGTAGAGCTGTTTCATTTTTGATCCATGTAATCTCAGAGCCTTGCCCAAATATCTTATATGTACCCAATAAATGATTTTTGAAAATAGTGGAAATTACATTGGCCTGGAAGTCAGGAGGTCTAAGTTCTACTCCAAGCTCTGTCAGTCAGATACCAAAATGAACAGTCATCAATTAGCTTAGCTCTTAACACATTGCTCTCTCCACTGAACACTTCTTTGTGAGCCAACCTTTTGAAACAATATTAAATTAATTCCTTCTCCTCACCCTCCAAATGTATGGATGCTTAGAGGATAATGAATATGGACTGAATATGATGCTTCTTCATAAAGCATTTACAATCTAATTGAAGGAAGTTACAAAGTTTAAAGGAGGCAGGACAAACAGATGCCCAGAATAAATATATGATGAATGTAAATAATAATTATGAAAATATTGCAAATAGGAAGTTAAATTTTGACTGTTTAGAATTAATCAGAGAAAACATCTTGTAGAAGACTTTCCCCTGAACTCTGATCCATAGATTCAAACCAAATCAATTCAACAAGCATTTATTAAGCTGTTGCTATGTGAGGCCCTGATAATATAAAGACAAACTATTATCTTCCCTTAAGGAGTTTATCTTCTACTGGAAGATGTGGTTTGGAGAACCACAGGAGAGACTGTCCCACTAGTCTGTTGGATGGCCTCGGTCAAAGCCCAGAGGATTGTTCACTTGGAAAAGGAAAAAAGAAAGATGCATTCTGCAGTATATTTGAAGCTGAGAATTGTTCTGTGTGCTCACCACAGCTGTTTTTCCATTTTCAGTACCCTCTCTCCCTTCTATGTCTCTTTCTAGTTTAATGACAAAGTACCCCACCTGCAAAGTGGAACAAATATTGACACCATCTATCCATCTGACATTTGTTTTCCTACTCATTCCTGAATATCTGACTTACAATTCTGTGACATCCAACTTCTCCAGATTCCATTGCCTCCTAAATCTTAGATTTTTCTGTTCCATTCTTCTAGTTGCTAGCTACCAATAGGCTCTCAATACCAGCTCTAAGATAACAGTTGGCAATGAATCCCTTGACCACTATCCATTGATCAAATGCACCTTGGATATCTTGCTTTCGGTAATAAAATCTTTAAGTGGCCAAAAAAAAAAAAAAAAAGGCCTTTAATAATGTAGTTCACATGTGTAGTGCTTGATAAAGTGCTTTCCTCACAGTAACCCTGTGAGAGAGACAGACAAATATTATCCCCAATGAGAAAATTGAGAATCAAGAGAATTAAGCTCAAAATCACCCAGCTGGTAAATGTCAAAACTAGAATTCCAATCCAGTCTGTCAAGTACTCTCTCTGTCACACCTTGTTGTTTCTCATAAAACTGCATATTTTGCTGAAATACATGCATTAGGATGATAGTAACTGAAAAAAAAAAAACAAATAGATAATATCAGTCAATAATTAAATATTTAATGAGCACCTGCTATGTACCAGGCATTGGGCTAGGTCTTGTTAATACAAAGACCTATTGAAAATAGTCCTTGACCTAAAGAATTTACATTCTATTAGAAGAAAAAATGCGTTCATACAAGTAAATAAAACAAAGTATACAAAGCAAATATAAGAGAACTTGGGGGAAGGAGGGAGGAAGAGGCTCTAACAACTGGAAAATCAGAGAAGACCTCATGTAGGATTTAGGGTTTGTGCTGAGCTTTGGAGGAATCCAGATTTTCCATTATGGGTAAAGGCCTATGCAAAAGCAAAAAGTGTGAAGAGCAAAAAAAAAAAAAAAAGAAAAAAAAGCTAGTATAGTAGGATTGTGGATAAAGGAAAATTACATATAATAAGTCTGGAAAGGTAAGCCCAAGGCAGGCTGGAATGGTCAGTAAATGCTAAACAGATCTAGAGACAACAGGAAGCCATTGGAACTGAGTGTGATCTCCAGTGGCTCTGTGTTTCCATGTTTCCACCAGAGAAGTGTTCCAACATTCCATGCCCGAATAATGACCAACTATTTCTTATGGTTCTAAAGAAAGAGAAGATGACACTGGATATTGGATGATGATGTGATCAAAGAGCAAGTCCTTGCTCCTCCACTGCTGAAATACCCCTGCCTCTGTGTTTTGACTAGTGAATGCAGTGGTCCTTTGGGGCTGTTCAAGATTTTAAAAAATCTCTTACTTTAAAGGTTAAGTAAAAGTTTAGGGGTGACAGAGGAAAGAAAGCTACTGACTGTAACTAGACCAGAAAGCCAAGATGCAAAATATACACACCTGGTTTGAATGGTTTTCCAACCACACAACAGTCATCATCAGTTATTTCAGACTCATCAGGACAACTCACATTATTAACATAAGACTGTTAGGTTTCCAAATCATTTTCCTGACAATTCTGTGAGACAAATAATAGAAGAGCTGCTATCCCCTTTTTGCAGAGGGGAAAACTGAGGCTTAAAATAGTGCAATGATCTGTACAATATCATACTGCCGACAAATACTGACATTGGTTTGTCAGTCCAGAAGTATTTATAAAGTCCTTATTATGTGCCACGTATTTTACGAAAGCTGGAGATACAAATATAAGCAAAAAAAAAAAAAAAAAAAGACAATTTTTATCATTAAGGAGCTTACATTCTAAAAGGATACCCAGGCAGGGACACAGCAGTATGGAGTGGAGAATGAGAGGTAGTTGGTCTAGAGCCCTTCCCCCTAAAATGGAAGTTTTGGGAAAATTCACCAATGTGAGAAGGTGCCCAGGAGAGAAGTCCAGAGCTAGAGTAGACATCAGGTCTCTGGATGCTGAGTCCTGGGCTATTGATACCATCCTACTCAGCATCTTGGGCAGTTGGGTGGCAAGTGAATGGAGTGCCAGGTCTGGAGTCAGAAAGGCTCATCTTCATGAATTCAGATCCTCACCCTGTTTCCCGTGGTCTGACCCTGAGAGAGTCGCTTGTTCCATTTGCCTCAGTTTCCTTAGAAGGAAATGGCAAATCGCTCCAGTGTCTTTGCCAAGAAAATCCCAAATGGGATCACCAAGCATTGAACAAACACAATTGAAATGACAACAATAACACCACTCTGCCTTTCAGTTTAGAGAGAATCTGAGGCCAAATATTTCTTTTTTATGAATTAATAGAAATCTAGTCCAGGAATCCCAGATTCAATCCAACAAGTTAAGTGCCTACTATGGACCAAGCACTGTGCTAGACAATGGAAATATAGACACAAAAGAAAACATTCTTGTCCCCTTTTCTGAAATTCACAGAGGCAAAGAAAAGACTTCAGAAGCCATTAATGCAACCCCTCATTTTTAAAATTAATTTTTCTTCAATTATCAGGCATTTATTTTTTTTTTCTTCTCACCCTCTCATCCCTCAGGAAAAAAAGAGAGAAGGACAAAACAAATATACCCAGCAGAGTAAAACGAATCTCCATATTGGTCATGTACAAAAATATGTGTCTCATTCTGTATGTTTATTCTATAAAACCTGTTGGCAAATGCCAACTGCCTCTTCTTGCAGATAAGAAAACAGACCCCAAAAGATGTCTTGCTCAAATTCACACAGATCATAAGCATCAGAAATGGGATTTGAACTCACATATTCTGACTCCAGAGACCATTGCTCTTTCCATTGTACACACTGCCTCCTCATGGAGTTCATGACCTAATGAGGAAAAAAAAATAAGAACAAAAATAAGTAAATAAGTGATTCTTTAGAGAAGAAGAAAGCACTAACCCTAAGATTAGCAAGGGCTTCCCCTAGTAGACACATAAATTGAAGAGGAGTTCCTAAAGTTAGGATCTAAGTCAACTCAACTTTCATTTCATTTCCAACCTTTGCCTTTTCCTCACCCATATCCAATGTTCCAAAATTCTCCTCAGGAAGAAGAATCCTAACATTCACCACTGGTAGAATGTAAACTCATGGGCTGGCAGGGGTACTCCCCCCTCCCCCCATATAGCACCCACACACACACACCTTCATGGCCACCTAATTCTAGAACTAAGAGAGCTCAGAGGCCATCTAATCCACCCCACCCATTTTGCAGATATAGGGCCCGGGGCAGTTAAGCATTTTCCCTAACATCATACACAAAGAAAGCACTAGACATGGGATTTGAAATCTAGATCCTCTGACCCCATGATCAGTGCTATTTCCAATGAAGCAGGCTGTCTTTCTTGTTTGATGACTTTGTCAGTTCTCCTCCTCATCTGCTTTTTCAAGGTTTTGCAGACATATAAAGAGTTTTCTCCCTGTGACGAGCCCTGCTTTGTCTGGTCCTATGCAACTAAGCACCTGGGAATATGATACCTTAATTTGGTCAGTTAACTGTTTGATTTGTATTCATTTCATCATACTGAACCCACAGTCAGAACTGAATTCATTTAATATGGCAATAATATGATTATCTAGTAGAATTTAAACTCCAAAAAAGCAGGGGCTCTTTCAACTTTATCTTTGAATCTGGTATTGATATGTGGCACTGTATATTTATAGGTACTTCATAAATAAATATTTTTAATTTTTTTAATAAGGAATTGTGAGCTTTACTGGTAGAGATTATACCTGTGAAATTACGCTTCCTTAAATTAACAAAATATAATTAAAGTGAATCATAATGGCTCATTCATATCAAGCTTGTAATTACAAAGTGCTTTGCATATTATCTTGTTCAACAGGCTAATTGGTGGGCTAAGTTTCTTTTTCCCAAAAAAATGAAACTAATACCATATTCTACGTGAATTGTGGGGGAGCAGTAGTCCAGCCCATGCACAAAAGATCTGATAGAAATCGCATCATGGGACAAAAGTACAGCCATGCCTTTTTATTTTGAATACATACCTAATATTGATGACTTCTCTTCTACTTGTCCTTCCCAGCAGGACTTACAACAAAGAATCAAGTTTTTATTTAAAAAATGAAAAGAAAATATGGTTATTATTTGAAAGGCTTTTGAAACATGAGAAATGGAAAATCCCATTCCATTCTACAAATATTTCTTGCAAAAAGCACAATGCTATCTGTTAAGGGAACAGTAGTGAACAGGAACAAAGGCCCCGACCTCAGAAGCCCTATACTCTACTCATAAGGATATAACGTCTACACAAATAAATGTGTTCCAAGACTATGCAAACAGGATGCTCTAAGAAAATAAGCATTATATTGGATTTTGATTCTGACTCCAAACCCAATGCCTTTTCATCTGTGCCTTGCTGGCTCAACGATATCAAGAACTCCATTCTGACAAATCAATAAATCTTACTGACTACCAAATATATTGACAACATATGTGTATATATCTATATCCATCTTTCCATATGTATAGATATGTATATTTGTAGAAAATAGATACAATAATATTTAAAATACTTAGGTGACCCTACAAAATGATTCAGTATGTCCTACATCTATGAAAAAGGCAACAAGAATACTGAACGTACTAAAAGGCATCAGAATTAAGATCATTGTGATGACCAATCCTATAGAAGTTAAAATACATTGTGCTCTTGATGAGTTCATAACTATGAAATCAAGTATCATCAGTGTGGTGGATTGTTTTACTTAATTGTTATTTTTTTCTTACATGGGGAAGTAGCAATAAAAAATGAAAACAAAAGGCACTGATACAACTCAAAAAAAGAAAGCATCAAGGGAAGAGTTTGCTCTAAGAACCATTGCTATGTGCTTTATACTCTTTCAATGTATCAAGGCAACAAATACATCCTCTGTAAAATACAAACATGTGAAATGTTGGAAGTAAATTACAGTCAGAGAGGGGAAAGGGAAGACAGCTATTTGACAGTCTGGAAATTCAGTTCAAGAGATCAAATTTGGATCAACAAACAAGGTTGATATTACATGAATGGTAAAAAGTACAACTGTCAATGTACATAGGTACTGAGGGAGAGGAGGAGAAGATGCACATGGACAACCCTAGCACATTTAAGCAGTGATCAAGAATTCTGTGAACAAGCTTAAACCATGAGCAGAAGTAGTGTCTCTTGTTTACATAATGCTATAAAACTTCCACAATTCTTTCTTTATTTAATCTTTAAGATAGACAAGCTAAATGTTATTATATATACATATATATATATATATATATATATATATATATATATATATATATAGAGAGAGAGAGAGAGAGAGAGAGAGAGAGAGAGAGAGAGAGTGTTATTTTATTACTCCAGGTCTCCTTTTTCTCACTAGTAAAATGGGGACAGAAACAGAAATCTAGAATTTTTTCTTATTCTTGGTTCTAAGCATTTACAAAAGAGATTAGAAGAAGGAAAAGCATGGGAGAAAGAGAGGAAGGGAGGTATATAGATAAAGGGGAGGAAGGAAGGAGAGGGATCCACAAAAGTGAGATCAGGGGCTCAGTTTGATTATGGTGGCTCTCCTAGAGCCATATAGTTGTTTTAATGGATTCTATCATGTGAATGTGAAAGAGAAAAAAATATTCTGAGTAAAATTTTGAGCTCTGCTGGAATTAACAAGCAGGCCAAAAGAGTAAATGATGATGTCCTCACTCCCAAAAACTTCATGAATTTGGATTTGGGACAGAAGTGCTATATGGTATTTACTCCCAGGCAGCTTCAGGACAGAACACACAGTCATAGTCTTTCCAGAAAAGCAGCTTTTACAGCACATGCCAGACAAGAGGAGGTCCATGTGGGTAAACAGAGTAGTAAAAACATATTAAGTAACTCCAGACTTTAGCACTAGCCTCCCCGTGCTGCTTCCCTCCTCCGATTGGTTGTGCTACTGATGAAATATGGAGCCTCCCAGAATGGATCATGTGGGTGCCGGAGGAACAAGGGATGCACACCATATAGCAGGCATCTGGGCTGCTTTCTCCAGCAGTCACTCCATGCATCTACCCACTTCTTGTGAAGAGGAATGAACAGATAGATGCTGAACTTCATGACTAAACAAAGCCAAAGAACTCTTCCAAGACAGCGTGACAGAATGAAAAGTCCTGGGCATGAGAGTATAAGACTTGGACTGAAGATATCAATTCAAACATTTACCTGCCATCTTTGAAAATACAAGTAACTTAACCTCACTTAGTCTCAATTCTTTTCCTCAAGGAGGAGGAGGAAGAGAAGAAGAAGAAACATAAGAAGAAGAAATAAGAAGAAAAAGAGGAAGAGGAGGAGGAGGAGGAGGAGGAGAGGAGGAAGAGGAAGGTAGGAAGGAAGGAAGGAAGGAAGGAAAAAAGAAAGAAAGAAACAAAGAAACAAAGAAACAAAGAAAAGAGAAAAAAGAGGAGAAAAGCTAACATTTAAATAATACCTACTATATGCCAAGCACTGTGTTAAGTGATTTACAATTAGTCTCATTTGATCCTTGTAACAACTCCACAAGGTAGATGCTATTATTATCCCCCTTTTACAGAGGAAACTGAGGTAAATAAGTTAAATGACTTGCCCAGAGTCACATAGTGGGTAAATCTTTGAGGCTCAATTTTGAATTCAGGTCTTCCTAACTCCATTTCAGGAACTATATGATCTAACAGGGTAGCTGCGAGAAAAATGCTTTGTTCTCTATAAACTGTAAATCCCTGTGGAAATATTTGTTATTTATATAAATCTTCAAATGTAAATAATAGCAATGGTAGTCATAGCAATAATAGTAGATCATACTATAACTTTCCGGGTGATCCGCTCTAGCCCTTAAGTTTCCTCATCGATGAAATAAAAGGGCTGGATTAGGTAATGAAGAAGGAAGAGGAAGAGTTTGTTTCCGGCCTAACTGCCTATGAATCTGTGAATATGCACTGGTTTATGAAAATTGTAGATGAATGAATAAGTATTTGTTCAGTATTTATTTTATGCTAAGCACTAAGCTGAGGGTTAGGATAAAATGAAAAAATGAAATGGTACCTCTTATTAAAAAAAGTTTACCTTCTAATAGGGAGAGAATATATATAGAAAAGGTGGCCAAGGAAGACAGCATTTAAGGAATCACAGGGATGGTGAGTAAAACAACAGTACAGACAAGTATATGCTCTTCTAAAGGAAAATGGCCACACTAATGCACTGATTGTTCTGTGCATTGACCTAGCCATTCTAGAAAGGAACTTGGAACTATGTCCAAAAAGTTACTAAAATGTACATATTCTGTGATACAGAGATACCGCTGCTAGGATACTCTCCAAAGAGATCAAAGGAAAAGAACTCATATGTCTAAGACTATTTATATAATTCTTTTTTGTAGTAGCAAAAAGAAAAGTGGAAACTAAAGAGATGCCTGTCAATTGGAGAAGAATTAAACAAACTATGGAATATAAATTTAATGAAATGACATTGTGCTATAAGAAATGATGAAACGTATAATTTCAGAGAAAACTTTAAATTAACTGATGCAGTGATGTTAGCAGAATCAGAAGGAAATTTTATAGAATAACAATATTATAAAGACAAAATTACTTTGAAAAATAGGAGATCATAACCAAAGCAATTACAGAGATTGCAGAATATTAAAGATGAATGTATTGCCTATTTCAAGATCTTGGGATGGACCCAAGATGCAGAATGAAACATGTACTTTTGGATATGAGCAATGTGGAAATTCTCTTATCTGATTGTGAATATTTTTTATGATCTCTCTCTCTCCTTCCTGTCCTCCCTTTCTCTCCCTGTCCTCCTTTCTTTCTTACTGCCTTTTTTCCTTCCTTCCTTATTTTTTCATTTGGGATGAGATGAGAGGAAGAGAAAATAAATTGTCAATTGAAAAAAATAATGAAATTTTAAAAAAACAAATGGCATGGCCTTGATTTGATTACTTTCCTAACTCAGTGGCTAACAGGGAAAGAAAGAGGGAATTCATCGATGGCAAGACAGATGGAAAGATCACAGGATCATAGTTGATAAGTTGAAGGGCACTCAGAGGATATTTCCAGCAGGATGGTTGTGTGGGACATAAACTATGGTCTCCAGGAGTCATGTCTTTCCCCATTTCCTTCTCTCCAGTGGCCTAATTTCTGTTTCCTTTCCTATAATTCTGCTACAAGGTAGATAAACAACCAATCATTTATTTAGGCTACTTGTCCAAAGACCTAATAAAAGATAGAAGCAGTATGATATAGTGGAAAGTTGGCTCTAGCATCTGAAAATGTAGGTTTAAAGCCTAGCTTAATTTTAATTCAATTAACAAGAATATATTAATCACTTACTATAGAGCAAGCACTAAGAATATAATAACAAAAGCAATAACAAAAAAACTATGGCTTCAAGGATTTTCTTAATGACTTCATTCATGATCTCAGTAAAATCATTTAAACTCTCTCAGACATTAATTAACTGTGTGACCCTGGACAAGTCACCTAATCTCTGCTCCAATTTCCTCATTTATAATATAGGGATAATACTAGCACCTATCTTCCAGAGTTATTGTGAATTTCAAATGAGATAATATTTGTAAAGTGTTTTGAAAACCTTAAAGAGCTCCATAAATGTTATTATTATTATTAAACCCAGATTTGTTGTTCTTTAGTCATTTCAATCCTGTCTGACTCTTTGTAAGCCCTTTGGGAGATTTTCTAAGCAAAGATACTGGAAAAGTTTTACATTTTCTTACTGGAGGGGAAAGTGAGGCGGCTGACCTTACCCAGCCCTCCATCACTAAAATCCAATTTCCTTGTGTGTCACAGAATCACCTCCCTGATGCCACAGTCCTCCTTGAGAACGAAGGACAAACAGCAACCTCTATGAACCGGAGAAGGAAAAGGCAAACCCTTCACTCCAGTATTTATGACCAAGAAAACACCAAATGGGGAA
The DNA here is from genome assembly GCF_902635505.1 of Sarcophilus harrisii. Taxonomy (NCBI): domain Eukaryota; kingdom Metazoa; phylum Chordata; class Mammalia; order Dasyuromorphia; family Dasyuridae; genus Sarcophilus; species Sarcophilus harrisii. The sequence continues at coordinate 616,513,290 of NC_045426.1, read as the reverse complement.
CAAAGAGTGAAACACAAGTGAAAAACTGCCAAGCAACAACAGGTTTAGCAGACGTGTTATATCCTACAAGAGGGAGAACCCTCCAGATGTTCCAGTCATTAGTGCTCTTCCCAACCACCCACTGGCCCCTGCTCAACACCCCCCCCAAAAAAAAAAATTATTTACTTCTCTGTAGGTGTGTTGTTTCTGCTTAGTAGAAAAGGCAGGAACAATTCTTTTTTTGTATACCCTGTACTTAATATGATGTCTGGCACATAAGGCTCTAATAACTATTTATTGATTTAAGTACTTACATATGCCAAGAAAAATAATAGTTCCATTGACTTCATAACACAAAATAATCTCTCTGTCTCTCTTATGTCTCTTTATATCTGTCTCTCTGTTTGTCTCTGTCTCTCTCTTGTTGTATCTCTGTCATTCTTGTCTCTGTCTCTTTTGTCTGTCTCTATCTCTCTCTTTATTTCTCTGTGTCTCTCACTCTTGTCTTTGTCTCTCTCTGCCTCTGTGTGTCTGTCTGTCTCTGCTGCTGTCTCTTTCTGTCTCTCTGTATGTCTCTGGGTGTCTCTCTCTTTCTCTGTCTCTTTTTGTCTTTCTCTGCCTCTGTCTGTCTGTTTCTCTCTCTGTCTCTCTGTCTCTGTCTCTTTTTGTCTCTCTCGGCCTCTGTCTTTGTCTCTCTCTCTCTCTCTCTCTGCCTCTGTCTCTCTCTCTCTGCCACTGTCTCTCTCTCCGTCGCTGTAACTGTCTCTGACTCTCTCCCTCTCTGTCTCTCTACACACACACACACCTGAACTCAAATTCTCCATCAAGTTCAGCCTCTTGAACAGAAGGGATTACAGGAATTCACCACCACATCCAGCCACAAAAATAATCTAAAGTATGCTCAAATGCCGCTCTGTTAAAAATATGAAGTCATTACAGGTCACATTTATGTAGTATTTGCCTCATAACAACCCATGCAATTTTGGTGTTCAGTTATTTTAAGTGATGTCCAACTCTTTGTGACCCCATTAAGGGTTTTCTAGGCAACGATGTGTTTTACCAAGCACTTTGCCATTTTCTTTTCCAGCTCATTTTACAGATGAGGAAACTGAGGCAAACAGGGTTAAGTGACTTGCTCAAGGTAACTCACCTAATAAGTATCTGAGTCTTCCTGACTCCATGACCAGCACTCAATTCACTGCCCTAAAAGTTTATTTTACCCAGTATTTGCTCAATTATGGGCTCAACTATCTTGTCAGAATAACAACAATTGGGGCAGCTAGGTGGCCCAGTGGACAGAACAGCAGTCCTGCAGTTGGGAGGACCTGAGTTCAAAAAAGACCCAGATACTTGACACTTACTAGCTGTGTGACTCTGGGCAAGTAACTCAAACAGATTATCTTGCAAGAAAAATAACATTAATGATATTAATTATAAAGCCACTATTTTATACAATGCTTTAAAGTTTACAAAGCATTTTATAAATGTTATCTCACTGGATCTTCACAACAAACTGTGCTATTATTACCCCCAAATTACAGATGAAGTATGCAGGGGTCCTCAAACTAGGGCCCGCGGGTCAGATGCAGCAGCTGAGGACATTTATCCCCCTTACTCAGGATTATGAAGTTTCTTTATTTAAAGGCCCACAAAACAAAGTTTTTGTTTTTACTATAGTCCAGCCCTCCAACAGTCTGAGGGACAGTGAACTGGTCCCCTATTTAAAAAATTTGAGGACTCCTGATATAGACAGTTGGAAATTTAGTAATTTGCTCAGAGTTATACAACTAGTAGTATTTAAGGCCAGCCTTGGAAGTCGGGTCTTCTTAAACCCAGGCTCAGTATTCTATCCACTGCCTCCTGCTTCCAGTAACCCTGATCTCCTGATTTCCAACTCAGGGTTCCTTCCAATATGTCAGGCTTTAACAAGACAATTCAGATTCTCCAAAACCAACAACAAAAGCCTAAAGTGTTTTCCAAATCAAAATGAAATCTGTATGATTTCACAACATACTGCTTATTCACTGCTTCTCCTAAACATTTCACACCAGTTCCTCTTCTACCATGAAAAGGATTAAAAATTTATTTTGTTGCAAGAATCTGGGAAAATTTTCTCAAATACTTTTAAGGAAAACTAGGGAACAACCCCAGAGTTGACCAGCAAAGGAGAAAAGGACTCTTAATTTCAGTCTGCTTCCTCACACACATGTATTGAGAAGTTACTAAAATAATTTGTTATACTGTAAACTGGAGAATAAATTATAAAAATGAGGTGGTTTCAATTTCTGACTGTATATTCTTTGGTGTGAGGAGCATAGTACAAGCTCAGTTTTGTTCAGGAGAATATTAGAGCAGACAGGCCTAAAATCCGATCTACAGAAAGCATAAAATTACTTCTTCTTTGTTCATAGATACTTGTAGTCTCTAAAAAGAAAAATAGTGGTAGATATGATTGACCAATTCATCAATTCACAAAGTCTTATTAAGGGCCTACTTTTTAGCTAACCCTGGGTTAAACACTGAGGTTATAAAGGAAAAAATACAACACTGAAAGAAGTTTGCAGTGGAATAGGGCTGGTACACACATATAGAAATATATAAAATTAATATAAATTGTAAAATAATAATAATAAGCAACTATGAAAGAATTAAGACTTTTAACCAATGCAATTGTCAATCATTGAGTACTCACAATGAACCATGGTACACACCTTCTGAGACTCAGTGCAGATTAAAAATACAGACAGAGAGAAAGAGAGACAGAAAGTGAGACAGAAAGACAGAGAGACAGAGAGAGTGAGAAAAAGAGGAAGAGGGAGAGAGAGACAGAGATAGAAAGAGAAAGAGAAGGGGAAGGGAGAGGGAGAGAGAATGTACTTATATATAAAGGGCAGCTAGATGACCAAGTAGAGTGGAATCAGGGAAACTCAGAGTGTGCCCAGAATCACACAGTTCAGATCTGGCCTCACTTACTTATTAACTGTGTGACTCTGGGCAAATTACTTAACTCAGTTTGCCTCAGTTTCCTCAAAACATCTGTAAAATGAACTGGAGAAGGAAATGGTAAACTACTCCAGTATTTAAAAAACAAACAAACAAATGGGATCAGAAAGAGTCAAATGTGGTTGAAAGATAGATAGATAGATGATAGATGCACAAATGGATAGGTAAGATAGATGGATGTTCAGACAGCTAGGTCCAGTAGAAAAAGGGTTTTTTGAAAAATAGGTCTTATGTTATTAGAAGCGATTCCAAAGGTCTGAGCTCCTTCCCAGAAGAAATGTTTGGTCTAAAACTATTGTTAGTGTCTGACCAACAAACAGCAGCAAGGAGAAAGATCATTTTAATTACAAAAATGACAATAGTAATATTCAGAGAATCGATGATTCTGGCAACTAGAAAACTGGAAAAGATCTCACAGATCATTTAATCCAATCTCTCACCTGGAATAAAAATCTCTACTACAACCTTTCCCAATGTGGTCATACAGAGTCTTCCTGAATATATTCTGTGACAATAAAGTTATTATCTAACAAATCAGTCTACCAAATTTGCAGTGCACTAATTCTAAGTAAGGGGTCACTTATACTGAGTTGAATATTGCTCTTTCTATAGTAAGAGTGAAAGGTCTTTTTTTTACTGAAAAAGGAGAAAGGAATTTCTTCCATGGAAAACCAATGAAGATGAGAATCATACTGATTTTTTTTTTTTTTTTGCTTTTCTGAATCACAGGATGTTAGAAAAAGAAGAATTCTTTAGAGATCATTTAGTCCAAACTGTTTATCCCTTCATCCTAGAGATGAGAAAACTGAAATTTTCATCAATTATCATTCTTCTGCTACCTAGGAAAATGATAAGTCTTAGCCCTGAGATAGCTTAGAGTGTTTCATCTACTCCAATTGTTTCTTAGAGTGGAATTCCCTTTATAGTAACTCCAATAAGTAGTTAACCAGTCTCTGCTGGAAGAAAGTGACTGAAAATTTCTCTCCCTTATTAATCAGCATCTTTGGATATGTCCAATTATTTTGAAGTTCTTTCTATATTGTGTGGAAATCTGCCTTGTAATTTCTACCCTACTATTTTGGCCCTCTGAGGTCAAAAAGAATGAAATCTACTGCAGACTTGTATCTTCAAATGCCTATTTGTACATCATGTATTAACTACCTCTTCAAAACTAAATTCTTTATCTTCTCTCCTCCACCCTCCAAAAATAATCTTCTCCTTTTCCTAATTTCTCTATTACTACCAATCACCATTCTCTCAATGAACCCCAAGATAATCCTTCAAATGTTTGGAGACACATGACATCCCCATTAAATATTCTTTTAATAATAAAATCACAGGTTCTTTCAAATAATCTTTACCTATCTTTACATAGTTTTGAATTCCTTCATAAACATAAACATTTGATTCAGTTAGCCAATATCTGTGAAAATAACAAAACAAAAACAAACAAAAATGTGATATCAGGGGGGAAAAAAACATGATACCGTAAGTATGGGGGGATCACTTTTAATCCCAGATATTATACTTTTATTCCATCTCTTCTCCAGCAAATTTTCCTTTCTATCATATCTACTCTCTGGTTAATTTTCAAAAATCTTTTTCTGCCTATAGGCTACCTCCTTACTGCCTACAAATATAATCATTTCACTCTTACCCTCGAAAAATTCTCATCTGATCCATCTGTCATCTTATATCTCTCCTCCTTTTCATCGTTAAACTCTTCAAGAAGGTCATCTACAATTGGGCCCTCCACTATCTTTCTCCTCATTTCTTAACTTTACAATCAGGCTTCCAACCTCATCCTTCAGCTTAAATTGTTCTCTCCAAAGTTATTAGTGATCACTTAATTGCCAAAATCTAATCATCTTTTAAAAAATTTTCAATAGCATTTTATTTTTCCAAATACATATAAAGATAATTTTCAACATTCAATTTTGTAAGACTTTGTGTTCCAAATTTTTGTCTCTTCTTCTTTGACCTCTCCCCTCCCCAAGATAGCAAGCAATCTAATAAAAGTTAAATATGTGCAATTCTTTTAAACATATTTCCATATTCATCATGCTGCACAAGAAAAATCAGTACAAAAGGAAAAAAACATGAGAAGAGAACAAACTATGCAAAAAAGTGAAAATAATATGCTTTGATCCACATTGAATCTCCATAGTTCTCTGTGGATGTAGATGGCATTCTGTACCAAGTCTATTCGAATTGCCCTGAATCACTGCACAAAATCTAATCATCTTTTCTCAAATTCTTTTTTACCTTTTTGAAGCCTCTGACACTGTCAATAATACTCTTTTCATGAATATCTCATTCTAAGTTTTTGTGATATTTCTTTACCCAGGTTCTCTCACCTATTTGACCATTTCTTCTCAATCTCCTTTTCTGGATCTTCATCCTTGCTAACAGTGCTTCCCCAAAACTCTGTTCTGTGTTCTCGTCTCTTCTTCTTTTATCATATTTTGCTTGGCGATCTCATCAGCTCCTGTAGATGCAATCATCTCTGTATAGATGATTGCTAAATCTACAATTCAATCTTTATCTCCAATCGTGAATCTCGACTTATCCATTGGGCATCTTTAACCGGATATCCTATAGATATTTTTAAACTCAGTGTGTCCAAAACTGAATTCATCATCTTTTCCCCAAACCCTCACTTCCTCCTGACTTCCCTATTATTGTAAAAAAAAACCACCATCTCCCCAAAACTCAGGCTCACAGGTTCTCCCATTCTCTCCATATCCAATCTGTTGGTAAGTTCTATCTTTGTGGTATCTATAATATATCCCCTTCTACACTCTAACACTTTACTGCAGACTCTCTCCATGCCTGGATTATTCCAATAGCTTGCTCTTTGTCTCCCTACCTCAAATGCCTCCCCACTCTAAGGAATCCTCCATGTCTCTCTGCTGTCAAAATTATCTTTCCAAAGTGCATATCTGACCATGTCAAACTCTCCTCCAACACAAAAAGTTCCATGAATGGCTCTATCATCTCTAGGATCAAATATACAATCCTCTGACACTCAAAGCCCTTCATAACCTACCCCCCAAAAAAAAATCTTTCTAGTCTTTTTATACCTTACTCTCTATCATGGACTCCATGACCCAGTGACAGTGACCTCTTTGATATTCCTCACATAAAACACTGGATGAATTTTTACTGATCGTCCCCTATGACTGGAAAGCTTTTCTTCCTCATCTGCATCTTCCAGCTTCCCTGACTCCATTCAGGTATCAGCTAAAACCCTATCTTCTTCAAGAGGCTTTTCCTGGTCTTCCTTAATGTTAGTAGTGCCTTCCATCCAAGATTATGAACAATTTATCCTGTATATATTTCAATTTTACATATTTATTTGCATGATTTCTCCCCCCATTGGACTGGGAACTCCTTAAAGTCAGAACTGTATTTCTCATTTGTTTGTATCTCTGATACTTAGCACAATGTATACAAGCATTTAATAAATGCTCATTGATTTGATTTAACTATACAATCTAAGCACACAATCCATTTTTTGGCTATCATACTAGCTGTACCAACATACTAACTGACTCAAACTAACTTTGCAAACCACTAAATTCATCTTTTTTTCCATTCTGTAGTTGAAACCAAGTACAGAGCTACATTTACTCCTATTGAATTTCATTTTATTAGATTTGTCTCACTGATTCAGCCTGGTGTAGTAAAAAGTCAGATATTACATTTGGAGGACCTATGGGAGATCATGAATAAGATGTATATAAAATTAGAAGTTGTAGATTGGATCATGATCTGAATCAATTCAGCTAATATCCATATCTATGAGATTCCAGATCTATCAAGTTATTAAATTATGGTTGTTGTCTTTGTTATGTTCTAGCTATATTAGTCCACACATTAACTATCTCTCCCCTAGCTCTCTGCCTCTATGAATCTGATAATCAAGTCATTTGTTTCTTTTTCCAAGTCATTGATAAAAAAAATTGAACATGATACAACCAGAGAGCACTCTGTTACATATTACTAGAGGCTTCTCGTCAGATCACAATTGATCAATTAGTCGGTACTTTTAAGATTCAATGCTTAAACCAATCCCAACAATATTTGACCATGTATTTATTTGCCCCACATCTCTCCATCTTGTCATCTTGTGAGAGACATAATTATCTGCCTGTCATTCAAATAACTCTGTAACATTCATTCAGTCTAGTAACCCTTTGATAAAAATGAAATGTGAGTAATCTGGCATGACTTGTTCTTAATGAACCCATATTAGTTCATAGGGATCACTACTTCCTTTTTAAACCATTCATTCATTAGTTCAACAACCATCCCTTTAATAACCCATCCAGGAATTCAGGTCAAGTTCTTTGGTCCATAGTAAAGTTTGCACAATCTATTTTCTTTCCTTTTCTGCCCTGTCCTAAAAATCAGGACAATGTTTTCCCAACTCTAATCCTAGACTACCACTACTGATCTCCATGTCTCCTCAAAGGTCATCAACAACGGCCCAGCAATAAATCACATCAGAAGGCTCTCAAAGTTCCCTGGTGTGTAGATTTTTCCAGGCCAGGTGGCTTGAACTCATTAAGAAAGGTTATCTCTTACCATCTCACTATTTATTTTGGGGGTTTCAATCCTGACTAAATTCCCTTTGTTGTATTCGTCATGTCTTTCCAATTCTTCAGATCTGAGGATCATTCTCCTTGATAAAGAAAACAGAAACAAAAATGTTTTTCTCAAAGCAGGTATACCGCTATTGGTCAGCTTCTAAATTTGTTAATTTAAAGTTTTATTCATTTCACTTTAACATAACCCAGAATATAAATTATAGTCAGTGGTGATGATCAGCTAAGTTTCATTTGAATTCTTTGTCATATTCATTTCAGCATTTAACTTTTCAATATACTGAAAATAATTTCAAGAAAAGCATATTACTTTTCCCAAGACTATATGATTTCATAATGAAATTAAAGAAAACTAGATGCCCAGATTCAATCAAAATGACTTTTGAAGAAGATAAATTAGAGTTAGATAAAATGAAAGCTTTTTGATGGAAGGGGATGTTTCATTTTTGTTGTATTCCCAAAGCCTAGCACAGTGGCTAGAACATAATACATGCTCAATGCATGTTTATTAAATTGGATAAAATTAGCTGTTTTGTAGCATTTATAACTTCCCACCACTCTGCAAAATGTAAAAGATAGCAACAGTCATAGAAGGCCAAAAAGTCATTTGACTCAATCTCTTCATTTTAAAAATGAAGAAAGTGAGATCCAGAGAGGTAAGGCAATTTGCATTTTGACATAATGCTTAAAAAATATCATAAGCTTCAAGTTAAACAGCAAAAATAATCCTAATACTTGACCTTATAAAGTAATAGTATATTAAACAAGTTGCAATTGCAACATAAAAAAGTTGACAGTAATTCTTTTATCCATTACTTTTGGGCCAGTTCTATTTCCTACAAATTAAACTAATCAATGAAATAACAACAATAATCTAATAATTTATTTTCCAAAAGAAGATATTCTAATACTTGGGTATAAAGTTTATAATTGTCAAGGTATATGAAATAAAGGGATAAGGCCAAACAATTAAACAAAAACAAAAGAACATGATTTTTTAAAAGTGCTACAGCAAAAGTTATATAAAAATACACTTTTCTGAAGAAACTCAACTCTTCATATCAAAGTATTGTTACTTTTTTCAGCATAATGTATATAATCATGTATGTATATAAGTATGTATATATGTGCATATATATTTGTGATGTGTATTTATACATACATAGATAGGAAGAGATAGAAATGAATATAATTGTATTTCAATAAACAGATAAACGGTGCTTGAAATATCAACATGCTATAATTGTGATATATTTTTAAATAAAATGTGTAAAATCTATTAGTAATTCATAGAAAATATAAGCACAACATTCCAAAAGTAAGGATTGTGTAAGATTATGGATTTTGTTTTGACAATTGACAGGTCAGAAAAGTCTTAAAAACTATTTGTTTTAAATAAAAATTCCTAGTAGAACTCTTAGAGAAAATTAGTGGTGAGAACCAGGACTAAAACTCTAACTCCTGGCCAAATATTATTACTTCTTCCTATTCATTCCTATTTCCTTCCCTGAAATAAGAAGAAAGCCAAGGGGTAAGGGGATACCCTTATAAAAGTTGATACCCTCTTGGCTAAGTGATCTTACTTAGCCCTTTTCTATTCTAAATGTTGTGATCCCAAGGATATACTAGACACGAGAGAAATTCCAGAGACAGAATGAGCTCCTCATGGAGCTTACAATCAAACTTATACCATGCTACAGTCACAGGCCTGTGGATCAAGGATAAGTCAATGGAAGACTTTAGAGTCAAAAGCACATTTCCCGACTCGGAACTTTCCCCATACGCTATCCAGCCTGTCACCTTCTTTCTGTAGTAAGCCAAATAAACTGTGACCACATGCAATTTAGGCTTCTCTGAAGAGGGCAGATTTGTGTGTAAACATTTTCTGCCAGAAGCATATTTGGGTCCTGCAGCTCCTGACCCTGCTTTTGGCACTATTTAACTTGAAAAACAGAGGGAAAACCACTGCTGAAGTCATTAACAACCGAGGAAATAAAAAACAAATGCTTTTGCCTTTACACTTGATTTTCAGAAGTCAAAAATAATCCCATTGATCCTTAGTACTAGGGCTCAGGGGAAGGGGTAAGAGGCTGAGGGGAGAGAGGCAAGACTATGCCGTGTGACTATAAAGTCAGAAGATTATCTTTTATGAATAATAACTGATATTTATATGTGGCTTTCAAGTTTACAAATTTTTTTACCTAATTTAAATGCTTTGTACATCAGGAAAAAAAACTGAGAGATGAGTAATTCAGGTTCTATTATATTCATTTTATAGAGAAAAACATGAGGCTCACAGTGACTTGCCCAGTGGTAGCAGACAATAATAGAAAGGATCTGAATATAGTTTTTCCCTACTTCTAGTTAAGCTATGTTATCCTTTAAAACAAACAAATTACAAATGAAAAGTTTGAAGGGATTATATTTTCCTTTTCACTTTATTTAGTTTCTACTAATTCCTTAATTGTCAACTCAAATGTCACCTCCTCCAGAAAACACCTCTAATCATTTGGAAGGGGTATGCTTGTAGATGTTTAACAATCAACCCTGGACAGGGGTGGGGAGGCGAAGCATAAACAAATATCTTGGGAGAGGGAGGAAAAGGAAAGAAAAAAGTAAGTTACATGATATCTTTATTATATATTTAAAGAGAAAAATACAAAACAGTTCTGTAGTTTCATGTGCAATCATCTTTTTATTCTTCTGTTATGCAAATGCTTGTATTTCTTAAGCTCAAATCAAAGAAAGAGAAAGAAATGAAGAAAGGGAGGGAGGGAGGGAGAGAGGGAGGGAGAAAAGAAGGAAGGAAGGAAGGAAGGAAGGAAGGAAGGAAGGAAGGAAGGAAGGAAGGAAGGAAGGAAGGAAGGAAGGAAGAAAGGAAGGAAGGAGAGGAGAGAGAGAGAGAGAGAGAGAGAGAGAGAGAGAGAGAGAGAGAGAGAGAGAGACTGTGCGTGTATATGTGCATATTCTAGGAAGTTTCTCTCATTAGTCTGAGTGCACATTGTGTAAACTTGGAAATTGAAAAGTCAAGTGATTTGACTTGAGCATACACATGTCAGTGTTAGAGCCAGGGCTCACAGTCATAACTCTTAAGGATTACCCAAAAACTATAATGTCTCTTATTCAAAACTTTGTATTAGAAGTGAATTGTACTTAAAAGTAGATAATGAGCTGAAGCGGACTAGAGGAAACAGAAGGGATAGTACCTAGAATCAGGAAGGCATCTCTCTGAGTTTAAATCTGATCTCAGACACTTCTTAGCTGTGTGACCCCTAGGCAAGTCACTTAACCTTCTTTGCCTCAGTTTCCTTATCTGTAAAATGAGCTGAAGAAGGAAATGACAAACCATTCCAGTAGCTTTGCCAAGAAAACCCCAAATGGGATTGTTAAGAGTCAAATACAAGTGAAAATGACTGAACAACAAGGAAGATAAGAAAGAAAGGGGAATCACAGAATTTTCTACTCGACAATGACTTTGGAAATCAAACAATATCTGAACAGGAATAGACTTGACTACAGCTTCCACTTGAAGACCTCCAGTGATAGGGAATTTATTACTTCTTGCAGCAGCCCATTCTCTGTCTTTGGACAGCTCTATTTGTTAGAGTTTTTCCTTATATTAAGTTGAAACCTAAAAGAACTCAAACACTGGTCACATACAATATAAGGAGAAACTTCTTAACCATTAGTTTTCCAAAAGCAAATTTAATATACATTCTTAACATCATGAGGCATTGAACAAAAATATGCTTATATATGCATATATGTATTATATATGTATATGGTAAGGAAGTCAAATGATTAAAAAGGAAGATCTTGCTTGCTTTAAAATATTGATAGCAGTTCTTTTTATAAGAACAACTGGAAAATGGGAAAAACAACTCATAAATATGTGCATATAGTGGAATTTTTAATATGCTGCAAAAACAATTACCATGATAAATATAAAGGATGGAAAAATTTAGATGAATCCGTGCAACACAACGTAAGCAGAACCAGAAAAACAATATCACTGATGATTACAAGTTTGAAAATGGAAAGAACAACAAAATGATGGAAACTGAAAACTGTAAATTATTAAAAGAAAAGCTTTGGAAAGGCACTTCTTTGCTTTCTTTACAAAGGTGGGGATTATGGATGGGGAAGACTGCATATAATGTCACATTTTATTTTTGAGGTGTTAGTTTTCCTGATTTTGGGGGTTTTTTTCTCTTTTTATTCTTTATTATATGGAATAGCTATCTGGAAGGTGAGAGAAACAATATATTAAGAAATGTAGGTGTTATAAAAAACAAAATGAATCAATAAAATCTATTTTTAAAACATTAGGAAGGTATGAATGAAGGTCAGAAAGAAAGATCGTTTAATCATAGGCTTTTGAGTTGAAAGGGATTTTTAGAATTATCTAAATGGAACCCTGCACCATTTTACCCCTCATTTCAGATGATAAAACAGATTCAGAGAAAGGAAAAATCACAGAGCTAGCTAGTAGCCAAGATAGGAGAAGGATCCAAGTCTCCAGACTCTAAGCCAATCCTCATTGTTTTCCCCTGGACTGATTACCTAAAACATATCAGAAACTTTAAGGTTTACCATAACAAATACGAAATTTAATGATTAAACGGGGAGAGACAATACTTTGGGCCACTGAGTACCCAAAGACATTTGTTCAGCTAAGACTAAAAGGGAAGGGACTAGAACTTTTGAGATGTAATGACAAAGCAATTGCTATAAAATTATGGAACATATGTGATGGCAAGAGCAGCTTTTCTGAGTAGATAGAAAGCTGGTCTTCCACTTAGGAAGAGTTTCACTTCTTATCCTTGCTAGCTGGATTACAATGATGATGATGATGACTAAAACAATAACAAATAATAATAGTATTTAGCATTTACATAAAACTTTAAGATTTGCAAAGTGCTTTTATTATATTATATATCAAATTATTATATTATATATCAAATATTATCTCATTTGATCTTCACAGCAACCTAGGGAGGTAGGGGCTAACACTGTAACTATTTTAGAGATAAGGAAACTGGTACAGAGATGAAATGATTTGTCCATGGTCACACAGCCTGCTAGCAAGTGTGTGGGAACGGAATTGAGCTCCTTCAAGTCTAGGATATGCTGCTGCTGCTGCTGTTCATATCTAATTCTATATAAACTCATGGATTTTTATTAGTGGGGTTTTCTTGGCAATTTCCTTCTCCCTTTTAGCATTTTTGCCATCTCCCTCTTGTTATTTCCTTCTCCATTTACAAAGAATTGAGAGGCAAACAGGATTAAGTGACTAGCGCAGAGTCACACAACTAGTGTCTGATAAACTTATGAAGATGGATCTTCCTGATTCCAAGCTCAGTGTTCTCTCCACTTAGCTTCACTATATCATAAATATCTAACATATAATCCATAGATGGCATACTTTATTCAACATTCCCAAGTGAACCAAATTGCTAAGAAAACAGTTAAACATTCGAAAGGTTGAACAAACAAAAAACTAAATAATTATATATACAAAATATAATTGGGAAATATTTAGCAAAATATATAAAATATAATAAAACACACTTAATAATACATTTTAAAACTAAGTCAATATGTGTAGACTGCAGGGAAACTTACATACAGATTAGTGACTTCTGTTTCTTTTTTTAATAGAAATATTTCTGCACCATTGAACAACTAGTGGCCCAGTGTTTAGAGCACTAAATTTAGAATTAGGAAGGTTCATCTTCATGACATTATGAAACACTTACTAGCTGTATGATCCTGAACAAGTCATTTAACCTTGTTTGTCTCAGTTTCCTCAGCTGTAAAATGAGCTAGAGAAGAAAATGGCAAAAATCTCTGAGTATCTTTGGCAAAACAAAAAAAAAAAACTCCAAAAGTGGTCATGAAGAGTCAGACATGACTGAAATGACCAACTAGAAAAAATTACTGTATCATACCGCTAGTTGCTTCTATAAAAGTCATTTAGACAGTTCCTTATACCCATGAAGTAAAAAGTTTCATTTCTTAAAAAGAACCAGGAGATAAGAAATGGCAAAATTTACCCAGAGGGGATTCCTGCCTAGGTATCAACTATATTAAATGCCTGCTCGGGTCTCTTCCAGCTTTGAAATGCTGGGTTTCTATCAATCCACAGAGTAGGAGGTTTGATAGGACTTGAAGAACCTATTAATAATCCTGGAACCATCAGGACACTGTCCAAAGTCTCTTCCCAATCTTTCCCCTTCTGAGAATATAAAAATGTCAATTTTCATGCAGTTCTCTCTGATTTTTTGCATATTTGAAAGTTCCAGCCATTTCTAGAGCAGCTTATTTCTTGCCGTGATTTTTTGCAAACTTTAAAGTTTCTACAGTTTATTTCTTGCCATATACTTGACCACTCCCAATCATAAGGTTTTCTTTATCAATGAACCAATAAATATTTGCTAAGTGTCTACTTTGTCCTAGGCTTTATATTAAGTGCTGAAAATACAAATACAAAAAAAAGAAAAGAAAAGAAAAGAAAAATAAACAGAAAGAAAGAATCTGTTGAGAGATTTACAATCTAAGGGAAGAAGACAATACATAAGAGGCAAAAAGTAGGAGAGGACCCAAGAGTTCTTGGCAGAGGGATACAGTGGAGAAGTAAGTCAGAGAAGAACCCAGGTAGTGCAGCCAGACAAAAAATGAAGAGATCGTTAAAATGAACTCTCTCCCTAAATGAAGGCTTGGAATTCATAGTCCTTCTATCCACCAATCATCAAGGTAGAGAGCAGTGATGAGGGAGAGTATCAAGACTGTTGAAATCTTACAAGTTTATGAGATTAAACAATTAGTACCCAGAACCACTTGGGGGAGTGACCAGAAAGACCTCCTGGGTTCCCATATGACTCATCTGTCAATCTCTAGGTGAGAAAGCCCAGGAGCTCAAGATGTAGAAGATAGAAAGAAAGAAAAAGCAGCAAAATCACACCTCCCCCACAAATTCTTCTTCCGAGAGAGAGAAAACCCTGAGGTATGAATCACTTAGGTCGAATTAGTTCCTAGGCATTTGACTCTGAACCCACAAAAATTCTTCTGAGCAAATGACATTGGAGAAAAGGCTGTGAATTTCACACATAAAAGAACTAGGAGAAGGTGGGGGGATTGGTAATTTGTTTTTCAGTGGTCTCTAGGGAGAGGTCACAAGCTTATATTGTGTGAGGAAAATATTCAGAAATGCAAGAAAATGAAACAGTTGGGGGAAAGGTTATATGGAGGTTTGGCCATTTTCAGAATAAAATGACAAAGGGGACTTTTTTAGCATTCAGTGACAAGAAATCAAGTCCAGTATCTCAAGTCTTTCCATCAGTCCTTCAAAATCTGCTCCCCACCTAGCTTCCCAGCTCTTTCCATCAATCACCACTGCACCCTAGGTGTTTTCCTGCCTCCCCAATTTTGGTCCCATTATTCCTTATGTCTGGAATACCCTTCTTTGAAAATGCCAGTTGAAATCTCTTGTTATTCTTCCAGTCCAACATTAAATACCACCAGCCTTTAGATCTCTGAGGTCCTCCCCAAATGCTTTTGATCTCACATTCTTTTCAACTCAAAGTACTTTGTTCTTAACTTTCTAATGCACTCACTGAGTAGACACTAATTTTTCTGACAAATTTTCCTTACTAGACTCGAAGCTCTTTAAGGACAAAGACCATGTTTTATTATGTATTTTTGATCGTACCATCTTTCAAAACTGTGAATACTTGGTCAACATTTATAAAATAAGTGATTGACTGTGAAGATAAACTTCATAGTAAGTACATGAGAGGTTAAAGAAAAGCTAAGAAACTATATGTACAAATGATGTAATAAATGTATCTTGTGACTAATTATCTAAGCCAAGGATTCTTAACCTGGAATTTGTGAATTGTAAAAAAAAAATTTTTTTTTGATAACTCTATTTTCAATGTAATTGGTTGACTTTGTAAACCAATGTGTTTTGTTTTCATGCATTGAAAAATGATTCCAAAAACAGGTCTATAGGCTTTACCAGACTGCTAAAGGAGCTTACAAAACTCAAAAAAAATTAATACTCCCAATGTAGATAATGAACATTTGGAGATAGCACTATGAAATTGTCTAGGAAAGTAAGCCAGTGACTTGAACTGGACCTTGAAAGACAACTAGGATTTGGTTAGTAGTGAAGTGGATAGAGTTTGGGACTGAAGTCAGGAAGACTTACATTGTTAGAGTTCAAATCTGACTTCAGATATTTACTAGCTGTGTGACCCTGGGCAAGTCACTTCACTTTGTTTTCCTCAGTTTCCTCATTTGTAAAATGAGCTGGAGAAAGAAATGGCAAACCAATCTGCCAAAAATAAAACCTCAAATGGGCTTATGAAGAGTCAGAAATAATTAAACAATAACAAAGCAGAGAAAAAGAAAAGGCAATGCTGTTTTATATTGTTATGGCATATAACTATTCCATGATGTCATGCATTCTCTTCCTAAATGGAGAATGAGCTTGGAGAGCAGGTCCCCTGTCTTATTTTCCTTTAGATTTTTCCTCTCACTCTTGGGACCTCCTTGGACAATTGTATTCAATAAGCATTTATCCAATGCTTACTATACTTAAAACACTCTGCTAAACAGGGGTTATAAAGTCACTAATAAAAATAACCCTTATGGTGCTACTACTTAGTCTGTTTCCCAAAGAAATCATAGAGGAGGGGGAAAGACCCACATTGCAAAGATGTTTATAGCTGCTCTTTTTGTGGTGGCAAGGAATTGGAAAATGGATAGATGCCCATCAATTGGGGAATGACTGAATAAGTTGTGGTAATGAAATATTGTTGTCCTATAAAAAATGATAAAGCAGATTTTAGAAAAGCCTGGAAAGATTTATACGAACTGATGTTGAACAAAAAAAGCAGAACCAGAAATACATTGTACACAATAGCAGCAAGATTATGTGATGATCAACTATGAAAGATTTGATTCTTCTCAGTGGTTCAGTAATCCAACGCAATTCCAATAAACTTTGGACAGAAAATGTCATCTGCATCCAAAGAAAGAAGTTGGAGATTGAAAGTAAATCAACACACGCTGTGTTAATTTCTTTTTTTTTTTTCTGGTTTTTTTCCTCTCCCGAGGTTTTTCCCTTTTGTTCTGATTTTTCTCTCCCCATGTGATTCATAAACAAATATGCATTAAAAAAGAAGTTAATATACAGGTATAACCAGAAAAAAATAAAATAATTAATAAAAGAAAAAAATAACTCCTGTCCTGATAGAGCTTAAGTTCTACTTGGGGGAGAAAAGAGATAATACAACATGACCAGATAATTTAAGGTGATATAATTGGAGTAGGGAAAGGACAGTAACAACGGAAAACCTTCCTGGAGCAGGAGACACAGAAGACTGCTCAGAGATAGACAAAGGAAATCTGTCTAGATGCATACATGCAAGACACCCAACTACAAAGGACCAGAAATTTTAATTCCTAAATGGCTGGTACATGAGTGTGACTCCATACTCGGCATCCACTGTGCCAGACAGCTTCCCATTTATGGGAAAAATCATCCTTAAGGCTTGGAAGAAGCAAATGGGGCAGTAGATCGAGTCTATACCCTGGAATCAGGAGTCAAAACTGGCCTCAGACACTTATTAGTTGTGTGACTGTGAACAATTTATTTAACATATATTTGCATTAGTTTCTTCAACTGTAAAAGGGGGATAAGAATTGCATCTACTTCTCAAGGTCATTGTAAAGTTCAGATGAAAAATATTTATAAAAAATGGTTGGCACACAGTAAGTACCACATAAATGTAAATAAAATGTATATATAAATATGATATATAAAATATATCATAATATATTGATATATAATGGTATGTAATATATATGATATATAAATATGATAAATTTATATAAATGTAATATATTAATTATACATAATATATGAAATTATATAAAATATTTACTTATTCCCCTCTCCTCCCTTTCCTCAGCCTCAGTTTCCTCATTTGGGTTCTTATGAGGTTTCAGTGAAAGCTTTTTGTAAACCTTAAAGTGCTATAGAAATGCCAGCTTTTCCTGGGAGTGCACAGGGCCCACAGGCTGACCAAATAAAGACGAAGTTCTGGCTCATCTCTGCTCCACCACTCAGCATTTTCCATTTGTCTATCTGTTCATTCCATGGAAACCCAGGAGGATCCTGACTCACTCAGATGAAATAAGCCACAGGACACCACACTGTCTCAACCAGTTTGATAGGGAGGTTCCATTTGCCACCTTGAAACAAAATGGGAGCCCATAAAAATTTGCAGCCTCATAAATCTGAGGGTCCTCGGACCTTAGTTCTGGAAGGGACCTTAAAGGTCATTTAGTTCAAACCCCTCGTTTTACAGATAGAAGAAAGTGTTGGCAGATTTCAGCGCTATTTGGTCTGTGGGTAAAGTTTATGAAGAAATAAAACTGCAGAAGGAGAGGTTTACAATTCACAGAATCACTATATACATATGTAGTTTTTAAAGAAGCTCAATCTTTGGTGCCTTTCTTCGAGGAAACAGACAACGCTGAGCCAGGAAAGGCATGGCCCCACTTCAAATTGCTGTTTTGATTTTGATTTCTAAAAATAACTCCAGAGAAGTCTC
This sequence comes from Sarcophilus harrisii, assembly GCF_902635505.1. Classification (NCBI taxonomy): domain Eukaryota; kingdom Metazoa; phylum Chordata; class Mammalia; order Dasyuromorphia; family Dasyuridae; genus Sarcophilus; species Sarcophilus harrisii. The sequence continues at coordinate 616,495,073 of NC_045426.1, read as the reverse complement.
TGGGGCTGGAGAGGGATGGTCTTATTCAGCTCTAGGGAGGGAAAAGGAGAGAGCTCCTGATTTGAATTAACAAGGGCTGTAATCGAGTGCAAATATCTCCTTGTAGCAAATACTATATAATTAGCCATCATAATGGAATCTTTGCAAGACCGAATTGGCGCAACAAGCCGCTTTAATTGAAAATAAAATTTCCAGACCAAAAATTCTTTCAGGACCACATTAAATAGAGTTGGTCTAGTAGGGCTGGGATTCCTGGCAATGCAAATATCAGGGTTGGAGAAATAGAATGCAGTGTTGTGCACATAGTAGGAGGCTAATAAATGTTTGTTGAAAGGGAGATTCATCTAAAGGGGAAGGAATAGTGATAATTGTGCTAAGGTTCCTTTTTAATTCTGAATGTAGTTTGATAAACAGGAAAATAATTACATTAAATAATATTTTAGTCCAGGTCACTACTGGGCCAAGTCTAACCCATAGTGCAGTGTTGTGAAAATAAAGCAGAATTGATGGACCTTGATTTAAGTGACTACATTTACTAGTAGAATGAAACCAAGAAAGCCATTTTACTACTCTTTGCCTCTTTGCATTCTATTAGAAGAGAGATATCTTATGGATAACAAAGTCTTCCAAATGGTCCGTTTTAATAATTGTATCCAGCTCCAGAACACTGCAGAATCTCCTATGATCTCCAAAAATCAAGAGTCTAACCTAACTCTCCATACAGAAAAAAATTAAGTGGATAAGACTGTCAATGTTCAGATGGGGAGCTGGTTCATCAGTCCATATGTCTCAAATAGACACTACACAAGAAAAATAAAATTGCTCCAAAATTAAAGGATGAGAAATGAGTGGGCTGGATTACACTGTGGAAGATGCATGGTTGTTTTAATGACCCAAGACTTCTTCATGAAACAAAGACCTATCTTTTAAACAGCAATAATTCTGCTGGTAGTACTATATGTCTTACGTAACATGGAATAATCATCTCTGAAGAATTAGGATTTTAAACCAACCAAAGGGCACTAAAGAGACACACAATGGTTGACAATTGGCTGAAGCATGTTACCAACAAAATATTTCACAGGAAAAGTGCTATAAAAGACGTTATCACAAAAATATATGCCAAAAAAGGAAGTTGATCTTGCCAGAGAGGTGATGAGTTTAAATTACAGAATGAGAATGATTTTTTGCACATAGTCAATGTGGGAATGTTTTCTTTGGCTACACGTGTTTGTTAGGAGGTTTGAAAATTTTTGTTGTTGTTGTTGTTTAGTTAAAAAGGAAGTGGGAGGGGAAGAAAATAAGCTCTCAGTAATGAGAAAAATATACAAAATTAAACTGGAGGAATTTTTTTTGAAGAAAATGCAAGTCATGCTATTGAATGAGCAAGAGACAAGAGATATATTGTGTTTCACATATATTCACATAAGGTTGAGCCATTTCAGGAAAACATGTTAGGTGGACACCTATGGAGGATTTTAGGAGAAGACATGGACCAGAATCACACAGGTTGAGCTATGGATGAATTTCAGTCTGAACCACTAGAAAGAGTGTCCTTATTGTTGAGATCACAGATCCTTGGAAGAATCAGACTATTGAATTTAAATGCTACACAATGTAACTGCTAAAGTCCTTTTCAATTCTACGATTACAATACATGTATAGGAGATACACCTGGTAGAGAAGCCACATGTGCAGTATAAACAGCATTGAATTTTGAATTAGAAGAATGAATTGAGACCTGAATCTACTGAAATGACCCCTGGAAAATGAGAAACATTAAAAGTCACCCCTTACTGAGAAAAAACATTTTAAATGGCCCCCCTGGAGAGTAAACAATTTCCTGGAACCCTGCCCAGCTCTGCAACCTAATTGTTATCATTATATAATTAGCCACTGAGTACTGACATCAACCCTGGCACTTGTACAAGGCAGAGGAAAATTTGGTGACTGCTCAGCATCTCAGAAATCAATTTTTGGTTTATTATTGCAGGGATGCATCAACTGTCATCTTGGAATATTGTAAAGTATTGTCACTTTTACAATAATTCTTCACCAAGCAAGAATGAAATCATGTTCAAGAGTATCTGAATTTAAAGAAAGAAAAAGATGGAGAGGGAAGCTCCCTCCCAAGAGCTGAATAAGACTATCCCTATCCAGCCCCAGAGACTTCCCTTTTCTTCCCTTGGAAGGAAAAGTGGCAGGGGGATGGGGAGAAAGTATAATGAGCCCCTTTGATAAAAAAAAAAAGACTTAATTACAAGGTTTAGCCAGTGAGAATCTAGTCCCATAAGCATCATGGATCAAATCATATCATTGAAATATCTATCCATCTATCTGTCTGTCTAGTTATATGTCTGTCTATATCTTTCTGTCTATCTATCCATCCATATGTCTGTCTATATCTTTCTGTCTATCCATCCATCTGTCCGTCTGTCTATATGTCTCTCTATTTATTTATTTATCTGTCTATCTGCTTACCTTCCTGGCTGCATGTATGTATGTGAATGTCTGTATTACCTAATACATATAGTATGTATCTAACATAATCTACCACGGAAATTATTCTGCAGCTCAGGTACAAATGTTGCTCTCCAAGGTCAAAGGCCTTTGGATCCTTGGAATCTTAGAGGAAGAGGTATTAGGTGCCTCAAAAGGGACCAAGCCTAATCTTTTTATCTTACAAAATTATTTCTCCAGATGTCTTGACCATTCTAATGGGCTGGAGTTTGGGATATAGTATCATGGAAGAGATTAAGATTGGGAAAAAGTACCTGCCTAAGATCACACAGTTAGCAAGTGGCAGAGCCTGGACTTGAACCCAGGTCTTCTGATTCCCCAATTAACACCCAACTGCCATTTGGGGTCCTGGGGCAATATTTAATTCACAATGTAATTTGTGGTGTAATCTCACACCTATCAGATTGGCAGAGTTAATAGAAATGGAAAAATGCTAAATTATCTTAGGAGGAACTACAGAAAAACAGGCATAATAATGCATTGTTGGTGGACCTATGAATTGGTCTATCCATTCTGGAAAGCATTTTGGAACTATGCCCAAAAAGTCATTAAACCATATGGGTTGTTAAGCTTATATTCCAAAGAGGTCAAAGATAAAGGGTAATAACCTATATGAATAAAAAATACAGCAGCTGTCAATCAACATGAATGTATTATTATTATTATTATAATAAATAAGTAGTATTTATTATATATCATGTACTGTGCTAAGTGCTGGGGATACAAAGAAAGGTAAAAAATACAGTCTCACTCTCAAGGAGCTCATAATCCAATGAGGGAGACAACATATCAAGGAGACATATTTTTGGATATGGTCGTTGCTGGAATCTTTTTTCTTTTTGTCTGACTATGCATATTGGTTATAAGAGTTTGGTCTTTTTTTTTCATTTGGTGGGAGTAAAAAATGGGAGGGAGGGAAAATAAATATTTACTAATTATAATAAAAAAATTTAATTTATATATAACATAAAATGAAAGTTTGATGTTTCTGAAAGTGAAGGTCTGGAGAAACGTCTTTTTGCATTTAGAATAATATATTTGGACTGGGATTGTAGGATAAATCATCATAACCCTAATAAGGGCTGATAACATAATGCTCTGAGGTTTGCAAAATGCTTCACATGCATTGCCTAATCTGTTCTTCAAAAAATTCTGTGAAATCAACAATATTATTATCCTCTCTTTTACAATTGAGGAAACTGAGAAAAGTAAGTAACTTGTTCAGGATCATGCTGCTAGTAGATATGTGACATAGGATTTTAATTCAAGTCTTCCTGACTCTGAATTCAGTACTCCATCCACATTACTCCAGGTTACTTTTGGAAAGAATTCAAGTCATAGAACTGAGAAGCCAAGTTAGACTAATCATCTGAGGAGTAGAGCAAATGAAGTTGGATGGGGAGAATCAGGGAGATGAGTGAGGGACTGCTGAGAAACAGAGAGAAAACCCTGTAAAACAGGAAGGGGATCCTGAGATCTGGAGATTTTGCAGATTCTATATACAAAAGCATACTCTTGCAAATATGCTATGGGTTCTACAACAGTAGACATGGTAAAATCAATGTGTGAAAAATTGACACACATTCTTGTCCTACTTCACCCACCCTAAATCTGGTCTTCATTTACCAGGATTTTTGCAAGGCAGCCTAGCATTTTCTATAGGGCCTGGAAGTCTTGAGGAAGACTCTAAACAATCTCAAATGCTGGGTCATACTTATATGTACATATATTTGCTGCAAGTAATCCAGATTTTAATTATTGATCAGTCTTGACTTATCAAAGACAAAATAGATTTCTATGGGGAAGATCATTCACAATCACAGACATCTATACATTTTGACTTTCTACAAAATCAGGGTCTCAGTTGAACAAGCAAAAGCGATCTGGAATAGAACCACTGAGACTTTGTTACCCAAGTTTTCCCAAGGCAAGCCCAGTAATTCATCTAAATCCATCAATGAATACAAGCCCAGAGCATATACATGAGCTGCTGGGGAATTGAAGAGGGAATATTAGGTGACATTTTCAACATAGGATCACAACTTGTTTTTTAGGTATTTTTTGGAACAATTGTCTGATTCTTATATCACATAATTTCAGAAGGGTATTTAGACATCATATTATTAAACATGGTTCTAGTCTGAACCTCTTGCTTGGCAGATGGAGAAACTGAAGTTCAGAGAAATAGTCATTTGTTTAAATCACATGGCTAGCTAGTTGCAGGAATAAGAATCCAGATTTCTTGACTCTCACCCCAGTAAAGTTCTGAGGGAAACTGAGAATCTTTTTTTTTTTGACTCTCACACCAGTAAAGTTCTGAGGGAAACTGATCACTCTAATGATAATCTTTTTTTTTTAATTTCACTGCTTTTTCAAGATAGTGACAAAAAATATTATTTCTCCAGAAACCCTAGTGTTTCTTTATTTCTCCATTTCAAGAAGTCATTGATCTAGGTTTTCCTATCACCATCAGAGATCATAACCTCTCGACATCTTGCATCTTCTTTAGCTGCTACCTTTCTGGGAATGATCTCCTCCAATTGAGAGAGGCTGACCCTTAGACAACAGACAGACATCTCATCCCTGGATCGGCCCTGTTGACATAGCCCATGAGAGCGAAGGGACTTCTGTGTCACCACAAGGTTTCAGAGGAAGATTTGAGTGAAAGTATCATTTTTCTGAATTGTAGATAATAAAATTCTTCTTCTCAGAGTTAAGAAAAAAACTTTAAAATAAAAAAAACTTGAATACCCAATGTATCATGGAATATTTTTCTATCAATCTTCCATTAATCCTCTAGGGAGCTTCTGAAAACAGTCCTTCCATTTAAATGACATGTCCAGAGGAGTTAGAGGCTCCAACCAAGCCACTGGTTTTTTCTACACAGCTACCCATAAGGCATGTAAATGAGTAATTGGTTTTATATAACAGAGGGAAGAAAGAAAAAGGGATTTTTTCCCAAAGCCAAAAGGAAAAAAAAAAAACCTGCAAATCAGTCCCACACACATCCCTTTCCTTCACAAAACACCATGGATAGAGACTTTTAACCCACCTGCAGGGAACAGATGTCACAGCCTGTCCCTTCTGTCACCTTTCATGATACCCTTGTTGGGAAAGGGAAAAATAACCATTTCTTCTCTGGTCCCCTCCAGTGTTAATGAAACTCCCTGCTGAGAGACACTTAATCACTTCAGTAAAGATCCTTTCTACAAGTGGCCTGGTCTGCCAACTATCAGGGTCTCTGTCCAGAGAAAAGAGAGAGAAGGGCCCTGAGCAAGCCGTTTATTCAATAATCATTTATTTTCAAAGACCTAATGGGAAATATTGGTTAAAAACCCAAGCTCTCTTAACACTTGTAGATTCAAGAAGGAAAGGAAAAAATATATAGAAAAGTAATTCCATTCTTCTAGTAGACAAAGATATGTTTAGTAACATCACTTAATGTTTCCACAGCTCAGGTAAGTCATACAAAGTCCAAGAGGAAATATCCCAAAGAAATATCCCCTGGAATGCTGCTTAGGCTGGAGATTCACTATTCTCTTTCAAGCCAGAGAAACTAAACTGTAAGCTCCCTGTGACCGGGGCTGGTGACTTATAACTTCTTATCATTCTTATCTATACCCATTTTCACGAAACTCTCAAAATGTACAATAAATATATGAATATATGAAGTTAATTGATAAGTAAAGATTAATTACTTTCTACAATACCTGACAGCTAACCTTTATCTAGGTCTTACTACATGCCAGGTACTGTACTAAGCAATTTATAAATATTATTTCATTTTATCCTCACAACACCCTTGGGAAATAGTTGTTCTTATTATTCCCATTTTACAATTAAGGAAACTGAGGCAGAATTAAATGCTTTTTCAAGGACCACACAGCTAATCAGTTGAAACTAGATTTGTGTTCAATTCTTCCTGAGTCCAAACCTAGCAACTCTATCTGCTTTGGAACCTTGAAGCACCTAAGTGTTGTTGTTGTTTGTCTCTTGTTCTCATAGAGGTCCATGACATCAGCGAAGTGACACGAGGACATCAAGGAAATTGGATTTAGGTGAGGGAGGGATGGGCAAGGTCACCTGTCTCACTTTCTCCTCCAGAGCCACCTGGGTCCAGTGGCCAGATATACATCAGAACGACTAGATGCAGTGGGAGACCTTGATCCTTGCCTACCTGATGCTCTTATAAGCTTTTTTTTCTTCTTTTGGATTTCTGAATCCTCCCAAGATATCTTAGGGATTACTGACTAGATTTCTTTCTAAAGGATAATGCCTTAAACTAAAAACCATTCAGGTTCTCACAGATTGGCTACCAATAGGTCCCAAGTCAAGCTCCTTTTGGTCACCATTTGGATCTCAAATGATTCAGATTCAGATTGAATGTAAATAGCAATCATTTCTGCTTTGGCCAGAAACTTTGAGGGTCTTCTCATCCCAGATTGATTTACTCTCCTAGACACAGAAGATAAAGTAAAATTGAAGCCATCTTTGCCCTCAAGGAACTTATGTTATAGGGAAGTGGAAACAGGTGGATGTGTATGTAAAGACATAAGTAAATATATACACACAAATACTAGGAAATTTCAGAAGTAAGACAGGCACTCCCAGCTCAGGGGATCAGGAAAAACTTCAGGCAGGAGTCATTGCTAGAGGTGAGTTCTGAAAGAAGCACGAAGTGGAGGATAATAAGGTAGTGCTGTACAGGTATAAGGAATAGCCAGTACAAAAAAGTCACAGATTTGGGAGATGAGTGATTCTGAATTCCTGGGTGAAGAATAACAAAAAGACAAAGTAGAAGAAGAGAAATGATGCAGAAGCAAATCGCTGATTCTCCAGAAGGGAAATTAATTTGCTCAAGGCACACAGGTGACAGTGTGGCCAGGTTTCCAGCTCTAATATCACCATACCATGACTGACTCTTAATAGCAAGCCTCCAATATTTAAAAAATAATGAATTGGGCCCCCCAACCCCATCCAAGAGACCACAGAATAATGCAAAGACTATGTGTTTGTCTCTCAGATTCAGCCAGAGGCAAATGCTTATTCTTCAAATGCTTATTCTCTTCTCATTCCACCTGGATTGGTTCCTTTTTATCACTGATGTGGCTAATCTTTCTAACAGTGGTCCATTCATACTTTCTCCACCATGCAACCCTTTCCCATCTCTTTGGTGTTATGGAAAAAGTGCTGCATTTGGAATCAAAGACATAGCTTTGAGGTAGAGTCCAAAAAGCTAAGGCAAACTTGGATTGCATGAAGAAAGAACAGCCTTCAAAATAGGGAGATAATAACTTTCAGGTACTCTGCTTTTACCAGTCTCATCTAGAGAATGGGGCATCCAGTACTGAGATGGTTTAAGAATAATTAAGGACCAAAATTGGGCTTGAATCTATGATGAGGGTGAGTTGAAAGAATGGGGCCTGTTTAGCTGAAGAAGAGAAAATTTCAGGACAGGGGATGGAGAGGATGGTAGCCATATTCAAGTAATTCAAAGTTTGTCATGTAGAAGAGGGATTGATTATACTTTCTCTGTTTAGTCTGACAGGGAAATGTTGATAAGTAGCAATGGATGAAACTTATAAAGAAGAAAATTTAGGTTGAATATTCTAACATTTTAATAATTTATGGGATCCAAAAGCAGCACAGAGTTTCAAATGGTGATAGGTTTCCTCCCACCCCCAGAGGTATGCAGGGGAATATTTAACAGGCCAGTCTTCAGAAATGCACTACATACTTTTTAATCTTCATTTTGACATTTTCTCCATAAATTTCTGAAGTCTAGACAATCAAAAGGGCAATATAAGTCAAGCCTTGATTTGTAGGTTCATAAGATCCTTGAGAACAGGAACTATCTTTTGCCTTTCTTTTTATTCCCAGCACTTGGTATAGTACCTGGTACATAATAGGTGCTTAATAAATGCTTGTCGATGATGATCAACTACAGAGAACTGTCGGACCATCAATTCCTTTTTTATAGATTATTATCAGGATTCTTCATTTCAGACACATTTAATAATATGACAATTAATGACATATCCTCAGTCAATCAATCAGTAAGTATTTATTAAGAATCTACTATGTGCAAGACACTACACTAAAAGTTTCTATTGGTATAGTGGCAAGGAAGAGAGAGTCAAAAGAAAAGAGCAATGTATTCTTTCTACTTTGCTTTAGCCAGTATAAAAGTGCTTTCTGGGTTGAAGATTAAAGGGATGATTTACTGTTCATGAGTTGAAAAACACCCTTATTGACTCGAAACTGTGATCCTAGATGAGTCATGTGGACTGGAGTAAGAAAGTTGTTTGCTCTTTTTATAAGGAAGGACCCTTTTGATTCAAAATTGATGCTTTTAGTTCTCAGAATTTGGCATAGAGATAAGATAGTTCCATCCCTGAGGGAAGAGATGAGAATAATTGGGAACCTAATAAAAGGCAATATGACTGGGAGTGGTAACCAGCACCACCAGAAATAGCAGGTGGAGGAGACTTCATATCTCAGGTCATCTCAAGTTTCCCTCTTCCTCTTGGTTTGAATCTGAGATCTGTAATCTCTCATCTCTATCCACCATCCTCTTTCCCTTGGATCAACAAAATGGTCTGTGCTCAGGCTCTCTTCCTCACTGTCCTAGTTGGCCATGGGAACAGTCAGGAAGGGGAAGGGGGAAAGAAGTGATTGAGCACCTGCCAGGTTCCAAGCATTGGTTAAGAGTTTTACAGATATAATCTCATTTGATCCTCACAATGACTGTATGCTGGAGAATACTGTGTGCATTGTGTAATACAGACTATCAATCTTGGCTCTCTTCTTCCAGAAGGAAGAGCAGTTAGGAGCCCAGGCTTCCTCAAATTCTCTCTAGGCAGAAATGGATATAATAGCATTTTTTTCTTTTTTCTTTTTTTCTTTCTTTTGCTGGAAATCAAAAAATCTGTCTGGTCTTGAGTCATGACGGGCACTATTGAACCTACAATTGCCATTAACTATTTATCTATTGCCATCCTCTTTCCAAGAATAATTATGTGTATCATATTTTAAGGTTGTTAAGAAATCTGCGTTCACCACAGAGGAGTTATTTTTGATAGGTACGTATGTTTTTGCTCAGTTCAGAAATTCCTCCCAGCTATCCATGTGCTCCATATGGTTCAAATTACATGGAGTTCAAAAGTGATCTAAGAATCTCCCCTATACCAGAATCATAACATCATGGGATCACAGTTTTAGGGTTAGAAGAAACATTGGAGGTCATTTAGTCTGATCCTCTAATTTTATAGAAAGGAAACTGAGACATAAATACATCCATGAAATACATATTTATACATACATATATAAAACTCTGTATATATTCATAAGCACATATGTTAATATATACATGTATATAGAAATAAGTTTTAAAATATACATGTACATATGCATATAAATGTATAAATAATAAATATATGCATTGTATATTGTTTAAGATTTAATATGTATATATTATGTATGTGTTACATAATTTATATATCAGATAAATGTAACTATGCTGTATTCTTTATATACTTTGCTTGTATATAACATATACATGTTCTAAAACTCCAACTATAGTTTTACTCTATTAAAGCTTATTTATTTAACTATTTATTGATTAGTTTATCTTTTTATTTATTTATCTATTAAAGCTTATTTATATTCTCATTTGATCCTCATACAACTCTGAGGCAGATGTTATTGTTATTATTAATTAAACTTCACAGTGAAGGAGAGATTAAATAACTCATCCAAAGCCACAGGGCTGGAAAAAGTCTGAGGCAGGATTTAAATTGGACTCTACTCATTATACAATTCTACTGCTTCAAGTAATAGAATAAGTAAAAAAGTGGAATTTGAACCCAGTTCTTTAGGTGGCAAATGCTGTAATCCATCCACATTGGGTACCATTTTGCCTCCTTGAATATCTTATTGCTTTAGGGTACCCGAAAGACAAAGACGGGGTGCTAAGAATAGCAGAAGGTCAAACAAGCTAGAATTGCAACTAAGAATAACCTGCCCAGCAAAATTGAGTATAATCCTTTGGGAAAAAATGAACATTTAATGAAATAGAGGATTTTTTTCAAGCATTTCTAATGAAAAAACCAAAGCTAAATAAAAAAAATCTGAAATTCAAACACAAGAAAGAACTTAAGAACTTGGAGTGCAAGTTGAAGTATAAATTTTTCTTTTTTTGTTTCTCTGTGATATGTTTAATATGAAAATATGTTTTACATGAGTTCACATATACAATTTATATCATATTGTTTGCCTTCTCAGTGAATGAGGGAAAGATGGGAAAGATGAAGAGAATCTGGAACTCAAAATTTTAAAGGAAAAGAATATTAAAATAAGAAAAAAGAAAAAAATCTGTTTCCAGTAATGTTGTTTTTCAGTTGTGTTCAACTATTCATGATTCCATTTGGAGTTTTCTTGGCAAAAATACTAGAGTAATTTGCTATTTCCTTCTTCAGGTCATTTTACAGATAAGGAACTGTAACAAACAGGTGACTTGTCTAGGGTCACACATCTAGTAAAGGTCTGAGAGTCAGATTTGAATCTTCCTGACTCCAGACCAACTGTTTTGCTATCTGGCCTGGAGATAGGTCACTGAAGAAAGTCAAGCAAAAATGGTTAGCAATGAAGGAGGGAAAAAAAGATTAGATAATAGCTAGATGGGATAGAAGGGACAAAGGAAAGTTTTCTTATGACTGAGAAGCTCTAGGATATTTGAGGGAAGATGAAAAAGAATCAAGGGAAAAAAAACTAGTGAAGGTACAAAAGAAAAATAAGTGTATATCTGCAAGTAGATTAAAAGCTCCTTGAAGGCAGGGATTGTCCTACTTTTTGCTCTGGTGTCCTTTGTGCCTAAGATGACTCCTAGAATATAAAAGATGTTTTCCAAATGCTTTTGATTGATTGACCTCATGTTTACCAGTCTATGAAATGGTCCAATAAGGTTTTGAAATTTTTCAATGAATGCATTCAAATAAAAAAAAAAGTACTACATACTTACTATATGCTGCTACCAGATAAGCATTATGGTTAATAAGAAAAAACAAAATCAGAAACAGGAGACAGAAATTTCTCCCAAGTGATTTTAAGTCTTTCATGGAAGCCAGAATTTACAGACGAGACAATTATATGTGAAATAAGTCAAAAAGGCAAACAATAACATATAAAATAATGTTAAATCATGCAACCAATGCCTTACATTTGCATGACACCTTAAATCTAAGGTGCTACTGGAAAACAATCATCTGAAAATCTGATCTGAAAATTATGAGGTAGAAAGGCGTTTACACCTAAGTTCTTCAGACAAAGAAAATAAGCAAACCTTGTTAACAGTTAAATAGTATCAAAGATATAGCATTTGTACTTAGGAGTTTTTATTTTTATTAGCTCTTGTTGTAAATGTGATGTGCTGCTTATAAAAATAAACCATAATTTTCAAAAAGTGGATCATCTGTTTCTTCTCTAACTTCTTTAGTGTCTTGCACACCACACACACACACACACACACACAGCCAGTAGTGCTAAGATAATGTCTTTGGTTAAGTGGGGAAAGGGAGGAAATGTGGTGCCTCTTTTCAACTGTAACCCTCAGTTTTGGAGATAGGTGACAGAAGAAGCAGCTTTGGGGGAATCGTTGTCATGATTAAGCATCCCCAACCTGCTGGCAGGATCCCTATGTATTGATTCCAAATCAGTCAGGGCTTCAGCTCTCCACACACATCTCAGATGGTCCAATTCGTTAGCATTCAGATTCATAAACTTCAATAATTAAAACCTTCATCATTTTGAAACCAATTTTCTAGAGATTAACCTCTCTGAATTTGACTAAATTGTGTCTTGTGGTAACAACCTGCCAATGAGACAGCCATGTCAGAGTCTGGAAGCTTTGACAGGACTCATCAAACCTTGAGCTCCCTGATTAGAGCCTCTTCTCCCTCTTCCCTTCCTTCCTCTCTTCTGTCTGTCTGTCTATGTCCCTGTCTCTCTGGACTATTTCTGTGTCTCTGTCTCTGTCATTCTCTGTGTTTTTCTGTCTCTGTCTCCCTCTGTGTCTCTGTCTCTATCACTCTCTGTCTCTGACTCCCTCTTTTTTCTATTTCTCTTTTTCTGTTTTTCTCATTCTGTTTCTTTCTCTCTGTGTTTCTTTTTCTGTCTGTCTGTCTTTCTAATTCTATTTCTTTTTTTCTGCTCTGTCTCATTCTGTTTCTGTTTCTCTCTCATTCTGTTTCTTTATCTATTTATCAGTCTTATGACTCTCTGTTCTGTCTCATTCTCTGTCTCTGTTTTTCTTTCACTCTCTTTCTGTCTCTCTTTTTCTGTGTTTCTTTCTCACTCTATTTCTCTTTCTCTGCTCTGTCTCATACTCTTTCTCTGTTTTTCTCTCACTCTCTTCCTGTTTCTCCTTTCTCTGTTTCTTTCTGACTCTGTTTCTCTTTCTCTGTTCTGTCTCATTCTCTGCCTCTGTTTTTCTCTCACTCTCTTCCCATTTCTCTTTCTCTTCCTGTCTCCTATCTCTGTCAATCTCTGTGTCTTTCTCTGTCTTTCTCATTTTATTTTGTGGAGTTTAGTTTGGAGACTCATACCTGATGCTCAGATGATCCAGAGAGTACTGATCCCAAAAAACCATTTGGGGTAGTTCCATAACACTTAGCTTGCATCAGTGAAGCATAAGACAACTTCAGAGTAGTCATGTGAGTACCACAGAACTCAGGGGAGACTGAGACTTATTCCAGTTTCACTTTGTACGGGATGTAGCGTGTGAATACAAGGCAGCTGCCAAACCCTATCAGGCCTCCCAGAGATCCAGATAAGGATAGGATGAAGCAGATCTTAAGATAAGATCAGAGCACTTTCTCCCTTCCTTTTCCTACACATTGTGAGGATAAATTCTATTGTAATAGAATAAATAAATAAATCTGTCTTGTGTTTTGTATGCTTCCTAAATTAAATGGACCTGCCTTCTATGGTGATCTCGAATTTATTTTGTCCAAATCTTGTTTGGATAGAGTTGTTTGCAGGCTGTCCCCTGCATTAGACTGTAAGCTACTTGAGGGAAGATCTGTTTTGTTTTTTTTTTCTTTCTATTCTCAGGGCTTAGAACAGTGTCAGGCACATAAAAAGTATCAAATAAATAATTGGGTTGTTTTTTAAAGTTTTAAATAGTGAGCAATACTCAGAGAGGACCCAGGGCATACAGTGTTTTCCCGTTGATTATGGCTAATTTTTATTCAAATATCCATGATTTTTTAATTATGCACATTTCTTCCATCCATATGGAGCATTACTCCCCCTACCTTAGAAGAGAATGTTCTTCAGTTACTAGAGATTAAAAAAAAATCCTCACTCTGTAACCAATCCTATAAGCCCCTATGAGCTTAATTAGTCTGGTCCTTGGATGACTGACACAGAATCTGTCAAAGGGCACACACTGGAGGCCTTGGTAAGATTTATTGAAGCTGGCACTTTGCTGGCTGAAGCTTCAATCCTTTCTTTCCAGCCTTGAGCTCCCTTTGCTATCCATAGCCTGCTAATCTTAGATGTTTCTATAACTCACAAAAGTAAAAGTTGTCCACATTCAAGGAGACACCATGGTGCATTAAATGGGCTATTGAAAGAAGTCTCCACACTGAGGGGAGTATTTCAAGGAAAGCTTTGATGGATTAAGCAATCAATCAGCAAAAGCATTTATTATGCACCTATGTACCAGACTAGCTGCTGGGAATACAAAGACAAAAATGAGAGCCCCTGACTTCAAATAGCTTATATTCTATTCAGTGAAACAACATGTAAATAGGTAGATTAGGCAAAAACAGATCTATAAATGGATATAGACAGATATAGAGATAGATAGATAATTGATAGCATTTATTAAGCATTTACTATGTTCCAGGCATGATGCTAAGCATTGGGGATATAGATACAAGCAAAAATAGTTCCTCCCCTCACGGTTCTCAAACTTTTGTTTTCAGTATCTTTATCCTATTAAAAATTATTGAGGATCTCTCCAAAGAGTTTTTGTTTATCTGGGTTATATTTATAGACATTTACCATATCGGAAATAAAAACTATTTTTGAATTTGTAGACCCTCTAAAAGGGTTTCAGAGATCCCCAGGATTCTCCAGACCATACTTTGAAAACCACTGCTTTAGAGGAATCTAGGATAAGAAGAGGAAAGGGATCCAAATAGTGGCAAGATATAGAAATGGCCTAGAATCTGGCAAAATAAATTCAAAGCTGGTCTATCAGATCCCAGGGTACTTTCAAGTATGGAATTCAAATTTCCAGTATTATATATGCCCATAAAATATAAAATATGCATGAAATACCCTGAGGGAAACAGATACTACCAACTGGGGAGATCAGAAAAAAATCTCATATAGGGGGTTAACACAAATTGAATTTTGAAGGAAACTAGAAATTCTATGAATTAGAGGGGAGGAGGGGATGCATTTCAAGCATGGGAGATAAGTAGGGCAAAGTTATGGGCATGGGTCATCAAGTATCACATGTGAGTAATGTCAGATAAGTTAGTATGAATGGTCTGTGAAGTGTGAAGAGGAGAATTCTATGTAATAAACCTGGAATGGTACCCTGGAGCCAGCTATGCGGAGCTTTCAAGACCAAAGACAAGTTTATCTTTCATCCTAGTGATAATAGGATAGCTTAGCACAATGTCTAGCACATAGTAGGAGCTTCATAAAACCTTATGGACTTGTCAGTGGGAAGTCACTTAAATGTTTTGAGCTTGTATTCAAATTTTGACCCTTCAAATTCAATTTGACTTGTCAAAGACCCTCCTTACTGCTATGATACTTCTTTATTAGCATCTAGAAACTTTTAAAAAATGATTATTCCTTGCATTTTACTCTCTCACATTTTGCCTTTATATTAACTCCTAATCTCTATCACTCAAGTCACCATTCTAAGTCTTGAAATGAGTAGAAAATGTATATCATCTGTAAGTCTGTGAGATAGTTGGGTTGTTGGTCAATTGTTTTCAGTTGAGTTCAAATCTTTATAACCCCATTAGAGATTTTCTTGACTGGAGTGGTTTACCATTTTCTTCTCCACTTATTTTACAGATGAAGAAACTGAAACAAAAAGAGTTAAGTGACTTTCTCAGGGTTACACAATTAGTAAGTATCAAAGATTGGGACTTGAAGACAGGTATTCTTGTGTTCTATCCAAGCTCAAATTTATTATGCTAGACCTGAATAAAAGAAAGAAAAGATATCCCTCCATCACCTCTGTACTGGTCAAAGATGCTATTAAATTTCTGTTGAATTATAGAAAAAGAAAGGACCCAAAGAAAAATGGACATACATAAAAATACAAGTAAACATGAAAAAAATTACATGTCGTTTTGAATATATCCAGAGTGAATGCAGAATCAGATTGACAATATAAACACTGACTACAAGCACATACATAATAAGAATGATAATTAACAGCAACAAAGTCTGAAAAAATGCATGGAAGAGATCAAAAGAGAACACAGATGCAAGCAGGAAGCTTTTATTATTGTTCTGTTAAGAGAGGCAGCCTATGTGGTGGATAGATGACTGGCCTTGTTGCCAAGGATAACCGGGTTCCAATCTTGTATCTTCCAGATATCAACTTGCTGGGTGAGTCTGAGTAAATCACTTAATCATCTCTAGGCAACATTCTCAGACCCTAAATTGCAGACAAGGTGCCAAACTGCATTGGTGGAAGTAATTTCCCCATCTGGAAGCTCCCTTTAACAATGAAAACCAAAGGCCCGCTCCCTATTTGTTATTATAGATTAATGCTTCTCAAAGCAGGTCCAGATAATCCTGGAGGATCTCTGAAACCTTTTCAGAAGGTCTACAAATTCAAAATTAATTTTTATTTCTAATATGGTAAATATGCATAAATATAATCCACATAAAAAGGTCTTCAATCATTTTAATCATATAAAGATACTGAGAACAAAAGTTTGAGAACCACTGTTGCAGAGTATCTACTTTTAAAGAAAGTATAAATGATTTTCAGTTTATAGTTTTAAGCAAAACCTCATTTCAAAACTGTTTGAATGTCCTTTTGTTGTTGGTCACAATGTTTACAGTTTTTTAAAAAACATCTTTTCCAATGCTGGTACTTCAGGGAGCACAGAAGGCAAAGCAGCAGAGAGAACACCGGGAGAGATAAGCCGATAAGTGCTACCCTGTGGTGTGATTACTCTGGGCTCAATGGGGGCACATCAGTGGAGCCTCCCTGCTTCCTCCAGAAGCCTCCCTGCCCAGAGAGAGCAACACTGCCAGAGAAAATTCAGTATGACCTGGGCGGAACTGGGACTTGAGGACTACAAACCCCGCCATGACTTTGGGTAAATAGATTTCCTGGAAAGTGGGAAATGTTCTCCTGTCAGCTCTTCCTTCAGATCAGATAAGCCTGAGTTGGCATGAATTTGCAGGGTGTAGATGCAACCTAAATGCAGTTGTGCTGTAGAAATAAAAAGGCTAGATCTCAAACCAGAGGCCCCGAGTTTGAATCCTTATGCCCCTATATGATCTTGGACAAGTTACATCATTTCCCTCATCTGTAAAATAAAGGATCAGGGCCCTAATGGGTCAATAAACATTTAAGCATCTACTATATGTCAAACCCTGTGCAAAGCACTGAGGATTCAAAGAAAGGTAAAAAAAAATCCCTGACTTCAAAAAGCTTACTGTCTAATTAATAGCAGAGACAATGTACAGATAGGCTATATACCAGATCAATTACAGATAATCAATAAAGAAAAGGCACTAACATCAGGAGGGATTGGAGAAGTCTGTAGGAAGTGGGATTGTAATTAGGATATGGAGGAAGCGAGAGATCAATAGGCAGACAGGAGGAGGGAGATCATACCAGGCATTGGGTGGGGGGCAGCCAGTGAAGATGTCCAAAGGTTGACAGATGGAGCATCGTGTTTGAGGAAGAGCAAGGAGATTGGGGTGACTCAATCAAAGAGTAGCTAAGCAGGGATTAGAGAGGGTATTCAGTATAAGAAGACTGGAAAGGTAGGAGGGGGCCAAGTCATGAAAGGTTTTAAATACCAAATGGAAGTTTTTTTATCCAATTATGCCTTCTACATAGCAACTTTTCTCACTGCAGTTTTGAAATATCACCAGGCGGCATAAAAATGTAAATGAGAATTTGAGAGGAATTTTGCAGAAGCTACAGACAACAACAGGACGGCAGATGACAAAGAAAAAAATTAATTCAGAAAAGTATAAAATATTAATATAGTATTATATCATAACAACACATTTTACCTTTTATTACTATAATAATTCAGACTTCTTCTTGATATGAAGGGAAGGCCAAAAAATTTTATGTAGATTTTCCAGATCACAGGAACGTCATACCTAACTCTTGAATAACCATACTTGATTCTATAGAATCAAATATAAAACTTTGGGGCAAGGAGTCAGTGGAGTTTATTGATTGGGGAGAAAAGGGATGGTACATAACTAGAACTTTGAAATCCCTTTCTCTTATATTATTTTTTTGCCCTTTTCCAATCCTACTCATTCTCATAAGATCAGTTCCATCCTCCAGGAAGCTTTTTTGGATTACTTAGTTTATGTTGAACTCTCCTGTCTTTTTTTCCTACTTAAGAGTATTTTTTTTTTCAATTACGTATGAAGATAGCTTTCAACATTAACTTTTATGAGATTTTGAATCCCAATTTTTTCTTCCTCCTCTTCCTTAAGAGAGCAATCTGATATAAGCTATATCTGTACAGGCATATTAATCATATTTCCGCATTAGTCATATTGTGAAAGAAGAATCAGAACACAAGGAAAAAACCACAAGAAAGAAAAAAAAGTGAAAATGGTGTGTTTCAATCTGCATTCACATTCCATAGTTCTTTCTCTGGATTGGATAGTACTTTTTATCAATGAGTTCTTTGGAATTGTCTTGGATCATTGCATTGCTGAGAAAAATTAAGTCTAGCAAAGTTGGTCACACAGTGTTGAGGTTATCGTGTACAATGTTCTGGTTCTGCTCACTTCACACAGCATCAGTGCATGTAAGTTTTTCAAGATTTTTCTGGAATCCACCTGCTCATCCTTTCTTATAGAACAAATTCTTTTACATTTATATACCACAATTTATTGAGCTTTTCCCTAATTGATAATCATTCCCTCAATTTCCAATCCTTTGTCACAATAAAAAGAGCAGCTATAAATATTTTTTTCCTTTTCCCTTTTTTATGGTCTCTTTGAGAAACAGACCTAGTAGTGGTATTGCCAAATCAAAAAGTATGCACAGTTTGATAGCCCTTTGGGAATAGTTTCAAATTGCTCTCCAGAATGGCTGGATCAGTTCACAACTCCACCAACAATGCTTCAGAGTTCCCATTTTCCCACACCTTTTCCAACATTTATCATTTTCCTTTTCTGTCATATTAGTCAGCCTGATAGGTGTGAGGTGGTACCTCAGAGTTGTTTTAACTTGCATTTTTTTTAATCAATAGTAATTTAGAGTATATAAGTAGTTTTAATTTCACTGGGAAACTATCTGTTCATATCCTTTGACTATTTATCAGCTGGGGAATCTCCTGTCCTTAAACTTCTAATTCACTTTACCACTTCAAATAGCACTTAAATAGTCTTTGTCTTCTTCTCCTTAATATACTTTCCAATTTAGATTACGAACTCATTGAGGGTAAGGTCTATATGTAAGCAATGTTATTTATCCATTTAGAGATAGAAATAGGAACTAGATCAGTTATTTCATTGGTTCAGGGAACTTTCAAGTGAGCTTCTAAAAATACAAGTTAACATTGTCACTACAAATAATAGTCTTACAAAATTGACTAATTCACAGAAATTAAGTGTCTTGGCCAAAGCCAGAGCCAGTGAGCATCATCATCATCATCATCATCATCATCATCATCATCATCATCATACTAGATAGTATGGGAAGTATTACTTCCCAAGGTTGTTGTGAAAATCAAATAAGATTTTACCATTTTACCATTGAGGAAACTGAGGCAGGTAGTAATTAAATGATTTCCCCAGTTAAATGTCACTCATCTAATGAGTATCTGAGGCTAGAAATGAACTCAAGTCTTCCAAAGAAATCATAATAAAGGGGAAAGGATCTATATGTACAAAAATATTTATAGCTGCTTCCAGTGTTCCACCCACTGAGCTACCCAGCAACAATATTTGCAGTCTAATCACTATAACTTGGATATACCTAGATTATGGGGTTTGCTGATAAATAACAATCAGTTCACAAAAAAAAAAAAAAAAGATAGCCAACAAATTTTAAGTTTAAATAGCATTATTAGCATGTTCTCTATCACTTTCTTAGGTTTAATTATTATTTAGTCATTTTGAGCTGTATCTGATTCTTCTGGCTCCATTTGGGGGTTTTCCTTAGCAAAGATCCTGGAGTGCTTTGCCATTTCCTTCTCTAGCTATTTTTGCATATGAGGAAATTGAGACAAACAGCATTAAGAGACTTGCCCAGGGTGACATAATTAGGAAATGTCTGAGGCCATATTTGAATTCAGGAAAAGGAATCTGATGGACACTAGGCTGAATGTTCCATCCATTGTACTACATAACTGCTTAAGTTTAGACAACCAACAAAATAATAAATCCAGACCTCATGTGCAGCATTCACTGATTTCCAAAGAATAAGTGCTCCCATTGATCACTCGACCACCAGCCACTGAGAGACAATTTGAAGTGGCTCCAGCATCCCACTTCTCTGGTCCAGCTTCTAGATTGAACACTCCATATTTTAGAATTCTATATTCCAAGGTCCCGCCCACATATCACACTTCTGTGTCTGCACTCATTTGACTCAAAACTGGGGGGGGGGGGAAATACCTCCCATGTCTCTGAACTAGATGATCTCTCTCCAGTGCTGTCAAATCAACAAGCATTTATTTTAAAACTCCAGTAGGCTGAGTACTGTGTATGGAAATCCAAACAAAAACAAAATCAACCCCTGCCTTCAAGCCGTTCTAATCTAATTTAATGAGGAAGAATGCACAAACAAGGTTCATAAATTGAATATAATCATAGAAGAATGGTATAGCACTAAGTTGGATGGGGGAAGTCTTCTTGAAGAGGGTGCTATTTTAGGTAGAAGAATCCAGAGAGGTAGGAGTCACTCTCATTCCTCCAAAGTTCTTTTGAGATTTAAGAGTCTATCTCCTAATATTCTCTGCTCTCAGATCTCTTTCATTCCTATCATTTTATGTTCTAATATTCTATCTTTGAAATTTTCTCACTTTTCTCATTTTTCTACTCAATTTTCTATATTCTAGAGTTTTAATATCTAATACCTATGCTCTAATGGTTCATATTTAAGGTCTTTTACAGATCTTTCATTCTATGCAATTTCTCTGTCTTAGCAACATTTCAGAAGACAAAATAAGGAAGCTCTTTAGCAGTCTCTCTGGAATCCAAATCAAGATATGGAGGGGATATTTGCATGGCTGGACACAGCTAATGATCTTTTCAAGTCCTCTCTATCACAGTTCCTCTTAGCCTTGACTGGGGCCCACAGCAATTAACTCCATTTTACAAATAGAAAGGTCCAGAGAGGGTATTCCACTTTTTTCTGGGCAACACAGTAAATCATTGACCGAATCCCAACAAAACCAGACTTCAGCCTTTTAGAGCCCGCCACCCATCACGCTCGGCCTGCCCATGCTAGACTGGAATGTGACCTTTATGCTAGCAATTCTCACCTTTTCCCCTCCCCTGAGCATCTCCTACAGTCTCCCACCATCTCCTCAATTAAAACAAAACTCAAGGAGGTGAAGGATTATCACTGCAGGCGGGGGGATGTTTCCAAATTCCCCAATGAGGCAGGTGGTTTCCTTCATGTCTGCATCAATCTGGCCAGGATGTTTGCTTCTCCCTTAAATCCACTGTGCATAATAAGATCAGAGGAACCTGTCAAACTCGAGTTAGAAACCAGCAAAGCAAATGGAAACTCCAGCCGCCCTCGAGCCAGATTTCCACTCCCACCATTCCCCCCTCCCCATCCCAGAGCAGTCTTTAATCCCTGGAAAATCCCCTGTGCCGGGGAGGGGGGGGGGGGAGAGCTCTTACCAGCTGACACCGAAAACAAATAGGTGGGTTAATTATTATAATTAATAACAATCATCATTATCTTTAAAATAGATGAGGTCATTTCTGAGTGGCTCATGGAAAAGTACATCTGTTGTTTTATATGGACATGTGACAAGGAAAGAATGCTGGATTTAGAGGCAGAGGATGGGTTTGGCTCCTCCGTCTTACACTTCCTATCCAGGTGACCTTCCCCAAGACCTGATGCCTCTTTGAACCTCAGTTTCCTCATCAATAAAACAGGGAACCCTTCCTGTACTTCTAGTTCTTAACTGTAAGTTTAGTGATGGCCAATATTCATGGCAAAAACCCATCCACTGAGAAGGACTGAACAAGTTGAATAAAGTGGATATAAGTGAATATTATTGTTCCAGAAGAAATCACAAAGTTGAGGAATTTGGAGAAACAGGAAGTTTTTATGAAATGATGAAAAGGGAAGGAAACAGAAAAAGGGGGTGGGAAGAATACTCATAATGACTATAACAAAGTAAAGGGGAAAAACACTACAATGAAACTGAGCAATTTTAGTGTCCAGTCTGTTCCTCCCACCCACCCCCACATCTTCCCTGGAAAGACATCCCCTCCTTGAAGGAGAGAGGTGAAGGATTATGGGAATGGAATGATGTATAACTAGTCATACCAGGTCATTATTTCAGTTAATTTTGCTTAACTGATTTTGTGACAAGGCAGACATTATTTGGATGGATGGGCAGGATATATGTGATTTTATATACAAATATATAATATTAGAATATGTAACATATAATAATATATGTGTATATTAATAAATGTATATATAATATGAAATTATAATGAGACAGCTAAATAGATAGATAGTGGATAGAGTATCACATCTGGAGTAAGGAAAATCTGAGTTCAAATCCAATATTGGACATTTATTAGCTGTGTGACCTGGGCAAGTTACTTAATCTCTCTCTCTATTTCCTTATATATAAAATAAAAATAATAATATCACCTCATTCCCTGGATAGTTGTGAGGATCAAATGAGATAATATTTGTAAAGTGCTTAGCATACATAGTGCCATAGTTTCAGTCTGACTCTTGGCCATACCACTTGGTGTTTTGATGGCAAGGACATGGGAGTGGTTTGTGATTTCTTTCTCCAATTCATTTTACAGATAAACAAACTGAGGCAGAGTGAAGTGACTTGCCTACAGTCTCATAGCCTAATAAGTGTCCGAGGTCAGATTTGAACTTAGAAAGATAAGCCTTCCTGCCTTCAGACTCAAAGCTCTATCTACTGTATCACTTACATAGTGTTATATTGATATTAGTTATCATCATCATCATTATTGTTATTGTTATTTAAAAAACCAAAAACATGAATAAAACTTATTTTTAATGACAAACAATTCATACCACAAATCTGGGACAAAGTAACAGAAAACAGAAAATCCAGACAGACAGACAAAGGCCCCAGAAGTTGTGGGGGTTGTATAGTTTGAGATGAGAGCAAGAAAAGAATGAAGTCTCAAAGATAGAAAGGCATCAAACTCTATTCATTCTAATCCTAATTGGGATTCCTTTTATCAGTTTTTTCAGTAAGATAATATTTAAGAGGAGGAATGCTTACAGTATTACCTTCTGCTTGTATTTTCTAATAGAAAGGAATAGTGTAAAAAGTGCTTTTATAGGATTCTGCAAAAGGACTTGGGTACAAATCCTTATTCTGCTTTTTGCTAGCCACATGACATTGGACAAGTCACTTTATTTCTTTCTGGGCCTCTGTTTCCTTATCTGTAAAACAAGAGAGCAGATATTCGTTTTTCCCAATCCTAAATCCTATAATGTATTATAAGATACTTCATGAGTGGGAATGAAACTAGCCCAAATGTCAGCTATTGGTATTACCTTTAATAAGAAGGTCCCCCAGTGTGGGGACTCTGAGTAGCCCTGGGATGGACCTGGGAGACCAGATTCCTTGGTCCAGGGGCAGCCAAGGCTGCTCTTTTAAGAGATGTCCTGGGCTGGAATATATTAGGAGAGGCTACTGATCAAAAATGCGAAACGGGGCTGTTATTCTCATCCGAGAGGACAGGTTATAAAGACCAGGCCTGTGGCCAGAGAAGCCCTCCCAACTTTCCAGGGATAATAATGCATGTAGCGTCTGAGCTCCAGGATGACTCATTACCCTTTGAGAGAGAGTCAGTCTGTGCTCCCCCCCCTCCCCGAGTCTCCTCTCCGCTCCTTGCAGGGTCTGATTCACTGTTGGGGTGGGTCATTAGGAGCACTTCTGCTCCTCCAACAGCTGGAAAGATCTTGTCTAGAGGCCAGGAAAAGGGAAGAGGGTGATAAAAAGTTCAGAAAGAAAACGAAAGACAAATCTTTCCTGGGGCTCATGCAGTTGCCATCTGAAAAAGAGAGTGATGGAAGAAGGAAATAAATGGGGGCTGTGGGTGTAGGGGAGGGTGGTACAGGAATGAAGATAGAGATTAGGAGCAGGTGTACTAGGGATGGGAGGAGGAAGGCAAAAGAGTAGTTGTAATGACCTATTATGCTTGATCAGTATCTCTCTAGAAAGCAGAACTAGACTGAATGGGTAGGAATTAGAGTAAGCTAGACTTTCAGCTCACTCTCTATGTAGAAGGATTTCTTAACCCCCTAAGAGCCGTCCAATTTTAAAAAATGGACTAGTATCAAAATAGCGAGCTCCCCAGTTTTTACTCAGGGGCCATTGTAGAGAAAATACTTGTACCAAATGATGTTCAAGGCCCCTTTCACTCCCAAGCACAAGACGTGTGATCATGTCACTTTCCTGCTTGAGAATCTTTAATGGATTCCTGTTATCTCTAAAATAAAATACAAAGACAAACTGTTTTCTTTATTATCTACACTCAGCATTCTATTTCCCACCCTTTGCATTTGCACAGACTGTACCCCATACTTAGAATGTACGCCCTCTTCAAATCAGTCTCAACAGTCTCTCAGAAGAAGTGCCTTATTGTGTTTGGTTGGAGGGTTTGGGGAAGGGGGAATGGAGTAAAGTGACTTGCCCAGAGACGCACAGCTAATAAATGTCTGAGACTGTATTTGAACACCTCCCACCTGATTCCAGAGCCAGAACTCTATTCACTGTGTCACCTAGCTGGCCCACCTCCCTTCTTTTAGGATTTCTCTCACATTCTACTCCGAGGGTAATCTTTTCCTTACCTCCTCTCTCTCTCTCTCTCTCTCTCTCTCTCTCTCTCTCTCTCTCTCTCTCTCTCTCTCTCTCTCTCTCTCTCTCTCTCTCTCTCTCTCTCTCTCTCGCTGTCTCTCTCTCTCTGTCTCTCTCTTTCTCTCTCTCTCCCTTTCTCTCTCTCTCCCTTTCTCTCTCTTTTTCTCTCTGTTTTTCTCTTTCTTTCTCTGTCTCTCTCTTTGTCTCTCTGTGTGTGTCTCTCTTTGTCTCTGTCTCTGTCTATGTCTCTCTCTTTATGTCTCTCTTTGTGTCCCTCTGCCTCTCTCTCTATCTCTCACTCTCTCTCTGTCTCTCTCTCTCTTTGTGAATCTCTGTCTCTCTGTCTCGCTCTCTCTTTGTCTATTTCTATATTGTTATAATTTATAACTTAATTAGCACACTGCTTTTCCCTCTTAATTCAAATCCATTTGACTTGTATTCCCCAATTCTACCATCATGTCTAGGAAATGATTCACAGAGTGAATCACATATTAAATATTTGGAGAAGTTAGATGGAGAAGTGGATAAAATACTGGGCCTAGAATCAGGAAAACCTGAGTTCAAATCCAGCCTCAAATACTTAACTGTGTGACTGGAAAAATCACTTCACCCTGTTTGCCTCAGGTTCCTCCTCTATAAAATTAGTTGAAGAGCAGGATGATTTCAGAGAGGCCTGGAAAGATTGACATGAACTGATACTAAGTGAAGTGAGTAGAATCAAGAGAACATTGTACACAGAACTAAAAGATTATGTGATGATCAACTCTGGTACATGTGGCTCTTTTCCACAATGAGGTGAGATTCAAGGCAATTCCAATAGACTTGTGATGGAGAGAGCCATCTGCATCCAGGGGGACTGAATGTGAATCACAATATAGTATTTTTACCTTTTTTGGTAGCTTTTTTTTATTTACTTAGTTTTTTTCTTTCTCATTTTTTTCCTTTTTTCATCTGATTTTTCTCATGCAGCATGATAAATATGGCAATACATATAAAAGAATTGCGTAGGTTTAACATATATTGGATTACTTGCTGTCTAGGAGAAGAAGGAAGGGAGGGAAAAAATTTGGAATACAAAGTTTTGCAAAGGTGAATGTTGAAAACTACCTTTGCATATATTTTGAAAATAAAAAGCTATTATTTTAAAAATTAAATAAAATGAAATTACCTGAGGAAGGAAATGGCAAAGCAGTCCAGTATCTTTGCCAAGAAAACTCTAGAGGATGTCATATAGAGTCAGACAAAACTAAAAGGACTGAACAATGACAACAAATAGTAGTTAATTAATAAGTAATTATAGTAGTTAATTAGTAAATGCTTGTTGCATTGAATTAATGTCTGTGGTGGAAAACAGCAGCCAATAAAACAAATGCAGTTTTAGGATTCACTAAGAGAAGCATAACATTCAGGAAAAAGTAAGTGATGGCCCCTCTATATTCTGCCTTAGTTAGGCCCTTCCTAGGTTATTGGGCTTTGTTCCACACTTAGGAAAGACTTTGATTGATGCTCTGATAAGTATCGGAAGAAAAGCAATTGAGATAGTGAAGAGTCTTGAGTTCATGCCATAAGAGGATCCATTGAAGGATCTGGGGATGGTTAACTTAAGAGAAGAGAAGCCATCTAAAGTACACAATAGCTGTCTCCAGCTATTTGAAGGGTTGTGTTTGGCCCCAGAAGCCCACACTAAGAGCAATGGATAGAAGTCGTAAAGATTCAAATTTAGGTTCAATGTAAAGAAAAAATCCCTAACAGAGTTGTTCAAAAATAAAACAAACTGCCTTGGGAAGCAATGGACCTGGATGACTACTTGTCAACTAATGTTGTTCAGTTCTTTTAGTTATGTCTAACTTTTTTCTCCCTCAATAATAACTTATAAAGATAGCTTTTAACATTCAATTTTGTAAAATTTTATGTTCCAAATTTTTCTCCCTCCTTTCCTTCCCCTGTCCCCAAGATAGCAAGCAATCTAATATAGACTAAATATGTGCTATTCTTTTAAACATATTTCCTTATTTATCATGTTTTACAAGAAAAATCAGGCCAAAGGAAGAAAAAAACACAAGAAAGAAAACAACAAACAAAATATGCTTCAAGGCATATTCAGTCCCCATAGCCATCTCTCTGGATGCAGATGGCTCTCTCCATCACAAGTCTTTTGGAATTGCCTTGAATCACAGCATTGCTGAGAAGTCTACTACAGTTGATCATCACATAATCTTGTAGCTGTGTACAATATTCTCTTGGTTCTATTCACTTCACTTAGCATCGAGTCATGTAGGTCTTCCAGGCTTTTCTGAAACACAATCAGTTTGTCATTTCTTATAGAACAATAATATTCCATAACATTCACATACCATAACTTATTCAACCATTCTCCAATGATGAGCATCCACTCAATTTCCAGTTTCTTGTCACTACAAAAAGAGCTGCTACAAACATTTTTGCATAATGGTCCTTTTCCCCTTTTTATTATCTCTTTAGGATACAGACTGTGGACATAGATAGTAAAACTGCTGGATCAAAGGGTATTCACAGTTTTATAGCCCTTTGAGCATAGTTTTTAAATTGCTCTCCAGAATGAATGGATCATTTTCTAAGTCCACCAACAATATATTAGGATTCCAATTTTCTCACATCCTTCCAACATTTTTTGTCTGTATCCTAGCCAATCTAAAAGGTTCAAGGTGATATCTCAGAATTGTTTTAATAGTAATTTAGAGTATCTTTTCATATGTATGTCCAACTCTTTATGACCCCATTTGGAGTTTTCTTGGCAAAGATCCTGGAGTGATTTTCCATATCCTTCTGCAGATCACTTTACAGTTAAGGAAACTGAGATAAAGAAGGTATAGTGGTTTGCCCAGCGTCACACAGCTGGTAAGTGTCTGTGGCCAAATGTGAATACATGTGTATCACCTGTGTTATACAAGGAATCTTTTATTTTATTTTTTTTTTTTTGTTACATATAAGACTGGACTCGATGACGTCTGTTTTTGTCAAATTCTGGTATTCTATGACAATAAATTATCTTCCTTGCCCTCAAGGGATATAGAATAGAAATGACAAGATGTAGATACATTAAAATTATAACTAGCAATAGTAGGGAGTATGTGATATAGTAAAATAATGCAGTAAATAGTAAGTTAGTAGAATTAGCATATGGGAAATTCACTTTCATTCGGGGTAATCTAGAAACTTCCTGAAAGAGGTTTGCCATAAATTAGAGCTTAAAGGATGGGAGAATTTAGTTAAACAGAAAGCAAGTAGAAAGTAAAGGAACTGTCTAAGCAAATTTTCCATTTATTTATTTAGTTTTCTATATTTGTTTATTTACTTATATTTATTTATAATATTTATGTAGTTTCCTATATGTATAGCTCATATTTATATAGCTTCTATGTGTCATTCCAGGGGCAGCTAGTTGGCACAGTGGACAGAATGTCATTCCTGATGTCAGGAAGACTCATCTTCCTGAATTCAAACTCTGCTTCAGACACTTACTAGTCGTGTGACTCTGGACAAATCACTTACTCCTGTATGCCTCAGTTTCCTCATCTGTAAAAAATAAGCTGGAAGAAAAAAATGACAAACCAGTCCAGTATCTTTGCCAAGAAAGCCCCAAATGGGGTCAGGAAGAGTCAGCCATTGCTGAAATGATAGCAAAGATAGGACTTCATTTAAACTTCAAGCATTATCTCTACTTAATAAGAAAAGTAGGATGCAAAGAGGTCACTTGATTTGTCCAAAGTGACAAAACTAATAGAATGATGATTACGACTCAACTTTATTTCCTTAGAATTCAAGTACAATGCCACCAAACCAAACTGCTTCTCTTGTGTATGAGGTATATGATGAGCAGCGGGCAGGCCATCAGGTCAGAAAGAAAATGAGAAGGGGGGATTAATGGGACATACCACTAGAATGATAAATAGATTGGGGCCTATCAAAATTGAAGTCTTTGAATAAAAAGGTAAGTCATCTAAACTCTAATCTATAAGTATATTTATGTTATATATATATGTGTGTGTGTGTGTATATATATATATATAAGTATTGGGAAGCTGGTAAATATTTTTTAACAGAAGAATGATTTGAATAGAAAAATAATATGACAAGAATGAGGTATTAGGAAGATTAATTTGGTACCAGCCCGCTGAATGGATCACTGGAAGGAGAACTAGAAGGAGATGCATTAGAATAATATTATAATAACCCAGGAATAAGGTAATGAGCTTTTCATCTAGAGAAATGGGAAGAGAAAGGAAATGATAGATGTTAGAAATATCCAGAAAGAAAACAACTACATGATTTTGTGCCATCAGATATGCCCAATAAAGCAAGGGGAGAAGGTGCCTCCTGTGTGGTGAGTGTTTTGCTTTCTCAATGGCACCAAATGTCAGTGTATTAAAATAACAGAACTGAGAACCAGGAGATCTGAGTTCAAGGCTTGCCTTTGCTAGCGATATAATTTTTGTTGCTGTTGCGGTTGTTAGGACTAGTAACTGTGGGAAAGTTATTTTTACTTTCTAAGCCTCAGTTTCCTTATCAGCAAAACAGGAGAATCAGATTAATCACTAACAATTCTAACCTTCTACAACCTTATAATTTGAGACAATAATGAACAGAATGAATTACACTCTCTTTTGACTTGGGGGTCTTGATCTATTCCCATGCATTATGAGGCAATTGATGTAAGCTAATGGGGAGGTCGTTATGGGGGTTCCTCTGAATAA
This sequence comes from Sarcophilus harrisii, assembly GCF_902635505.1. Lineage (NCBI taxonomy): Eukaryota > Metazoa > Chordata > Mammalia > Dasyuromorphia > Dasyuridae > Sarcophilus > Sarcophilus harrisii. Next base: position 616,465,513 of record NC_045426.1, on the reverse strand, counting down.
CTTCGTGTAATGCAAAGTGAGGCAGACTGCATCCCTGTGAACCTAATAATGTACCTGGAAAACAGAAGGGAAGGAGAGCCTTTGCAGCCTCCCTGAACAAGGATTGTTCTAGCATCAATGGGCAGATTCCTAGAAAAAGATCAAATTTCCCTTCCCCTCAGACTCTTTCTATTTCCTTCCTGGACGCTCCCTGGCAAATACCTTGGTTCTCTTGACCCAAAAATATGGTCTTAGTAACCAAAAAGAGATTAGGTTGCACGACATTAATCGGTTAAAATGTTCTATGTTCCAGCTACTGTCTTTTAAGCGATGGGACTATAAATACAAAAAAATGTACCTGCCCTCAATGAGCTTACACAGTAAATGAAAAACAACACATATAAAAAAGTGGAGGCTACTTGCAGGCTTTCCCAGCTCTCTGGATATGAACTCCTTAGACAAGTCAAGATAAGAAGGAAGAGGAGAAAAAGACCCCAGGGGGAGTCAGGGCCTGGACCTCTGTCCCGTTGAGTTTCTGAGGTCTTTCTTCTGTGGATGGAGGCCTTAAGGACTTCAGGTAAACAAAACCTATTCGTGTTTCACTGAAGGCTTCCCACATCTATCAGAGTTAGGCTGGGCTCAGTGGTCTCTGAAGTCCGTTCCAATCCAACAGTCTATGGGTCAATCCCATTTTAAGATGGGATTCAACTGCTGTCAGCAACGAGCGATGTGCCCCTCATCCTCCTTCACCCCATCCCTACCCCCTTCAGAGAATGGTGGCCAACCCCTCCCCCAACCCCTATAAAAAGTGGGCCCTGCATCCGGTCCAGAGCCAGGGCTACTATCTCTGATTCAGCAGGGCCTTTGATAAGAAATGTTATCCCTTTCTCTGTAATTTACTCTGTCAGATAAGGATCTCTATCAGGCTCAAACATATGGCTGGTTGCAGAACACAGGCCAAGTGAGTAGGATAATTTATTTTGCTCAAACTAAAGGCCCTGGGCGTCCCAGAAAAGTGGATGGAATGAAAACAGCAAGAGCCAAATTACACTCTCTTTTGACTTGGGCGTCTTGATCTATTCCCATGCATTATGATGCAATTAATGTAAGCTAATGGAGGGGTCGTTATGGGGGATCCTCTGAATAACTTCGTGTAATGCAAAGCGAGGCAGGCTGCATCTCTATGAACCTAAGAAACTCACCTTGCCGAGAAGTCACCCAGAAAATGTTAGGGTCTGAATAGAACATAGCGCCCTTTGCTTTCATTCTATATCAGGATAAACTGAAGTCCAGGGAGAAGTGATTTGTGTATGGTCAAAAAAGTCACATGAAAGGTTCCTGAACTCAGGTCCCTGAAAACACGAGTATTCTTATCCCATTTTGGACATGTATAACTCCTAATACTAATATTAAAGGTATTCATATTTTAAGATTATTATACATTATTACATGAAACCTAGAAAAAAAAGCAAGCATATTATTTTGTATATTATTAGAAATGCTAGTAAAAAGGGAGAGGGATTTCCTTTGAGTTTTTCATCTCAATACTGTAAATTGGAAGACCTGAGTTCCAATATTACCTTTGCCTCCCCCATTGATACCCTTTGTTTATTTTAATAGGCCTAGTTAGTAGGACTGGGGCAGCTAGATGGCACAGTGGACAGAGCACTGGGCCAGGAGTCAGGAAGGCCTGAGTTCAACTCCAGATTCAAAAAATTACTGACTGGGTAATCCTGGGTGAGTCACTTAATCCTATTTGCCTTAGTTCCTCCTCTGTAAAATAGGCTGCAGAAGGAAGTGGCAAATCACTCCAATATCTCTGCCCAAGAAAACCCTAAATGGAGTCACAAAGAATTGAACCCAACTGAAATGACCGACCACCAATAACAAAAGTAGCGTAAGGAAGCTTAGACATATCCCTAGACTGGGGCCTAGAAGAAATGGGTTTGAGTTGCACCTCCTCCACCTATCCCTGGCTGGATCCCTGCCTTTCTGAGCCTCAGGATAGAGATTGGCGATTAAAGCTGTCACCTAATAGAATAGGGATGATTTTGTAGATAGCAAATCCCCTCTGGAGTCTTCAAGGAAAGGTAATTTGTTGGAGATGTTAAATTGATTCCAAAATCAGATCAGGATTGTACTATATGAACCTGAAGATCCCTTCCAACTCTAACATCCTATGATCAGGAAAACAGACATAAAACTAAAAGGAAGTATATTCGTTGATCTATGTACTGTACTACACTCTGCATAGTAGGGTAGACACTAATGTGAAATTCTAGTCAATTCTCAGTTTTATAGGACTTATTTCTTAAGATTTCTGGATTGCTCCATAAATACCTACTTATTAGCCACTTCATAGCTTTTAATGATTTTTCATATTAATAATATTATACCAATTGTACCATTCCTAGGTATATACCCTCAAGAGAAAAAAGATAGAGGAAAAGGTCCCATAGCAGCATGGGCTAAAGCAAAGAGCTAAAAACTAAGGGGCTGCCTATATCAATAAACAATATCATTTTCTATGAATGTAATGGAATATTAATGTATAATTTTAAAATGAATTCAAATAAACCTGGAAAGATTTATACAAACTGATTCAGAGTGAAGCAAATAGAAATAGGAGAATATATATTTTGACTTATATAAAGAAAAATAGATTTGAAAGACTTGACTGTGATCAACCAACTACGGCTTTACAGGGTTAGTTCTCAAACTTTTTGATGTTGACCCCTTTATACTCTTATAAATTATTGAGGATCCCAAAGATTGTATATGTATGCTAATATTAATTGTATTAGAAATTCTTGCTGGTACATTTTATATTTAGTACATTTTATATTTATTTATTCTTTTTAAATGGATTTAAATTTATTCATTTAAAACAACAATAATAAACCTATTACAATTTAACTAACACAAGTAACGTTTTTATATTAAAAAACATATATTTGCCAAAACCAACAAAATGTAGTTTTAAAAGGTTTTTTTTTTGGCAAATTTCTTAAATTTGAAATACCTGGATTCTCATATTTACTTATTCATTCAATCTTTTGTGATACACTCTTTTGGTTGAAGTCAATCAACCAATCAATTAATATTTATTGAGCACCGATAAAGAAAAAGGCAAAAGGCCATCCTTGCCCTCAAGGGGCTAACAATCTAATGGAAGTATATGAAGAAAATTTGTCCTCACACAGATTATGTAATTAGAAAAGGGAAGGATATTTTAATAGGCAAATAACATCTTACTAGAATTATGAAAAAAAATTGTTGATCTTATAGACCCTCCTTAAAGGATCTAGAGAGACTCAGGGATCCAAAGACCATACTTTGACCAGGGAACCAACCCCTGCCCTAGAATAGGGCTTCTCAAACTTTTTCTACTCATGACCCTTTTTCACCCAAGAAATTTTTACATGATCTTAGATATATAGGTATATAATAGAGGTATACAAATCAAACATTTACTGATGATAAGTCATAAATCTGTAACCCCACATTTAGCTAGAAGAGCTCATATGGGATAGCAAACCATAGTTTAAGAAGCTGGAATCTAGAGGACTGATGATGAATCTTGGTTCCCAATTCTTGATAGAGAGAAGTCCTAAAGAAGCAGAATGAGACATATGTAAGCAAGGTACCCTCTTTGTAATTCCCCACCCCACTCCCTATTACCTCCAGGAGCAAATTTAAAGTCTTCTGTTTAGCTCTTAAAGCTCTTCCTTACCTAGCTCCTTTTTATCTTTCAATCAATCAATAACATTTGTCTATTAGATCCCAGGCATTGTACTAGATCCTAGTGACATAAATATAAAAAAAAAAGAAAAGAAAGAAAGAAAGAAAGAAAGAAAGAAAGAAAGAAAGAAAGAAAGAAAGAAAGAAAGAAAGAAAGAAAGAAAAAGAAAAAGAAAAGAAACAACCCTTTTGCAATGAGTTTACAATCTTATGTGGGAGACAATATATACGTATATATTTGTGTATATACAATATGAATATAAAGTGAGTAAATATAAATATATACAAAAGTGGTTTGTACTGGTCTTAGTGTCAGGAAGACTTGAAATTTATAAGCTGGCAGGTCACTTACCCTGTTTGCCTTAATCTACTGCAAATAGAAATGGCAAACCCTCCAGTATCTGCCAAGAAAACAAGCTCCATGGACAGAATTAGAGTCCACAGGGTCAAGAAGAATCAAACACAATTGACCCATATAGTTCAATGCAAGATAATTTGAGAGGGAGGGGACACATTTTCATGTGGAAGATGGAACCTGAGCCACATCTTAAAGGAAGAAAGTTTCTACCTTTCCGGTCATTTTACACATTCCTCCTCTCTGCATCCTCTATGATCCAGCTCCATTGACATACTAGTTGTTCCCTCTACATGGCATTCCTTCACCTACCTCCATGATTTTGCATTCATTGACTATCCCCCATAACTAGAAATGTTCTACCTTATATAAGCTTCTTAATTTTTCTGACTTTCTTCAAGAGTCAGATCAAATTCAACAAAACTATCTTAGTCCCTTTCCCCACTCCCTAGACTAAGCTAATATTTCCCCTCTCAGATTATTTTCTTCCACTCTGCATTTATCTTATATCTATCTAATTATTTATATATTGTTTCCTCCAGTAGAATGTGACCTCCCTGAAGCCAGATTATTTTCTTCCACTCTGCATATATCTTATATCTATCTAATTATTTATATATTGTTTCCCCCATTAGAATGTGAGCTCCCTGCAGCCTTTCTCTCTCTTCTTACACCCCTTGTGCCTGGCACATGGGCAAATAAGCACTTAATAAATGTTCATTGACCGATTGCCAAGGTTTGAATCCCAGGGATAATATAAATGGTTATGTGGTCCACAGCAAGTCCCTTCCCTTCAGGGCTGGTTTCCTTGCACTATCCACTTCACACAAGGCTGCTGTGAGGTTGCTCAGATTATTGATTTAAAGCTAGAAAAGACATCAGGCTTCATTTAGTTCAACCTCATTTTGAAGAGATGAAGAAGAGATATGGCTTGACCAAAATGACAGAGGTAATAAGTGGAAGTGGGATTTGAACCTTGGTTTTTTCTGAGTTCATATTTGTTCCATCTTCCTCTAGAACACAAAAACAGCAAAGCCCCTAGAACCTAGATACTGCATCAGCCAGCAAACACTTGATCTCTTTGCCAATGGGATATCTATGAGAGTGGAGATTTTGAAGGGAAATGCCTTTATAAAATCTTACTAAAAAGGATAGTAGAAGAATATTAATAGCGTCATCTCCCAAAAAGGGAGAGGAAAGGGGAAGTGGAGGAATTTACATTTACAGACAGCTTGGCAAGAATCTCATTGAAGAAAAATCATCTCAAAGGCTTTTAAAATTGAAATTGAGAGGAGGACCTTTGTCCTTCAAGTGATAGAAGGATGTGCAATGAATGTCCTTGTGAAAACAGAAGGGAAACAGATTTGACCAAGCTCTAAATAATTCAAATTGCTATCCAGTATAAACCTATGAGGAACTCCTCGAGTGGTAAGGCTGGAGTTTCAGCCACACTTCTGTCTGTCACAAGACTGGACCTACCACTAAATTCAGTAAGCATTTTTTAAATATCAGCTGTGTACGGAGCACTGTAGTAGACACTAGGGAAGAAGGGTAGTTTAAGTGAGACATGATCACTGTGATGTTTCCTATAGGCTAGTACCCAAATTCTTAAACTATGGTTTACAGCCCTATATGGGATTGTGTCACTGAAAGTGGAGATTGTGGAATTATGATTTATTATAAGTAAATATGTATTCTGTATATCTATTTAAATACCTACATACTCTGGGGGTCATGAAAATTTTTCTTAGGTGAAAAGGGGTCACAAGTGGAAAAAAATTGATCCCTGCTCTAGTAAATGGTTATGACAGAGGCAGTAGGGAAGGAATAGGGTTGGGGTGCACAATGGTGTTTTGGAATAGGGGTTCAAATTTAGAATTAGGAAAATGTGAGTTCAAGCATAGTTTTTAACCCATGCAACCCTGGCTTTAGCCTCAGAGTGTCCCCAAGCAGAATAGGTTGCAGAAACCTTACTGATTTTCATTAATAGAGGGATTCCCTGAACTATTGAAATCACAGGTCAAAAAAGGGGGGGGCAGGGAAGAAGGAAGGGAGAAAGAGGAAGAGGGAGGAAGGGAGGAACAAGAGGCAGAGAGAGAGAGAGAGGAACAAAATACTCTGATAGACAAAATAGTCTGCCAAGAAGACAGAAAAGGTCTGAGTGGAGATCGCTGATATGGAAAGGGGGTGAAGGGGCAGGGTGTGGCCGGCAGGCCCTCCTGGGAGACGTTGTGATAGTAATGTTATCTGGGAACAATGGAAGTAACGGGTTTCATGTATTAGTTCTCAGGCAAACCATTAGAAAGCTCTAGGAACAGAAGACAAGGAGTTCCTAGAAGCAATCCCCTCCCCCCTCCCAGACAATCTCAAGCCAGCTCCATTTTTCCCCACCTTCTGGTTCTGAGTTTATTAAATTGGTTGGAAACTCACTGAAAGACAAATGATCCCATTAAGACCCTGTAGTGAGCAAGAAGACACTGTGCTAGGTTCTAGGATTACAAAGGTATCCCTCAAGAGGATTCATTCCACCAGCAGAACAGAGGAGAAATGCATGTACAGGAAAAGCTAAAACACGCTGAGATAGAAAAGCATTTATTAAGTGCCTACTGCATGCCAAACACTAAGGATACAAATAGGGGGCAGTCCCTGCTCCTAAGAAGCAGGATGGTCCCGAAAGCAGAAATCCAAGGGAAATGTTAAAAGGAATTTGTCAAGAGAGAGACCACTTTCACCTGGGAGAACTCAAGCAATGCAGGACCGGGCCAGTCAGGCAGGCCATCAAGGAAGGAAAGACTTCAGCAGCTGTTGGGAAGGGGATGGGGGAGATGAGAAGTCTCTTGCAAACATAGTCAGCAAGAGCAGATTGTTACAATTAATAAGGCAGCTAGGTAGCACAGTGAATAGAGTTCCAGACCTGGAATCAAGAAGACTCATCTTTATTACTTCAAATCCAGCTTCATTGACTGTGTGACCCTGGACATGTCACTTCACCCTATTTGCCTCCGTTCTTCATCCATAAAATGAGCTGAAGAAGGAAATGGCAAACCATCCCAGTTATCTCTGCTGGAAAAAAAACACACAAAACTGTATCACAAAGAATTAAACACAATTGAAAATGACGATAATAATAATAATGTCAAGTTCAGCTGGATAGTGAACATGTAAAGGGAAAGAGTAGGACATAAGGCTGAAAAATTAAGTGTTTTCATACCTTTCCTAGCACCTAGTACATAAAAAGGGTCCAACAATTTTCTTTTTTTTTTTTTAAGGAAGACAAAAGTCTTCTAGAAGAAGGACTTTAATCTTCCAAAGAATCATGGAATTTCAAGAAGAAAGGGGATTTACAGCCTAATTCTAAAGGTTTCTCCAGCTATCTCAAGGGTCCCGGCATTCCATTGCCTATATTGTGGGCCCTCACTTATAATACCAACACCCCAAAGGTGGTCCCTGTCTCTAAGTCTGGGGATTATTGTTTACCCACAAGGTAATAGAACCCAACTAGTTTCTTGGGCAGAGATAAATTGTAGCCAGTTCTGAAAAAGGCTTGACCTAAATTAAGTAAATGGATCATTGAAACCATGTGATGTGAGAAGTCGGGAGAAGACAGGGGATCAGAACACTGTCTTACACTATTTAGAAAGGGAAGAGGGATGGCTTTATAATTAGTCTCAATAAGGAGAAATTTCAGGAAGACAGATTTCACCTCAATGTGAGAAGGAATTTCCTAACAATGAAAAGAGTTGTCCTTTGAAGTAGTATGTTCTCCATAACTGGTTGTATTAAATCAGAGGCTTGATAACTATGTGCTAGAAACACTGGAGATGGAATTCCTGCATGGGTAAAGGGGATGGTTTAAGTGATTGGAGATCACTTGAAGATCTTATGTCTAGCCTTCTATACCCATTTACTTACAGACCTGCCAGTTTTTTTATTTATACAAATTATTATACAAATGTAAAACACACACACATACAGACACCAACCTGCTCCATAAAAAGTGGGAAATGATGGAGAGAACAAGCAGGCCCTGATAATTTACATGATTCACACCAACATTTTCCCCCTTGGGGGAAGCTGAGAGTCACCAACCATCACTATTCTTTGCCTGACCCTTTGTGGATGACTTCTCTCTTTTAGCATCTAGTATGTTTTAACAGTCTATGTTCTAAGGTTTCTTATGGCTCTAATATTTCCACCACTTCTTCCTATTATTGGGTATATTTGCTTATATGTGTCTCCTTTCCTCCCTTCCTTCCTCTCCTTTCCAGGTAAAATGTGTCATAAAGGGAGGCTGGAGCTGCTCTTGCATCTCCCTGGAACAGGCCTTTGCAATTAACAGGTACTCCATGAAGGAATAAAAGATGGGGATACAGGTCAAGGTTTTGAAGCAGCTATTTACTGAGCTGATAACAACCACAGAGAAGTCTGTTGTATTCCTAGGGTTTGTATCCCTGACATAACAGATATCCTCCCAACTTATCAAAACAGAAAGCCACTACTCAATTCTGGTAATTCACATTGACACAAGTGATACTGCCAGTGGGAACCTAGAGAGTATTGCCAAAGATTATGAAGTCTTGTGAAAGAAACTGAAGATCATGGGGAACAGACTATTTTCCTCACTTCTCTCATTTATAGAGAAGAGAAAAGTTGATTTAGGAAGTGAACAGCTAGCAAAGAAAGTGGAAGATTTCTTGGTCATGGTTTAAAATACAGGAGTTCAGAATCCTGGCCAGAGATAGAATATACTTACCTAAGCCAGCAAGAATATATTTACTTTCATCTTACAAAACATCAAAAGAATGGGGGAGAGAGAAAACTATTTGTACCCTATTTATAGATAACAACAAGAGGTCACTAAATGGCACCATGGATAGAGTACTGGGTCTGGAGTAAGGAAGACTGATTTTGAGTTCTAAATTGGTCTCAGACACTTACTTTGTAATCCCATATAAGTCACTTAATCCTATTGCCTCAGTTTTCTCATCTATAAAATGAGCTGGAGAGGGAAATGTCAAACCACTCCTGTTTCTTTGCCAAGAAGACCCCCAAAAGGGCCATAAACACAATTGAAAAATGACTGGAATAGCCAACAAGCTAGATACCAAAGAGAATAGTTATAAAGCAGGAAGAAGAATAGATACTGAGACACCCCAAATTCAAAGGAAAAAGAAAAATCAAGTAGTTAGATCTGTGACCTTAAATATTTAGGAAACAAGCAAGAGGAACTAAAGTCCTACCACAAAAAGCCCCATTTAACCTCATAACAGAAAGTTGGTGGAATGAAAGCCATGATTAGACTAGTTTGAATGATCATACTGAAAGGTTAAAAGACAGTAGAGGTATACCAGAAGTGTTTAGGAAGAGCAGTGCACTGTGTATTATTAAGAAGGCATACTCATGTGAAGAAATCCAGGGAGGGGGATGGAAAACACAGTGGAAAATATTTGGAAGATCAATGGAGGGAGGAAAAGAAGGGATTTTATTATCAGACTATACTATGGATTAACTATGCACTCTAGTGCAGTCCCTTATCATTTCACACATGGATTACTGCAATAGCCTGCTGGTAGGTCTGCCTGCCTCAAACCTTCCCACTCTAATCCATCCTCCATTCAGTCATTAAAGTGATTTTCCTAAAACACAGGTCCAATCATGTCACATCCACCCCCTCTTCAATAAATTCCAGTGGTCTCCTATTGCCTCAAAGATCAAATACAAAGTGTTCTGTTGGGCATTCAAAGCTCTTTATAACCTAGTCCATTTCCCAATTTTATACCTAATTTCCTGATATGTACTCTTCAATGCAATGACACTGGCCTCCTGGCTATTCCATGAACAAAACACTCCTACTCTTAGCTCTAGGCATTTTCTCTGTCTGTCCCCCATGTCTGAAATGTTCTTCCTCTTCCACTCCTATTACTGACCTTCCTGGTTTCCTTTAAAACCCAACTAAAATCCCACCTTCTACAGGAAGCCTTTTCTAATTCCTCTTAATTACAATGCATTTTCCTCTGTTGATTATTTCCTATTTATTCTACATATAATTTGCTTTTATATATTTGTTTGCATGTTGTCTTCCTGATTAAATTGTTAACTCCTTGAGAGCAGAGGACTATCTTTTGCTTCTTTTTATATCCCCAGCACTTAGAACAGTGCATAGCACATAGTAGGCATTTAATAAATATTTGTTAATTGGTTGATTAAACTAGACAGAATGAGGAATTTGAGTAGGAATTTGAGGAAAATGTTACAAGCCAAGTGTAAATATCTTTAAAAAGGACTTTAGTTATCCAACTATATAGCTGTTTCTCTGCCAAAAAGTGGATAGATAAAAACTTCCTAACTTGCCTCAGTGATAACTTCATCCTCCAAAAGGGGGCAATCTGATTCATATTAGGTGAGAAGCTTTGATTACTGGGATAGAATTACAGAAACATTGAGGGAAAGTGATCAATCCTTCCTAAAGCTGATTAATAGAGAAGAGCATAATCTGGCATGCCCCTTAGAAGCAGATTTCAAAGAGTTCAGATAAAAGAGAGATATCAACTAAGATTCTTTAATGTAAAACTCTCAAAAATGACATTCTGAAGTCACAAAAGGAAAGTATTTAAATGAAGATGAAAAACAGAAGTTGACTTACAAAATCAATGAAAATCTACAAGTAATATATGCATGGTAAATTGAATTATATTGAATTAAAATCATCAACCAACTTTGATTTTCAAAAACTCTATATAAATGATGCAAAAAAGGACAGTGAAGGATGAATATGATACTATGTCGTGGTCCAGTAAAAACATCATGAGAGGTATCAAAGTTCAGAGAGAGGTAAGGCTATTTAGTGCACTGCAAAGCAACAAAAAATCAATATTGAGGGAAATATGAAGATCAAAAGAAGTAATGAGATGGGTGCTTGGAGTGGAGAGGATAATGATAACTAACAAAAGAGAGTGAGTCAGATGATACAACAGAGTATTCAACCTAAAAATGGCAAAATTTGAGTTCAAATCCAGACTCCAATAGTTGTTATATAATCTTGAGTAAGTCCTTTAACTTTCCTCAACAGTAAAATGAAAATAATAATGGAAACTACCTCCCAGAGTTGCTCTAAGGATCAAATGATATAATACTTGTAAAGGTCCTGATACAAAATAGGTACTATATAAATGATATTATTGTTATAGCAAAGGCAAAGCTGCTAAATTTTGGTTTTGTTTGTATGATCTCTGCCAAGGAGAGAGATCTTTGCAGTGGAAAAGAAGGAATAAACAAGGAATTGACACCTATGATAAGTAAGGACATAATAAGATATTACTTTGTTGCCCTAATTCATGAATTATATTCTTGGTACTGAAAGAACTGACAGATAAAATTGCCAAGTCCTTCTCAATAATATCAGAGAGATGGTAAAGTACAGAAAAGATACCAAGGAGATGGAAAAATATCCCAATTTTCAAGAAAAGAAAGAAGATGGAATCTGCACACTGTACCCAAATGAACAGATTTTCTAGAAAAAGTCTAGAAAGTATCACTAGAAATAGCAAACATCAAGAAAAGAAAAAGGTGATTACCAGTTATCAAGATTCCATCAAGTCTAAAATTATTTCCTGTCATAAAAGGGTAACTAAAATGATGAGAAATGCTGTAAATATAGCTTACCTAAATTTGATAAAATACCCTACACTCTTCTTTTGGAAAAGATGGAGACTTGTGATGAGATAATAATAAATAGATGAACTTAGAATTTACTGAGTGTTGAGAACTAAAGACTAAGTCTTTCATGATTCAATGTCAGCTTGGCCAGAGGTCTCCATTGGAGTATCCTAGATATGTGCTTGGTCCTATACTATTTTTAATCAATTAACATCTCTAACTAATGACTAGATATAACACTCATTCATTTTTTTAAATATTTTATTTCTCCCCAATTGCATGTTAAAAACAATTTTAACATTTTTTTTGTCCCAAATTTTATCCCTCCCTTACTTTCCTCCCTACTCCCTCAGATAGTAATCAATCCAATATAGTTTATACATGTGCAGTCATGTAAAACATTTTCATATTAGTCATTTTGTATAAGAAGACAAAAAAGAGAATAAAAAAGAAAGTGAAAAATAGCATGCTTTAGTCTGCATTCAGACAATATCAGTTTTTTCTCTGGAGGCAAATAACAAGTTTCATCCTGAGTCCTTTGGGATTGTTTTGGATCATTGTGTTTCTGAGGATAACTAAGTCATTCACAATTCTTCATTGTACAATATTGCTATTACTGTGTACAATATTCTCCTGCTTCTGCTCACATCACTTTTAACCAGTTCATAAAAGTATTTCTTTGTTTTTTTTCCTAAAATCAACTTGCTTATCGTTTATTATATAGCACAATAATATTCCATTCCTTGTTCATCCACTCCCCAATTGATGGGCATCTCTTTGATTTCTAATTCTTAGCCACCACAAAAAGAGTTATTATAAATATTTTTGTAAAAATATGTCCTTCAGGGAAAGGGACCCACATGTGCAAAAATGTTTGTGGCAGCCCTTTTCGTAATGGCAAAAAACTGGAAAGTGAGTGGATGCCCATCAGTTGGGCTGAATAACTTATGATACATGAATGTTATAGAATATTACTGTTCTGTAAGAAATGACCAGCAGGATGATTTCAGAAAGGCCTGGAGAGACTTACACGAACTGATGCTGAGTGAAATGAGCAGGACCAGGAGATCATCATACGTGGCAACAAGAAGACAATACAACAATCAGTTCTGATGGACGTGGCTCTCTTCAACAATGTCATGATTCAGACCAATTCCAATGATCTTGTGATGAAGAGAGCCATCTATACCCAGAGAGAGGACTGTGGGAACTGAGTGTGGACCACAACATAGCATTCTCACTCTTTTTGTTGCTTGTTTACATTTTGTTTTCTTACTCATTTACTTTCCTTTTTGATCTGATTTTTCTTGTGCAACAAGAGAATTGTATAAATATGTTTACACATATTGGATTTAACCTATAGTTTAACATCTATAACATATATTGGATTTCTTGCCATCTAGGGGAAGAGGTAGGGGAAAGGAGGGGAAAATTTGGAACATAAGGATATGCAAGGAGGGTTAATGTTGACAAATTATCCATGCATATGGTTTGAAAATAAAAACCTTTAATTAAAAAAAAGAAAAAAAATATGTCCTTCCTTCCCCACCATGTTTTTTTGGGCTGTTTGGGATATGGATTTATGGTCATTAAATTTGAAGCTGACACAGAGAAGAAAGAAATGACTGACACACTGAATCAGAGTCTGGATTCAAAAAAGACTTTGCCAGATTAGAGCACTGAGCTGAATCTAGAAAGCTGAAATGCAATAGGGGCAATGGAAAGTCTTATACTTAGGTTCAATAGATAAGATATTCTGAATATAAGATATGTATATTTACATATAAAATTCAAAAAATTTATATTTGAATATCTTATATTCAAAATATAAGATAACAGCAAGCATTTATAAAATGCTTTACAATGATGATCTCATTTGAGCCTCACAACAACCCTGTGAGGAAGGATCCCCATTTTACAGATGAGGAAATGGAGGCAAATAGAGTTTAAGTTACTTGACCAGAGTCCCAAAGCTGGTGAGTTCCTAAGGAGGATTCAAACTCGTATCTTCCTGCCTCTAAATCCAATGCACTGTGTCATTTCCACAAGTATGATTAATTAAAAGATATGAGAGTTTTAAGGGACTGCTAGTTCAATTGGAGTCAGCACTTTGATGAGACAACCAAGTAGGTCAGTGCAATCTTGGACTATATTAAAGGGGGTATAACTTCTAAGAATAAGGAAGTGATATTTTCTCTGCATCGGGTCAGACCACAATTGGAACAGTGTATTCTGTGGTAGAGACCATGGCTTTAAAAAGACACTGATGCCCTGGAAATTGTTCAAAGAAGAGTAGTGAGTGTTGATGTAGGTCCTTCCTTATGGGGACGAATAAAGGAATTGAGGGCATTTAATCTGGAGAGTGACCAAGGATCAGGGAGATGTGGCAGATAGCTGCCTTCAAGATTTTGAAGGAATATCATATGGGAAAGAGATTCAATTCATGTTCTTGGAACCCAAAGGGCATCTTAAAATTCAGAGTATCTCAAAATGAAATGGACTGCTTACTTCTTAGCGGTCTTCAAGCAGCAGCTTCATGACCATTTGGTTTGACAGATTAAGGAGAGAATCATTTCATATATGAGGGAGTTAGATGATCATTGAGAATATTTCCTATCTAAAATTCTGCTTTCAAAGACATACAGAGAAACAAAGAGAGACAGGCAAAGAAAATTAGAATTGGAAGGGATTTGGGGGGGTCATTAAATGATTTATTCTGTGTACTTTTTTTCATAGGCAAGAAAAATGAAGTAAAAGCAGAGCTGTGATGGAACTAGCTCCAACAGCGTGGGGAGCCAGTTGTTATATTTACAGTGTGTGTGTTTACACTTTAGAAATCAACAAGTCTTACAAATTAGGGCTTGATGTGTTTATTTGTTGACCATCTAGACTTAAGAAAGTGGTAGAGAAAATGTTAATAATGAAGATTAAACTTTAAAATATACCAAAAACATTTTCTTTCTGGAAATCCTATTGTTAAACACTTAACAATATCCTCCTGGAATATTATTGTTCTATAAGAAATAATCAGTAGAATGATTTTAGAGAAACCTGGAGAGACTTACATGAACTGATGCTAAGGGAAATGTGCAGAACCAGGAGAACATTGTACAATTGTACATTGAACAACAAGAAGATTATATGAAGATTAATTCTAATGGATATGGCTCTTTTCAACAATGAGATGATTGAGAACAGTTTCAATGATTTTGCGATGAAAAGAGCTATCTACACCCAGAGAGAGACTATGGGAACTGAGGATGGAACACAACATAACATTCTCACTCTTTTTGTTGTTGTTAGCTTGCATTTTCTTTCCTTTTTGATCTGATTTTTCTTGTGCAGCAAGATAATTGTATATGTTTACATATATTGGATTTAACATATATTTTAACATGTATAACATATATTGGACTGCTTGCCATTTAGGGGAAGGGGTGGGGAGAAGGAAGGGAAAATTTGGAACACAAGGCTCTGCAAGGGTAAATGTTGAAAAATTATCCATGCATATGTTTTGAAAATAAAAAGCTTTAATAAAAAATTTAAAAAAACCAATATCCTCCTGGGTAAAAGTAATTTTATTTTTCTGTCATTCTATCTAGCTATACAATCTGGCTTCAATTTAACCAGTGAGGCGTTCCCATTCTATGTTCCAACCAATATGAACCACTATCTGTTCCCCAGGCTAGACAATCTATCTTGCCCTTACTTCCACTTTGTATATTCACACAAGCTCTATCCCATGAGCCTTATTGAAAAATACTCCTCCTTATCTCTTCACTTCAGAATCCATATTTTCCTTTAAGATTTAACTGACAGCCTGTCTCATTCCTAGTCTTCCTTCATCCTACCAGTTGGTTGTATTCTTGGTCTTCTCAAATTATGTTGTATTCATTTATTTGTGCACTCATCATCCTAGTCACTCCCTCCCTAGTAGAATGTAAGCTCTTTGAAGGGAGGAATTGTTTTTTTCTTTGTTTGTTTGTTTTTTTAATTTTTGTATCCCTAGAGCTTAACTTTGAGTGTAGTAGGTACTTAATGAATGTATCTTGAATTTAACAGAATTTAATAGAGTTGAATTACCTCATTTGCTTTTCATAGAAGTCTCATAAATAAGACTGATCTTATTATCTCCATGTGACAGATGAGGAAACTCGTGTCCAGAGGAGGAACATGGTTGACCTTAATTACATAGGAAGTTAGTGGTAGGAGGATTTGATGTTGTACTTTCTGAGTCCTGGTCCAATACTACTTCCCTCCCCACCATCCCTTCACCCTCAAAAAAAAAAAAAAAAAAAAAAAAAAAAACACTTTCATTCATCTAACAAATGTTATGACAGTCAAACTCACTAGATGCTTTAGCTGGGGAGGAGGCAAAACTAAGAGAGTGAGCAAAGGACACATCCCTGGATTCCTGGCAATTAAAGCCAGATTCAAACTGAACTCATGTCATTACAGATTGTGGCATAAAATGTCATGGAAGGGAAACTTGGTTTCTTATAAAGAAAGCACTTTCATTCTTCATAGTTCACTTTCCAAACTTTGAATGAAGCTTCTTTGAAAAATCTATTCCTCCCCCCATATATTCCTTGATCTTTGTGACCATGTCACATAACATCTTTGGGGCTCAAATTCCTCATCTGTAAAATGAGGGGGATTGGGAAAATGCTCTTTGTTCCTTCTGGGAACTCTAAATCTATGATATATTTTTAGGCCTCTCTCTTCAACATTCTGTGTGCTAACATTCTAAATTCTAAGATCCTTCTTGGTTCTTATAATCAACATCCAAAGGTTTTTTTCCAGTTCTAACATCCTGTGTGTGGCTAACTTGTTAGACAGACAGACAGATAACATACATACATAGATAAGGCATATTAAGAGCTTATAAATATAAGCAAACAAAACAGTTCCTGCCTTGAAGGACCTTATGTTGTGATGGATAAAAACAATACATAAGGGGAAACTGAGGCAGAGGGAGAAGGAAGTTGGATGGGTAAAAATACCTGTGGAAGTCAAAGCTGCTGATGTAGGCAGTAACGATGGTGACAATCATTATTAGGATTTATCTTTTTTTAACTCAGAGATGCATGTCTATATCTAGCCAATAAGATGTTTTTATTCCCCCTACTATCCGCCACCATATTGATCCAAGACTTTATCACTTCACATCTAAAACACTGTCAGAAAATGTCCTTAGCTGATCTTGCTACAGTTTTTCTCCTTTTCAAATCTATTGTCTACCCTATGACCAGAAAAACCAATCAAGAAAGTTCTTTCCCTTAAAAATGTACAGTGATTCCCCATTGCATCAAGCCTAAGCTCCTTTGCCTGGCTTTGAAGGATTTCCCTCTTCTGGTCCCATACCAGGCAATTTCATTTCCTCTTACCTGAATATAGGTTACAGAGCGAGTTTCCACCTACTTTCAAATCTTAACCCAGTTTTCTTCTTTTTATTTCCTCCAATTATGATCATTCTCTGTTCTAATTTCTGTCTTCATCCTACAGACCTTTCCAAGATCCCATTCTTCATCATACCAAAGAGATCACAGAAAGAGGGAAAGACAGAACTGGCATCATAGGATGATAAACATTAAACTGAAGCAGGAAAGGCTTAAGTCACATGCTAGTTTTGACATTTATTAGATGCTACAACCATATGGCAAGACACCCAGTCTCTCTGATCATTAGTGTCTTCATCTGCAAGATGGCAACGATACTTCTTGTACCAGTTTTGTAAACCTTAAAGCAATAATGTGAGTTCTACCATTGAAAAAGAGGAAATTGAGACTGAAAAAAAAAAAGGCAAATGACTCTATTTTCAGTGGTTCTTTATTGTTTCTAGGACAAAATATTAACTGGTACTTAAGAGACTTCATATCTTCATTTCCTTCATAATTAACATTTCCTGCCTTCTTCATAGTACCTCTCTTCATGAATTGTTATATTCTAGTCAAACAAGACTACTGATTTCCCCAACTTCACCATACTATCTCTTAATTCTATATATTTTGCATGTCTGGAATGCATTCCCTCCTCATATTCCCTTCTCATAATTCTTGTTTTTCTTCAAAGTTCCTCACAATTGCCATCCCTGGAAGCCTTTTCTGATTCCATCCCAGGTTAGTGTTTCTTAAATTACTCTATTTTCTCATTTTTATATATATTGGTATCCCAGATCTCACTCACCAGTAGAATTTAAGTCTCAAAAGGGTAGGTACTATTGGGGTATTTATCTTTACATCTCTAGCCCCTAATGTAGCACTTTGTACATATTAAGTGTTGAAAAATTATTGGTTAAGGTACATCAATTGTCAAGTTTGGAACCTTTAACTTCTAGTCAAGAACTTCACCAACATATTATATATTCATTCTATTTTTTCAACTTCAAAAATATCTATCCATACTGAATAATAGGAAATTCATTTCAGAGTTAAGTAAGAGGAACATTGAGACCCTTTGGACCCACTGGGACCTTTAAGGAATTTTCTTTTCTTCCCTTTTTTTCCCCTTGAAATCCTACTTGTCTTCCAAAGCCCACTCAAAGTGCTACCTTCAGAAACCTAATCCTGACCACTCTACATCTCACTCCCTATCTCCAGAACCAGCTTTTTCCCTCGTCTGAATTTTCAGAGCACTATGTGATGCTCAGACTTGGAACTCTTTTTCATATCATTATTACTCACAAAAAAAAACCTGTTTTATGTCCCTTGATGGCTCATGAGCTACTCATGAACAAACTCCTAATGATTACTTTTCTTTATAACCCTGCCCTAGCACATATTATGGGGTCTTGTAATCCATAACCACTTAATGTATGTTTTTTTGAATGAATGAGAACACTACTCTGGCAGTAGAGAATTGGGTTCAGATTCCAACTCCTAAACCAGAAAGCCAGAAGCATGGTACAGTAGACAGACCTGGGTTTGAGCTCAAATGCTGCATGATCCTAAGCAAATAATTTAACCTTTCTTGCCTCAGTTTCCCTAATGGCAAAATGAGAATGTTAGATTTTAATGTCTCAAAGATTCCTTGCAGCTCTGAATCTATGAAATAGTAGATCAAGCCCTGGACTTAGATTTGGGAAGCCTTAAATCCAAATCCTGAATCAGACAGTTTGCTGCCTAAGCAACCATGAGAAAGGCACTTAATCTCTCTAAACCTGTTACCCCATCTTATAAATTACCCCAATTTATTAAATGGGGTAATTATAGCACCTAACTAACAAGGCAAGTTTCTTTTGGGGAGATGGGAGCGGGGAGCTGTCAAATAGTATAATGTCTATAAATTACAAATCTTTTCTATAGATGTCAGTTTTTATTATTTATTTACCAGTTGAATGACCTTGAACAAACCTCTTGACTTCCCTGATCTCAATGTCCTCATCTATAAAATTAAAAACTTGAACTAAATTATCCCTTCCAGCTAAAGTCAAGTCCCTTTCAGTTCTGATATTCTGTGACATTTATGAGTGAAATGACAGTTCCCAGGCTTGCTTAGGGTCAAAAAGTAAAAGCTGGGGTGGTCAGCATTGAAATGGGATGTCTGCCTTCTTCCTCCTCTGCTGACTATTCAGAATTTGCTGGTGGGGGATGAGTCGATGGGGCGGGGGGGGGGGGGGGGGGGGGGGGGCGGGGGGGGGGGGGGGGGGGGGGGGGTACTACATGATTACATAATTGTCCAGTAACACTGGCACTATAATTAGTGCAGGCAGATGGAACACCACGGTGACTTTTGCTCAAGTTCATCCTCTATTCATTGTTTCCACACCCCGAGGAGCACTACTTCCCTATAAATCACACCCTCCTCCATGCAGCTTCCACCCCATTGGGAGGTATCAGGGATATCAATTCAGTTTTTGGAAAGTCTGGGGTTGACCCTTACATTGCAAAAGAAAGAGGAGAAACAAGGAAGAAGAAGAATCATGCTACTGCTTCCTTGCTCCAGATTTGTGTCAAAATTCACACTGGGCTTCTCCCCCTCAGTTTCCCCGTTCAAATGACTCCTTCCCTCAGGCCAGTCAAACCATTTTCTTAGCACCTGACATTAAGCAGGCTCTAAATATTTTAATAGACAGGATTACTTTAGGCCCAGCCCGTCTTAATGGCTTACATGGGGAGGGGATCCAAGGGGTAGTGCTGGGGAAAGAGAGGTTTTAGTAATCCAACTCTTCCCAGGGAGAGAGGGAGCAATGGTACGGGCTGCCATGGTGGGAGCGAGCAGGGAAATCACAAAGCTTCAGACTACTGAACAATGAGAAATTCCAACGTGTACCACATGCTAATCAGAAGAGTCAAAAGAAAAATACAAAGGAGAAAAGAAGAAAATAAGTAGCATGGTACAGAGGAACAAACAAGTCCTGGATGGGGAGCAAGAGAAGCTCATGTGGGAATCTGCCCTTGATGCTGATTGGCAAATCCCTTAGTAATTTTGAGGTTCAGTTTTCTCATCCAAAAAAAAAAAAAATGGAGATGTGTACCTTTGGTACCTGCCTATCTCAAACAGTTCCTGTGAAGAGCAAATTAAATGATTTAATTGCAGTGGAAACTTGCTATGACAAACAGTAATCAACCATTAATATTATTAGAATAGTACTTGGATAACTAAAATAACAATATACTTTGACACAGATATTCCTTTGCTAGGCCCAAGGAGGTCATTGATGGAAGGAAGAAAAAAAGAGAAAAAGAGTGGAAGGGCAGAACAAAAAAGAGAGAAAGGAAGGAGGAGAGAAGGGAAAAGGAAGCAAAAAGGGAGAAGGAAGGAAGGAAGGAAGGAAGAAAAGAAGGAAGGAAGAAAGGAAAGAAGGAAGGAAGGAAGGAAAGAAAAAAAGAAAAAAGAAAAAGAAGAGGAAGAGAAAAAAGAAATTTTTGATTTAAAATTACACAGAGCAAGCATTCTCCCCTCAAGGAAAAAAAAGCTGTATAAGAAATACCCTCCTATCTCCTTTGCAAAGATTAGGTTTTTCACAATTGTAAAATATTAAATATATTTTTAGATTTTTTTAAGGTACTCATTGTTTGTTTGTTTGGTTTTTTGCTTGCCTCTCCCTTTTTTATTAAGGGATTATAAAAGATGGCTCTCTAGACTGGAGGTATGGAATAGAGAGGGAAAATTTGGTGAAGTAAAGAAGAGATAATAAAAATATATTTTTAAAAAATCACTTAGAGGGCAGACTGATATAGGCAGAGGATCCCTAGATTTAGCATCAGAGAATCTAGGTTCAAATCTTAGTTTTTCCACTACTGATCCTCCAGAATTACTAAATCTCAAAGCCAAAAAGAACCTTAGAAGCCATTGAGCCCAGCTTATGCCTGATCAGCCTCTACAATCTCAGCCCAAAGTTGTCCCACCTCCACTTGAAAATCCTCTTTCCTGGGGAAACTGATTCCCTACCACCTATTTCATTTTGGGATCTCTCTCTCTCTCTCTCTCTCTCTCTCTCTCTCTCTCTCTCTCTCTTTCTCTCTCTCTCTCTCTCGCTGACTTGCTCTCACTCTTGCTCTCTGGCTCTCTTTCTCTCTTTTTTTCCTCTCTCTCTTTTTGTAAAATGGGGATCACAATAATACCTCCCAGAGTTGTTGTGAGGCTCAAAGTAGATAATATTTGTAAAGCTTTTTGCAAAACCTAAAAATTATATAAATTCTGCTGCTGCTGCTAATGATAACAAAAAAAAAAGCCAGTGGTTTGACTCCCTGTAATAGGCAAACCAGGAATAGGAACTCTAAGAATTTTTCTAAGAATTCTGTGTGTATGTATGTGTGTATTGCTTGATATGACTGCTGTTGCAATGTGAACCCCAGTCATATCCAACAATCCCCAGCTCAATGGAGCTAAGAGGTTCCAGTGCTATATATCTATTAATCTGAAGGTTAACCAAACTGCTTTTTTCCTTAATCATAACTCACACTTAGACAAGCTGACTCCCTTCACTGTGCTTTAAACAGTGTTTGACACATACAAAGTACTTAATAATTTCTTGTTTTCTTCCTTCCTTCCTCTATGTAGACCTCGGTCTCCTTATCTATAAAAAGGATTGTGAGAAGAGGATGTATAAAGTCCTTTCTAAATCCCACGATCTTAATGTCCAATAGAGACTGCCCTCAAGGAGCATAAAATTTAGTAGGAGTGAAAAGAAAACCATAGACATGACATAGACTTATAATCACAATACAAATCACAACATGATTGAGTGGTTAAGGCAAGTACAAAGAGCTATATATGTTCAAATGATAGGGATTTCACTATCAACTAATTGAAGAAGATTTCATGGAAAGGAAGACATGTAAGTGATAGGAGAAGGCTTCAATACTGAAAGATTGTGAGTGGTTGGAAGGGGAAAGGGAGATACCAGGAATTCTACTCAACTGTAAAAAGTCTATCTTACCCCATTAACAAATCCTACAAGTTTAACTTAAGGTGAAAAAATAGATGCGTGATATGGAGAAGGAAAGAAATAGAAAATGGTATCATTCCAGGTTGCTGAAACGTCCTGAACAAATACATAACATGAGGGGCATGTCTGGGGGAAAAACTATTAATTTGGTTTGACTCAAGTATAGGAGAGTTATTGGAAATGAAGACACAATGCAAGTTTGAGGTCATATCTAATAGTGAGGTAGAGGAACCAATTAGGAAGGAAGAGGTAAAAAGGGTCTAAACTATGGTGATAGTGTAGAAATGTAAAGGAAGAGATAAAAGCCCAAAGAGGTCAAAGATAAAGCTTAATGTCCTATAAATACTTCATATTAAGACTTTTTAGATTAGCAACAAAAAAAAAGAATCAAAATAAGAACCCATAAAATGAGGAATGATTGAAAATTTATGGTATATAAATGTTATAGCATATTATTATTTTACCTAGGTTTTTTGGGACACAATAAAGATTAAGTGACTTGTCCAGAGTGTCTAGTAAGTATCTGAGGCTAAATTTGAACTCCGATACTCCTGACTTCAGGATCAGTGCTAGCTGTACCCCTATAATTACTTTTTTAAAAATAAACAATGAATAGATGTAATTCAGAAGTAGTGTGGTAAAGTAGACAGAGTCCTAACTTTGGTATCAGGGGGCTTGAGCTGGATTTAAATCCTTTCCCTATCACTTACTACCTTGAGTAAATTATCTAGCCTGTCTGAATCTCATTTCCTCATCTGTAAAATAAATAGTTGTTCTTAAGGCTCCCCTCATGTTCTGAATCTATGATCCTATGAAATAACACAGAGTTAAGAAAGCAGAACCAAGAGAATGTTGTACACAATTAACACAATGATATAAAGAAAAACCAACACTGAAGCACAATAGATTTCAGATTAGTGTAACAACCAATCTCTCTTCCAAAGAACCAGTGATGAAATCTATTTGCCTCTTCTAGACAGACAGGCAGAGGACCACACAGACAGAATGCTTCATATGTTCCCTGATTTGGTTGGTATGTCATTTGTTTTCCTTATTTAGTTTCTCTTTGAAATAGGAAGGGTTCTTTGAGGAAGTTGGGTTATTGGGAAGTGACCAATATAAATAGAAAATCTTTTTTTTCAATTTTTTTAAAAAGAAAGGAAGTGCATTATGAGACTCTTAGAAAAGCAGAATCTATAGAATTCTGATTCTACTCAATTCAAAATGCATTTGTTAATCACCTCTGAACAAGATACTGCAGGATTTACAAAGTCAAGCCACGACAAGGTACTAGCACCTATTGTAATTTAGTAGAATATATAATAACTTTAATACAAAAGTAAAATATGTTAAATACACAAGAGTGATCCAAATGAAATGTGAATTGTAAAGTGTAAAGAAGGAGAAATCAAAAATGACTCAAAGCTTTTGGGCACCAATGACTAGAATAGGCATTCTCTTAACTCAAATAGATAAAACAAGAGGAAAGGATAGTTTGGAAAGGGTAAGAGAAATAATGAGGTAGATTCTGAACAAACAAGAGTTAACAAGCAATAGAAGAAACCATTATATGATATTTAACAATTAATAACCCATGCTGTGCCAAGAACTCAGCAATAGGAATACAACAAATAAAAACAATTCCTACCGTCAAGAAGTTTGTAGCCAAACAAGGGGCATAATTAATGCTAAATGAGGGGTAGAAATGATAAGCGCTATTAAAATTCAAGGAGGGAGAATTTGGGAAGTTGAATTAATGAAGAAAGAATTGTGGGAAAATGGACAATATGAACAATGAATGAGTAGCAAAGCCAGTGTGGTTATATTTGGATTGTGACACATAATAGTCTGGTAGGACAAAAGTTGAGGGAAACCAAAGATAAGGAAAGTCGAGTCTGAATGTAGAGATCTTGAATGTCAGACTCTTAAGTTTGTGAATGGGGCAATCATACAGCGAGAGGGAAGCATCAGATGGAAAACTTGACTGTTTCACTGGTACCCAGGAAACAGTAAGAGAATGAGAGGAAAGCTGCCATGGTATTGGACGGCTGTGTTCTGACACAAGAAGGACTTCATAAATATGTGGGGTGAGATATTGAATGTAAGATTCACCTAGGATGTAAAAACGCAATCAGTGTTCTTCTATTGGTGGTGATGGAAATTATGATAATTATGGTAGGATAATATTGACTGTCAGACATGGAAAATGAAGTGAAGCAAGTAGTTTAGGAGAAAAGGATAAATCATCACTGTGAATGTTCCCTTTATTGGTACCCATTATAACATGGGAATGGGAACCCATATTGATGAAATCACAGATATACTGACTAACTGAAATAAAGACAATGGACAGCCCAATCTTTTAAGGCAATTGAGTTTAAGAAACAAGCATAAAGCAATCGGTCTTTAATTACTGCATATTTTTAACTCATGCTAGGGTTATTCAGTCATGTCCAACTCTTCATGACCCTCTTGGGGGTCTTTTCTTAGCAAAGATACTGAAGGAGTTTGCTGCTTCCTTGTCCAGCTCATTTTAGAAATGAGGAAACTGAGGCAATCAGGGTTAAGTGACTTGGTCAAGGTCATCCATCTAGTAAGTGTCTGAGGCTAGATTTTAACTCAGGTCTCCCTGATTCCCAGTCTGGGGCTCTTTGCTATTCCCCTGGATACAGGAACATGGGATGAGCAGAGCTGGGTGGTGAGGATACAATCAGGGAGGACTACAGAACTTCGGGCTACCTTTCCTTTGGGGTATATCTGAGGAAGAAAGATGTCATAGATTTCCATTTGGAGAAGCTAGTCCCCCTACTTAGGGGTAGGATGCCTGAATCACAATGACCTTCACAACACAGACGTTTGGATAAATAGTAGAAGTTTATGCGTCTTATAGGGAAGATCTTTTGGTTAGTTTCCCACTCTGCTGTCACAGAGATACTCTGCTGGGTATCCAAGTTTTACAGAGTATCACAATTCAAAGGATGCTTAAGCAAAAATGACAGTCCTTGCCCTTCAGAGAGCTCACATGTTATTGGACAAAGTGACAGCTGTAAGGCAAAGGGGAAGCTAGTTAGTGCAAAATAGAGTGCCAAGCCTGGAGACAGGAAAACTCATCTCCTTGAGTTCAAATCCTGTCTCAGATACTTATTAGCTGTGTGACCCTGGGCAAGTCACTTAATCCTATTTGCTTCAGTTTTCTCATCTGTAAAATAAGCTAGAGAAGGAAATGGCAAACCACTCCAGTAACTTTGCCAAGAAAACTCCAGATGAAGTCACAAAAAGTGAGATATTATTAAAACAACTGAATAACAGTAAGGCAGTAGGTAGCAGTAAGGAACAAAACCAGAAGTTGAACCCAGTTCTCTGACAATATATGTCCTTCAGATAGGCTGGGGCTTTTTACTAGTGTATAATTTACCAGCATAAAATTAACATAGAAAATCAAATTCATTTTAAAAGGAAAAAAACTCAGCAAGAAAAACAAGTAGGATAAAGAAAGACATTTAAATAGATTGCCTGTGAAAGAGAGAGTAGAAAGATGGAAAGAAGGTAAAAGTAGGAAATTGCATGTGTAAGCTCCTTTGGAATCAGTTTGCCAGAATAGCAAAGTATTCACACACTTAGCAAAAAAAATAAAAGAAAAGGTAAAGAAAGGAAGTCTGGTTATGGCAGATGCGCAAGAGGGATAAAGGAATAAATGGTGGGTAGAAGAATCTATGAATGAATGAAAAAAATGAATGATGTTTGCTGTTATTGTTGCCGTTTGTCCTTCCTTCAGAAGACCAGGACATCTTGAAGGTGATTCCATGACTTGTAAATGAATTGGGTTTAGGTGAGGGAGGGGTATGCAAAGTCACTAAACTCACTTTGTCCTTCAGAGCCATCTAGATATAGAGGCAAGATACAGATCAGGATGACTGGAAATGGTCCTGGATGCAGTGGAAGATCTTGGTCTTTTTAAGCCATGGTGTTTAACAGGTTTTAATCTGAGGAAAACACCCACTCAGTGATTAAGGCTAGGTAAGTGAAACAAAAAAGGTGTCTTTTACCTAGTCCAAATATATATCATATACATATATATATATATATATATGTGTGTGTGTGTGTGTATACATATACACACAAAAAATAAATAAATATATATGCATATATACACATACATATATACAAACACAAGTGCGTGTGTGTGTATACATATACACATAAAAAATAAATAAATATATATGCATATATACACATACATATATACAAACACAAGTGCGTGTGTGTGTGTGTGTGTGTGTGTGTGTATACACACACACCAATTTTGGGGGGAAGACCTTCTGGATTTCTAGTCAAATCAGAAACAACTGCTATTTACATTCACTATGAGCTATCAGGACTTTGAAGGGGGCTGAGCTGGGACCTATTATCAGCCAATCGATGAGAGCCAGAGTGATTTGGATTTAAGGCATGGTCCTTAAAAAATGAATGAATGGATGAAAGAAAAAGCATCTTCATGAGCCAGCCGCAACTTGGAAATAGCTCCTATACACACACACACACACACACACACCACGAGAGCAAGACAAGCAAAGGAAAAAGAGGGAGGAAAAAGGACAAAGTCAATTTGATCTCTTCCCTCTTCAACGTGCTACTGGTCTGACTTTGCTAAAGACTGTCCCAAAGAGGGTCACAGAAATTATTCCTCAGCCAACAGAAATGAAGAGAAATAAAAATTCTTACTTCAGGCTCCCACTACATCTTCCCCACAAAGAAACTACTCTCTCTTCAGTCATTTCAAGAACTTTATCTAGAAGCCAAAACCCAAGCTATGTTTCAACTGTGAATGGCATCTAATTCAATTCTGTTCAACCATTTACTGGGCAAGAGACAGCCATAAAAATCTGGCTAATAAGAATCAAGCCCATCAATAAATAACTATAATCCTATTTTAAGAGACAAGAGACTAACTGTGTGACCCTGAGCAAGTCACTTAACCCCAATTGCCTCAGCAAAAAAAAAAAAAAATTTTTAAAAGACAGGAGAGCTAATGAAATAGCTGCCCACGTGATTGGAATACCACAATTACATTAAGTATGATGTTTCTCAAACTTGGGAATCAATATAACAAAATGGGGCCTGAGCACATGCTTAACACTCAATACATAGTTACAGATTGATAATTAATAGTATTAGAAGCTTTATTAATGAAATACTTGACTAAGAATTGATATACAAATTTTCTAAATATTCTGAACAGTTCTAATTTCAAGAAAATCAAGTGTACTTTTATGACTGGGTTTTGCTGGAGGAATCCCTTGATCAGGCCAGATGTCTCAACTGCAATTCATCGACTCGGGCCAATCCACCTACCTCACGGACTGCCCAAGGTTTGAACAAGGACAGCACAGCCCAGATACGGCAGTGAGGGGTGAAGGCCCAATTGGTCGGGAAGTTTAAAAGATACCCACCGGAGGAACGCTTAAAAATAGTAAAATATCAGCATATTATTGACTTAAGAGTGAAGGCCGCTGGTGAGTAATGTTTGTTTTTCCTGTCTCGGCACTTTCACAGAAGTATCGTTGTCCAAATACCGACTCCATTCTTGCTCCTTCTGCCAATTTCCGAGGAGCTCGAAGGTGGGCAGGCCGTGGCACTGACCCCAGGACCCTGGTGAGCGGCACCTTCTCCCAAGGAAGGTAAATAAATGCCACTGATAAGCCGAGGCCCTCCAGGCCTGCTGATTAGAGAGCCTCTGTAACTCCACAGGACAGCATTGGGCCTTTGTTCACAAGAACAGCATGAGAAACTCAGACGTCTGATTTGCTAAAAATCTAGCCAAACGCTATCTACAGCATTCCTCTGAGACGCCAAGTTAATAATGCTTTCAGAAAAGCAATGTTTAAAAACTCAAGACCTGTTGCTTCACACATTATTAGTCTGCCCGGTGCTTTTATGAAACCTCTATTGAATCCTTTAATTAGTTATTAGGAAAGGAAGGAAACAAGCATTTATTAAGTGCCTACTAATTACACTAAGCTCTTTACACATATTAATTCATTTGAGACACACAACAACTCCGGGAGGAAGATGCTATTATTGTCCCCATTTTAAAGTTGAGGAAAGTAAAAGTCAGAGGTTGAATGAGTCCCAGTTGGGGTACTGTGGTAAAACTCTAGACACGGGGGTCAAGAAGATCTAAGTTCAAATACTACCTCAGATAGATACAAGTTGTGTGACTCTGGAAAGTCACTTATATCTGTTTGCCTCAGTTTCCTTATCTGTAAAATAAGCTGGAGAAGAAAACAGCAAACCACTTTAGAACATTTTTGCAAGAAAACCCCAAATGGGATCAAGAAGAGTTGGATACAACTGAAACAAATGCCCAACAAAAGTATCAGAGGCTAGATTTGAACTCAGATCTTTCTGACTCCAGAACTCTAAACCAATTTTAAAAAACAATGATCTGTAGTAAATTCTAAATTCTAAGCTTCTAAAATTCCATCCATTTCTGAGATTCTGTGATTTAAACAGTATCAAAATTTAGATCAGTGAAATACCTAATAATGACTCTGAAATATTGATGATGAAACCTAGCCAGAGAGGTTGTGGACTACTGTTGAGGAATGAGATTTATATTGTCAGTCACAATGAGTATGTTTTAATTAGCTGTACTCCTTTATTACAAGAAAGCTTTCAGAAGCAACAATAAGACATAAAACAATGGAAACCATTATTAAACCATTCAAAAAGGATCAGATAAGATGATATGTAGAGCACTTGCAAATTTTAAGGAGTTACCTAAGTGCTAGCTATTAAATAATTCAATCAATAAAAATTTTAAGTACCTACTACATGCCAGGTATGAATTTCACAGGTAAAGAGGGAAAGGGCTGGCAATTGAGATACAGAGAAGTGTGAACAAAGTCAGGAAGACCAAAAATATAAGTTGTGTCTCAGAAACAGCCAAATTCTGCTTACCTAGAATATAGAAGAGAAGACTTAACATGATAGAATATGATCATATTTAAGAGGGCCGGCAATATCAGCAAAAAGAGTTTAAATTTTATTCAAGAGATAAGAAGGAATCCAGAATTCTAATAGAAAGACAAGGACATGAAAAACAACATTTTTGCAGATTTGAGGCAAATTTTAGAGTTGGAAGAAATCACTGAAATCTAGTATAAACCTTTGATTTTACAGAGAAGCAAAATGTCAAGTGAAACATTAAGAAAAATGTTTTGTTCATAGGCTTTCAAATAAGTTAGTGGAAGATTCTGAAGGCTAGACTAGTATTCTTTCTGCTCCTTCGAAAAATAAAGGAGAGGTTAGGGGTGAGAGATTTCCCTTCTTGACTTTATTTGTTTGGTGCATATTTTCCCATGATTTCCTTCATGAATTCATTCTAAATTCCCTAGACAAGCAAAAGAGGCAGGATTTAAGGGAGAGCAATAGAGAGAAGTAAGATTGAGGACTCCAAGAAGGATAATATCAATCTACTGCAAAGAAAAAGGATGCTTGGATTCTGTGGAACTGTGACCTCATTTGGGATCTTTTTGGCAAAGAAACTAGAGTGATTTGCTATTTTCTTCTCCAGCTCATTTTACAAATAAGGAAACTGCGGCAAACAGGGTTAAGTGAGTTGCCCACCTAGGTGTCCTACAGATGTAAACTTATCTATGTTATTGTATTTTGTTCCTTATTTTTGCAAAACATTTCTCAATTTCATATTAATCTGGTTCCTGCTACATTTGGGAGTATTCTTGATACTTCTCATATAATAGAGGGCTGATATCCAAATCAGGAAGACCTGGGCTTACCTTTATTACTTATTAGTTATGTGACTTTAGGCATGTCATTTTACTCAGTACTCTAGGCAACTCTACAAGATTTGTTAAAGAGAAGGTATCAGCCTGTGTGGCTAAAGGGAAATTCTCCTCAAAGGGTCCCTTGGACCAATAAAATTATAACTCTAAACATTGGCATATATTTATTTATTTTCATATATGCATGTGTGTATAAATGTAGTGTATATATTTGTGTATATATATATATATATATATATATATCTTAGGTGCTCACATTTCTGTTGAACTTCACAATTTATAAATTACTTTATAATTTATAATTTCTTTAATGACAATTCCTTCAAAATAAGTCAGTATAAATGTTGATGTCCCTATTTTATAGATGAGAAAACTGAGATTCAGAGATACCATGTGTTTTGCCAACGATCTCAGAGCAAGTAAGCTAAATGTAAGTTCTTGGTTCATAATAAGTTTAATAACTACTTTTACATAGCACCCACTATGTGCCAGGAACTCTTTATAATATATATATATTATATTATATATAAATGTTATATATAGTATAATATACAAAGGGCCAGGAAGCACTTTATAAATATTATCTCATTTGATTTTCACAACAATGTTGAAAAATGGGTACTATAATTATTCTCACGTTACAGTTCAGGAAACCGAAGCAGAAAGATGTTAAATTAACTGCTAGTAAATGCTGTCTGGATTTGAACTCAAGTCTTTCATCAAGCCATCAGTCTATATATCTGTTGCCTAAGGTGAATGTAACAAGCCAAACTGGCTTTGATATAGCTGGTAAGAAGATAATTGGGACACTGGAATCAATGCAGATTTATTATTATTATTTCTGCCCAAACTAGGGCTTGAACTCTCAAAAACAGTCCTCTATGAATCATCTATACAGAAAATCCTTGCTTATGTGGACAAATAGGGAAATAGAAAGATCTAGACCCATTATAAAGTTTTGCTAGACTTTGAAAAGAACTGGGTCCTAGAAACTTCTACTTTATAGTTTTTTGACCTGGGACAAGGGCTTTAGTCTTGCTAAACCTCAATTTCTTCACTTGTAAATCAAGAGAATTGGACTAAGTGATCTTTTGTGGTCCCTTCCTCCTATAGCATTCTTTGATTTTGGTGTAGTAAAGCACCATTTCTAAGGAAATACTCTCACAGATCTAGGCCAGTGACTTTATTTAGCATATTTATTACTTTGGGCTCCGTGCCACTGGTTAAAGAAGCATAGGAAAAGCAAAAATAGCTCCTTGCCCACGCTGCTGAGAATTTTTCACTTTGGGGCTAATTTCAAAATCAGAGCCCCACACTGAGCTTTGATTTGGGAAGCCAGAGAGACCTACTTTTAATATGGCAAAAGCTCATCTTTCTGAGAAGTTGTTTATTTATGGGAAAAAATGTCCTGATTTTTCCATGGACCAACATTTCTGATGACTGGAGTTAAAAAACCTTAAGGGGTAAAAGGACCTCAGAATGCATATCATCCCAAATTTTTCTGAGTGAGATTCTCTTTCTACAGCATCTCTGACAAGCAGTGATTGTAAACATACCAGTCATAGAGAGAAGCAACCCATTTCTTTCTGAAACAGCTATAATGGTTAAAAAGATCTTCCTGAACAGCAGTGATTGTAAAAATACCAGCCATAGATAGAGGCAGCCCATTCCTTTGTGGAACTGTAATGACTAAGAATGCCTTCCTGAAATGTTATTGTGCTGTAAGAAGCAATGAAAGGCATGCTTTCAAAGAAACTCAGGAAGACTTGTAAGAACAGATGCAGAGTGAAATAAGCAGAACCTGGAGTTTTGTTTGATTATGGACTTGGTAGTTTCCTTGACCCTCTGATATAATGGATAGAGAACTGATACCAGCATTGAGAAGAGCATTTCTGCCTCTGATACTAGCTAGTCATGTCAAAAGGCCTGCCAGGATAAACTTGGAGCTTATTAAAAAAAAAAAAAAAAAAAAAGATTATGTATTTCTTTTTCTTTCCCCCCAGTGGAACAAGGCAAGTGAAAGAGAAAGGAAGTAAATTTTTGGTCATTAAAAAATTTAATTTAAAAAAAAAGTTAGACCTTTCTGACACCACGCTTATATCTGCCCCTTAGATACTCCTCCATATTCCTCATTCTATTCTAAGAAAGAAAGGAAGGAAGGAAGGAAGGAAGGAAGGAAGGAAGGAAGGAAGGAAGAAAGGAAGGAAGGATGGAGGGAGGGAAGGAGGGAGAGAAGGAGGGAAGGAAGGAAGGAAGGAAGGAAGAAAGAAAGAAAGAAAGAAAGAAAGGAAGAAAGAAAGAAAGAAAGAAAGAAGAAAGAAAGAAGAAAGAAAGAAAGAGAAGGAAGGAAGGAAGGAAGGAAGGAAGGAAGGAAGGAAGGAAGGAAGAAAGAAAGAAAGAAAGAAAGAAAGAAAGAAAGAAAGAAGGAAGAAAGAAAGAAAGAAAGAAAGAAAGAAAGAAAGAAAGGAAGGAAGGAAGGAAGGAAGGAAAGGAAGGAAGGAAGGAAGAAAGAAAGAAAGAAAGAAAGAGAAAGAAAGAAAGAAAGAAAGAAAGAAAGAAAGAAAGAAAGGAAAAGGAAGGAAGGAAGAAAGAAAGAAAGAAAGAAAGAAAGAAAGAAAGAAAGAAAGAAAGAAAGAAAGAAAGAAAGGAAGAAAGAAAGGAAGGAAGGAAGGAAGGAAGGAAGGAGGAGGGAAGGAGGGAAGGAGGGAAGGAGGGAAAGAAGGAAGGAAGGAGGGAAGGAAGGAAAGGAGAGAGGGAGGAAGGGAGGAAGGAAGGGAGGGAGGGAGAGAGGAAGGAAGAAAAAGAAAAAAGCTTCAGTGAACATGATTTGGAGTCTTTCAATACAATCTGAGACATTACAAACTGTATGATAATTTGTATGATTTACTGATGGAAGCCTAGCAATCATCCTGCCTCCGAGACTTACTAGCTGTGTGAAGCTTGACAAATCAATTACTTTATCTGGAACTCATGTTCCTCATCCATAAACTGACACACGATAAAGTCAAGATCCATTCCCCGGCTCCAAGTCCTACAATCATATGACAGTTATTATTTAAAGTAAACCTTGCTTACTCACTGCAGTCAGCATGTGCTGGTGGTACCTCCCCTCCTGAGACTGCTTTCTATCTCTATCTATTTGGGAGGTGCTTCATTATTTAAACATGGCCTCTCCCCCTTAGAATATGAGTTCTTGAGGGAAGGGACTATTTCTGCTTTTGTTTGTATCCCTAAAGTTAGTGGAGCATCAGCCACATTTTTGTTGCTATTGCTCATTCACTTCTCAGTTATGTGTGACTCTTCATGACCCCATTTGGGACTTATTTGGCAAAGACACTGGAATGGTTTTGTCATTTCCTTCTTCAGCTCACTTTACAGATTAGGAAACTGAGGCAAACATGTTAAGTGACATGTCCAGGGTCCCCAGCTAGTAAGTATCTGTGGTCATATTTGAATTCAGGTTTTCCTGACCCTGGGACCAGTGCGCTATCCCCTGAGCCACCTAGCTGCCCATATCTGGCATAGAGTATGTGTTAAATGCCTGTTAACAGACTGACAGTTCAAGGGAATACTGCTATGGTTTCCTGAGCCCTTGCTGCTACAGCCCCAGACATAAAGAACATGCAAGGAATGGGTGAGACCAGGACCCAAAGTACAGGAAAGAGAGATCCAGAGCTGGGACTTTAATACTAAGTGAACTTCCTGGCTCTCAGTATTCCTTCCAATATAATTTATGAGTTAAAAAAGCACTTAGAAAAAAGGGAAGAAACAAGCATTCATTAAGCACCTACTGTGTGCCAGGCACTGTGCTTTATAAATATCATCTCATTTGAGACACACAACAACCCTAGGAGATGTTATTGTTATCCCCATTTTACAGATGAGGAAACTGAGGCAGATAGAGATTAAGTGACTTGATAAGGGTCACATAACTAGTTATTGTTTGAATCCAGATCTAAATTTTTGTCTTCCTGACTCCAGATCTAGCATTCTATCCACCGCACTATCAGAAATCAGACTTGAAGTAAGAGTTGTCTGATTCCAGTCTGCATAAAGGATCTATTCAGCCACCACGCTGCCTCTGCAGAAATTTACCTGAAGGACCCAGATTTATAGATTTATATGTATATTTTATGTATATATAGATTTATATATGTTGTATATTTATATGTATATATAGATTTACATATATATTTCTTTCTCTCCTTTTTTTCTCTCTTTCTAGCTAAGAATAGAATGAGGAGTAATCTGAGGGGCAGATATAGGTCAGAAAGGTTTAATTTTTAAAAAGAAAAATTAATTTTTAATGACTATATAGATTTTTATATGTATATATATGTATATATAGATTTTATATATGTATATGTACATATATGTGTATATTTATAATATATAGATTTATATCTATATGTATATATACAGATTTACATACATATATACAGATTTTTCATATACATACATGTAATTTATATAGATTTATATATTTATGTGTATATATAGATTTTATATGTATATGTGTATATGTAGATTTGTATGTGTATTTATATGCATATATATTTATGCATGTATATTGTATGTATATATTATATACATCAATGTGTGTGCTTATATGTATATGTATATGTTTTATTTATTATTACAGATGAGAATGGCTTCATGCAACAGACATGTTCCCCCACCAAAGCTGTTTAGCAAAAAAAAAAAAAAAGGCAAATACATGGAAATCTAATCCTATTTTCCCGTTGACTCATATCACTACAGAAATGAGTCTTCTCTCAAAAGAATTCATGCAGAGTGAAGTAAGCAAAACCACAAAAACAACACCTACCATGACTACAACAATGGAAAAGGAAAGAATAATGGAAAAGTAACTGAGCACCATAATTAAAACGGCCATGTTTGGCCCCTGCCTCCCTCCAAGGCAGAGCTAGGGGGCTATATGTGGAATTAGGTTCATGGCAGCAGAGATGATCTAGGGCCATTGATTTAGGGATGGATGGGGCGTTTATGTGGGAAGAACTGGGATGCAAGCTGAAATATAGATAAGAAGAAGCAGAGGCAGAATTTGAACCTATCCAGTCCTAACCTCCCGGCTCTCCTCTCCAGCATATCAAACCAAATGTCCTGTAGACATCTTAAACTCGACGTGTCCAAAGCCGAACGTATGATCTGTCTCCCCAGCGCCTTCCCTCCTCCTAAGCTCCCTGTTACTGTCAAGGACATTACTATCATCCCAGTCCCCTGGTCCTTCAGGTCAGTTTCTATAGATGTACTAAGCAGGTAGACCAGGTGGCCCGAAGTCAGGACACCCATAGTTCAAGTCTGGTTTGTGATAATGGAGAGAATGCTAGACTTGGAGTCAGGAAGATGCAAATTTAGATTCAGGTTCAAACAACAATTATATGATCCTGGGCTAGTCATGTAACCTGCCTCAGTTTCCTCATGTGAAAATGGGGATAATAATAACACACTTACCTGAACTGATGCTGAGTGAAGGAAGCAGAACCAGAAGAACACTGCACACAGTAACAGCAAGATTATGTGATGATCCTCTGTGAAGGACGTGGCTCTTCTCAACAATACAGTGCTCCAAACCAATTCCAATAGACTTGGAATGGAAAATACCATCTGCATCCAGAAAGAGAGACTGAATGTGGATCGCAGCATAATGTTTTCACTTTTTTTTCTTTCTTGTGATTTTTTTTCCTTTTGTTTTGATTTTTCTTTCACAATGTGACTAACTATGGAAATATGTTTAAAATGATTGTACATATATAACCTATATCAGATTGCTTGTTGTTTTGGGGAAGGAGAAAAAAAAAAACTTGGAACTCAAGAACTTACAAAAGGGAATATTGAAAACTATATAAGTAATTGGAAAAAATAAAATACTATTAAGTGATAAATAAATAAATGAAAATGAAATAAATGAAAAATAAATGAAAAAAATAGCAACACCTTCCAGGGTTGTTGTGTGTCTCAAATGAAATGATGATTTTAAAGCGCTTAGTACAATGCCTACCCCACAGTAGGTGTTTAATAAATTCTTGTTTCTACCCTTCCTTCTAAGTACCTTTTCACTTCATCAATTACATTGGGAAATCCAAGGGACATCCAGGACTGTTTCTCTCTCACCACCCACATTCAGTCTGGCCAAGGCTTGTTGATTTTACTCTCAGATGTGCCCATTCTCTCCCCTGATACTGCTACCACCCTGATGAAGACCCTCATCACCTTGTGTCTGCCCCACACAATAGCCTCTCTAGACTGAGTTTGGCTGTCCAGCTTTTCCTAAGGGTGGACACCCTGTTCTATAAACTCCAGTGGCTCTCCATGACCTCCAGGATCAAATACAATGTGGACCACTTTTTCTGTCCTCTTCCACCTTACTCCCTTCTACACACTTCACAATCCAGCGGCTCAGGCCCCTTGCTCTCCCTCACCCAAGACACTCCATCTTCCACATTCATTGGCTGCCCTTCTTCCCCAATACAAGGAATTCTCTCCCTGATGGCTTTCCTGGCTTCCTTCAAGGCCCAGGTAAAATCCCACAGTCTACAGGAAGCCCTTCCTAATGCTCCCTAATTTTAAGGCCTTCCCTCTGTTGTTTACCTCCAGCGTACCCTGCATATGTCTTGTCTGTACATAGTTATTTGTATATTACTCTTAGACTAAATTCCTGACTTTTATCTTTGTTTCTATCCCCAGCACCTAGACTAATACCTAGTACACTGTAGGTGTTTAATAAGTGCTTATTCTCTTGACTTGGACCCACATTCTCTGATTCTGAATCCAGCCTTCTCCCTATTATATTACATTACCTACTGGTTGATACATTGATTGGTATCATCAAACTGCTTTCCTCCATCCTTTTTAAATTACTGTTTTAAGAGGAAATTTAGCATAGTTGTGGGGATGTAGTAAATACTTTTCTACTCATTCATTCAAACCGCCTCAGGGAAAGGAAGCAATGATTGTGATATAAAAACAAATGTCATCCATCAAAAGAAAAAGAAGAAATGAGTCATCCATTTATAATCAACTTTCACCCAATACATCCGTGTGATTGTAGAGAAGCCTGGGATTGAACAAAGCACCAACCTTGGATTTAAAAGCTGTGGGTTCAAGTCTTAGTCCTCTCACTTACTGATCGAATGACCCTAAGAGACCACTTGACCTCTCTGGACCTCAGTTTCCTCATCCATAGATATGATTAATCTTGGAGGATCATTTGAAAGCAAGAGCTTCTGAGTAAAGATGATCCTTATTATTAACAGCGAGGTGGGCTTGGACTTTTGCCTACATTATCAGCATCTTTTGCAGCCTTCAGTGAGCCACCCACTTCTACTCAGTCAACAAGTATTTATGAAGTGCTTAATAGGTACCAGGCACTGGGGCTACGCAGAGATAACCATATAGTCCCTCTCTTAAAGAGCTCACAATCTGAGGAGAGAGAGAGAACATGCAAATGACTATGTTTAGACAAGATATAGAGTGTAAATGGAAGGGAATCTCCGAAGGGAAGGCAGTGACGGGGAGACTGGATACACAGGGAAAGATCTAGTAGGGAAGTCAGGCTTTAAATTAAAGTGTGGAAAGAAGCTAAGGGAAATGAGAGGAGAGAGAATTCTAAAAACAGGGGACACCCAGTGCAAAGGGAATGGGGCATGAGATGGAGTGTGATGTTGGAGGAAGAAAAGATCTCATTTTCCTCATCTTTTAAATGAAAGTACTTCCTTTGGGTGATAAAGGCGCCCCAAATAAAACATAGAGGCAAAGCCTTTTTGTAAGCAAAAAGCCTGAAATCAACTGTCATTGTCACCACCAACAGAAATGGGGGAAAAGGGAAGGGTTAAAAAAGGCACATTTCATGTGAAGTGCAGACTAATGCTCCTCATGTAACCCTTAATACCCTTAGCCAGGAAACAGCTGAGGGATCTACAATAAGAAGCGGGAAGGAGAGCATTTTTATTTCATTGTGTTTGTATTATTTGTCACTAATCCCTAGTAACCAGAATGAGCATCAAAGGCATCATGGGCATCTAAGCCAAAGCTGGGCTAATACCACCAGACCCTCCCTTCCCAGGACCAGTCCAGGAGCCAACTGATTTAGGGAAAGGAAACTTCCTGTGGCTTAAGCAACCCAGGTGTTCCTTAATCCACAGACCAAGAATCCAGCTCTAGAATGGACAGGAACTGCTGAGATTGGCTGTTTTCTCCAGGTGTAGGAGGTGAAAGCCAAGGTCCAGGCCTCCACACTTGTGACTACTGGGGGCAAAGAGCTTCATCATATAAAGTATATCTGGACAGAGCTTCTTAACCTTTTCTTATGTCTTATGGACCCTTTGGCAGTCTGATAAAGCCTAACTGACGTTTTAAGCACAAAAAATGAAATCTGTGAGATCACTTAGGAAAATCAAACATCAGTGAAAATAAAGATGCAATTATTTTTCCCCACTTAAGTTCACAGGGATCCCCTAAAATCTAAGGATTCCTGATAGGGAAGAAGTGGGTAGGGAAGCAACCTGATACACTGAAATCAGACAGGCAGCAGGAAATCTGCTAAATCTAGCTCTGAGCTCTTTAGAATCCAGCTACCCTAAATAAAGGGCTATATATACATGCTCATTATTATTATTTCAAGGTATGGGACAGGAAGGCTCTTTTTGGCAAAAGTGCCAGTTCTGTGAACTTCAAAAGAAAGGGGGTCATGTTGGGGGTCTGGAAGTTAGAGAGCACAGTTAATCTGGTGTCAGGATGATGTGAGTTCAGATCAGCCTCCGACATCTTCCAGCTATGTAATCCAGGACAAATTTCTGTTTCACTCAGTTTCCTCAATTGTAAAATAAGTATAAAAATAGCATCTCTCTCTCCACAGTTGTTGGGAGGATGAAATGAGATTGTTGCTTATAATTAGCACAGTGCCTGGCACACACTAACCACTGTATAAATGCTAGCTATTGATATTATTATTGTTATTATTTTAGTGCACCCAAGTAAAATCAGAGATTTTTGGACTGAAAAAGTCTAAATACATTTCCATTTTAATGTTTAGAATTAAATATTAAATTTTGTCATTACTAGTAACTAAATCATGCCATTACTTGCACCCTGAGAACCCAGGAATCTGGTAAAAATTTTATCACCAAAAGTATCTGAAGACAGAGAGAAAACCAGAGACAGAAAAATAAAAAGCAATTACGCTTCCCACCCCTCTCTGTCTTAACTCATAAGTCTTATCTCACCTCGCCAGAAACCCTGAGATATTATTGGGGCCTTGAGATGATTAGTTGGGGTTGGGTTTACCACTCTCCCTTCCTTTCTCATACTCTTCACCTTGCCAAGGTACAAGTGGAGACAGATTAGCCTCCCTGGTACCAACATCACCCCACAGCCTTGTCACAGTGAAGGATGCTTCCAAACTGATAGACCAAGGGGGAGCTCCTTGAACAGTGGGAGAGGGCAGCATCCTCTCCTGGCAGAGCACAGCTGGCAACTCCACACTCAGCTGTTGCTCAGATAACTGAAGGGTACAAGACACAGGGTCATACCCATGCACACATGAGCCCCCAAAGAGAATGTATTACAGTTTGCATTTACTTCTTTCATCATCCCTCCAAATGTGAGTTTACAAAAATATTGCAGAGGATGATGCTGGCTCTCTGGGAGAGCCTAATAAAGAACCACCGATGACTCAGACTTTCCATTTGATGTTTTCAGGTGATGGCATTAGCCTTGCTGAATCACATGAAGTCCTTTATCAAATCATTGCAGTGATATCCAGAACAAGGGCATTGAGACACATGATCCCTAATGGGAATGATGTCTCCATAAACAGCTGTCTTCCTGAGGGAAGCTGTCTAATTTGCTCCAGAAAAAAATGCTCTGCTAAATAAAAAGTTACCCTTCCAGGGAAGGAAATACTTCCACAAAAAAACCTCCACAAAACTACAGGTACCTGACTAAATAGATCCTCACAACATCCCTTTTCCTCGAACTTAGCACAGATCATAAATGAAGAGTTGAAAAGTATTTTTGACAGCATTTGGTCTTATTTTTTCTCATTTTAAGATAAAAAGGCAGAGGTCAGAGAACTAAAGTGATTTATCCAAAGTCACCGAAGTTTATTAATGACAAATTAGGGGTTCATTGCCAGGATCTCTGACTTCACATCTTATATTCTCTCTGTTCCATAAGTTTAAACCTTTCGTTGAAGGTCATCAAACATCAGAGACCCAGTTTTAAGAGCAATACAAACTTCTTGAAAACAGAAATGATCTTACTTTTATGTTTGTAAACCCAGCACCT
Organism: Sarcophilus harrisii; assembly: GCF_902635505.1. NCBI lineage: Eukaryota > Metazoa > Chordata > Mammalia > Dasyuromorphia > Dasyuridae > Sarcophilus > Sarcophilus harrisii. Next base: position 616,425,276 of record NC_045426.1, on the reverse strand, counting down.
ACCCCACCATATTGGACTCCAAGTTTGCCAGCCTTGGTAAATGTCTGTTGATTGAATGAATTATAGAAGGATGATGTGAGATATACAGCATGAAAAGCACTTCTTAGGTTGCACTGGGTCAGTGACTTTCTCTGTGAATCTCAGTTTTGTCATTTGTGAATCAGGGATGAGAATTCCTATAAAAATGACCTCACATGGTACTATGAAGCCCAAATGAGATAAGGCACTTAAGTCATTTGGAGACTGTAAAGCACCACAGAGCTATCAATGATTACAGGATGATAAGAGAGAGCTAACCTTGAAATCAGGAAGAACTGGATTCAAGTATTAATTCTGACACTTACTAACTGTGTGACCCTGGGTAAATAAGCTAGATTTTCAGGATTCAAGTATTAATTGTGACACTTACTAACTGGGTGACCCTGGGTAAATAAGCTAGATTTTCAGGATCCCAGGACACTGTTTTAGAATATAAATTGTAAAGAAAGATGCTGACCTGCATTGGTAGAGGGCCTTTCCTCCTCCGAGTTCTCTATGACAACAAAATCACAAGTTCAGGCCCTATCCCTATATTTCTCTCTATTGATGTTGTATCCCATTCATCCCCTTATGCTAAACTTTAAGCAGTTTCGAAGGACAAGAACCAAAATCCAGTTTACCAGCACAGATCAATATGCATCTAAGCTGTAAGCTATTTTAAAGCTCCCTGGGTGTTGCGACATGATTTAGTCCTCTAACTGAACCCCATTTTTCATATGAGGAAAATTAAACTTGGAGAGGTTTTGTGAGTTAACATATCCTGAGGAGTTGTTATAAATGTTAAATGAAATGGGGTAAGATGGGGAACAAGCATTTATTAAGTGCCTACTGTATGTTGGACTAGGTGGATAAAGCCTTGGGCTTGAAATCAATTCAAATTAATGATCCTGGGAAAATCACTTAATTCGATTTGCCTCAACTGCAAAATGAAGGCACACTGGAGAAGGCAACGGCAAACCACTCAGGTCTTTGCCAAGAAGATCTCCCTGAAGAAACCCATGAGGTCACAAAGAATCAGACAGGACTGAATAACAGCCACAACATGCTAGACACTTTATGTTATCTCATTTGATCACCATAGCAACCTGGGAAATTGGTGTGATTTTGCTTCATTTTATAGTTGGAGAAATTGAAGCGGAGAGCTCAAGTCCCTTTCTCAGGGAGACCGCCCTAGTAAGTGATTTAAATTCACTTATTCACTCCAGGGTTGAAGCTCTACCCATTTTGGCCGTTTGTGGCCATGTGGAAACGTGTGTGTGTGAGAAAGTGACAGATGTGAGGGATTCACCATCAGCACCTTCATCATTCTCTTCATCATCATCAGTGTGATCATTTTTATCAATAATTTCACCAGTTTCAGAGCAGCCATGTGTGTGTATGTGTAATAAAAAGGAAGGAAGAGTGAGATAAAGTAGAAAGCAGTGGATAGCTCCTGTGTTCTATCAGGACCCTAGAATCATCAAAATAAATCTGGAAGGTTCTGCAAACATTGGATGGACCCCCATCTAGAAAGAACTTAGGGTAGGAGGTAGAGTAGATTCATTCAAAATCTCTTGCCATAAGTGGGTTCTGATCCACATGATCAGAAGGAAAACACAAACTGATGAAATTTCCAGTTCACTGGAATAATTCAGTGTCAGAGGCAGGATCAGAACTCAGGTCTCTGGACCAGTGCTCCACACTTCTTTCTCCACAGTGATAATGTACTGAGAAATAGAACCCTGGAGACCCACGTCAGGCTGCCCTCCCAAACCTGACTCATGTGGCTGTGTCAGCCCCCTGGGGATTCAGGGCCCGAATCTACCCCCTGACTCCAAAAACGTCATCATCTTCAATCAGGGAGAAAGGAACTTCCCACAGTGTAAAAGGAAGAACTGGAGGGGTAATGGATTTCCCAGGCTGGAATGGGCTTCTGAAAGATTTGGGAGAAAGTCCATTTCTTAAGTATTGCTCAGAGTAGGATTTCCCAGCACCCGGCAGTTAGATTGTCAGATTGGAGGGAGAGGTTTGGTCCGGGTGCTGACAGATTCCACTGCGGAGGAATCCTGTGGACGTGGCTTCTTGCTAGAGGGTGGGAGTCTGGCCAGCAAGCAGTCAGCATTCTCTGGCAAGTTTTCTGAGACTGTAATATGGAAAGATTTTCCCTCCCCACCCCTCATTCCCCTAGCTCAACTTTTTACAAAAAAAAATAATTAAAATAAAATATGTAAGTATAGCCCTCCACTCACACACATCATGAGGGAGAAAAGATCAAAAGCAAAATCTCCAGAAGAGGAGAAAATTTGTCTATAGCAGAGTAATACAGTAGAAAGAGCTTTTAGTCTGGAGTCAGCCTGGGACTTGGATTTAAATCTTATCTTTGATGCTTAATGCTGTGTTTTCTAAGAGTGGTCAGAAAATAATAACATGTTTTCTAAGACTGGTCTATCAAAATCCTCTCTTATCAGCCTTTGCTAATCATGCTTGGATAAGGGAAGTGGTTAAATGAGTACCATGAGCAAACCTTTTTGGAAAGGATGGGAGTGATGATCCTGGATAGAACTAAAAACAGTTCTTCTCTTTCTAAGTGTTCTCCTGGCTCTTACCACAGTTTGGCTGAGAGATACTGAGCCTCATTCCTATCTATAAATCTATAAAATGGACTAATTCCTAGCAAACTTGCCTGCATTTCTTCATGACAGTCAAAAGAGAGAATGAATATGGGTGCACAAAAGTTAGGTATTAGTGATAACAATAGGGCCTCCTGGAAAAATAACATCCCTACAGCTAAAAGCTTGGAGCTCCCCTTGATGAATAAGCCTGACTAGTGATTCTATGCGTTACAATGAAACAGGAGAGATGATAAAACTTCATTCACCCTGGGGATTGGTTGGAATTTAAGTACTCTAAACAAATTCTTTCCTTATGCCTAAGTACCACCTAGTGAAAGAGAGAGAGAGAGAGAGAGAGAGAGAGAGAGAGAGAGAGAGAGAAGATGAAGAAGAAGAAGAAGAAGAAGAAGAAGAAGAAGAAGAAGAAGAAGAAGAAGAAGAAGAAGAAGAAGAAGAAGAAGAAGAGAAGAAGAGGAGGAGGAGGAGGAGGAGGAGGAGGGACAGAGAGAAGAGAAACAGACAGAGACAGAGAGAGAAGAGAGAGAGAGAGAGATGAGATTGATGGATGGATAGATGGATAGGTGGATGGATAGCTAGATATAAATATAGATATATTAAAAGATTGCTAAAGGGGCTGTTAAAAGTGTTTCTGAGTGTCTCCAAATCATCAAGAACTTAAAAGATACCATGTATAAACTAATAATTCATTTGCTTCAGTTCTTCATCAAGACTTTCTGAGTCATAGATGAAATTAATGACCTTTTCTTAATCCTAGTCTGAATCATTTTGTGTACTGGACAGGAACACAAAATGGACTTTTTTTTTTTTTTACAAATAATGTGATTTGGAATAGCCTTTCCTTCCTCCATGGAGGGGACAAATTCTCACTTCACAATATGTTATCTTGGATAAAATCTTAAGATATATGACTCCCTTTACCCTCTGTTGATAGGTACAGTAACTGGAGGGCCAAGCTGGAAATTAAGAGGGTCTAGATTTAAATCCCACCTCAGAGACTGCCTCGGAATGACTTAGCCAGACTAGTCACTTCAATTTTATGAGACTTTTCCCATTAATAAAATGAGGATAATAATAGAATTTCCTGTGCTATTATTGATAATGTGCTTTGTCAATTTTACTGTGATGTAAATAAAAGCTACTATTATCATCATCATCATAAAGTTATTTGAACAATATTTTAAGCTGAATTAGGGTTTAGAAGACCTCCGTTTTAAAACCCAGGGCTATTTAAAATGTTTCTGAGTGTCTCCAAAACATCAAGCACTGTACCATCTAGCTGCCCCAACCAAAGTCCCTTTGAACATAGAAGCAGTACAACCTGGAAGAGGGAACACCAGATTTTATATATACCACCTGGATGAAACCCCCAGCCTCTTATTCCCCTTCCACTCCACTCACCCCCTCAGGCCTTGAAACTTCCCTTTACACTGTCCAGTTCTCAGAGCCAATGGTTTGGGTTGGAATTCCCTAGGTGATCATAATAATAAGGCTGCCTGGTTCATCAGCCTTTAGGACATGGCTGTCTGATGTGGAAAGTCAGACATGGAACACTGCCCAATGATAAAGGGATGGACAAATGGTCACCATTAACTGGTGCTGCTCGGAACTGCCCTGCATAGGGCCCTGCTAGACAGATGATCAGCGCAGAAATATTCAGCTGGGGTTTTCTCTGTTTTTTTATTTCTTTTTTTTTATTTAATCTGCTCCAGTCTCAGTCATGAGCTGAATTCCTCATTTGCCACAATCACTATGAATCAGCATTGGAGTGATGACTCAAGGAAATCTGTTCTGGTTCTAAACTACTGACTTCCTGGCCAACCTTTCCTGTGACTGGCTCTGCCTGGCCCAAATAATTTTGATTTGTGCTAAACAAAATAACCAAAGTCAAGAAGCACCATGGAATCATGGAAAGAACACAAGATTTGTAGCCAGAGATCTGAATCTCAGTGCTGCTACTTAACGCCTCACAAGATCAGAGAGTGCACTGCACTCTATCCTAGCTCTCTCTTCTATAAATTAAGGTGTCTTGGACTAAAATAGTCTTCTGGATTAGAGGTTCTTAACACTGTTTTTTTTTTTTTTGGAGGGGGGATTCTGTTTCTGCATCATGGACCCCTTTGGCAATCTAGTGAGTCCTACAAACACCTTTTCATAATAATGCTGTTAATTGTATAAATTAAAACATATAGGTTTACAAAAGGAACCATTACATTGGAATATAGTTACATCAAGAAAAGGGTTCCCCTTATTTACTTCTGAACCCTACTGTTTATCCACTACCACTCCAGAAACAAACACAGACCTACTTTTCCCTAATTGCTACTTACTAGTGGCTAAAAGTGAAGGGAGTCTACAGGATTCAATACTCAGATAAAGAATATAAATTCAAGTAGAGCTTTCAGGGCCACTTCAGAAGGCTAGAGGGGAAATTGATAAAGGAGAGAGGAAATCATGGGAGTTAAAGTTGGATTCAATAGCTTAAAGAATGAAGAGATTGCCCATTGTGCCTAGAGACCCAAATTAGAACTCTTTAAATAGATTTTCCCATAGACTTATCATAACACGTCAGAGAGATTTTAATAGGGATGTAAGTGCATGATGGGAAGAATCATCAACAAGAGTCACTGCTATAATATGTGCAACAAATCATTATCCAACCTTTATTTGAAGATCTCTTATGAAAAGAAACTTATTCTTTCCCAAAACAATACATTTCACTTTGGTGTGGTATTAATGTTTTCAAATTATTTTTTTAAATATATCTGTAATGTAGCTTATAGACCCCCTGAAATCTATCCATAGATTCCTTGAGGTCTGTGACCCCATTCTAACAAACCCTGAGCTGGATAACCTCTAAAGTTCCTTCCAGATTTTGACCCCAGCCCAAGCTAACTGAATGACTTTTAGCACATTACTGGAATGTCTCATACCTCTAATGGTTAGATTCAATATAATAGTTTGGTTACTATGAGTCTACAGTTCAGAAAACTTGAGTCAGAGTCTCAGCTCTTATTCTTGAAAGTGAGTGAGGCCCCTGAACAAGTTACTCACTGTCCACAATTCGAATGTACAAATATATGTTCAATAGCTGTCTTCAAGTATTTGAGAGGCTGTCAAATAAAAGGGAGATTAACACTTATCTGTTAAGTCCCACAGAACTAAGCCAAATGGTCAGAGTTGTAGAAACCCATTTCAGCTTCATATTGGGAGGCTAATTATTGGAATAAGGTATCTGAGGAAATAGTGGATTCCCCTTTCCCAAACTCCTGATAATACTCAAAAAACAAAAAACAAAAAAAGGCTAGAGGACAACTTCTCAAGCATTTTTTAAGAGAAGATTCTTGGTTGAGTGTAGAATAAGCTAAATGGCTCTTAAGGATTTTTCCAACCTAAGATCCTTCTGATCCCTTTATTCTCAATTTCTTCACCTGTAAAATGGGGCTTGTTCTACCTTCTGTGTTACCAGGTGACTGAAGAAAGTGCTTTCTCAACATTATTATGTTATTATAGTGCATTTCAAGGGGTAATCCAAATGCTTTGCTTGTATTGTTATACTGTAGGGCTTCCTGCGGTTTAGTAGACAGAGCTATTGAAAAAACACTGGACCTGGAATTCAAGAGAGTCACCAGAATTCTCATCCCAGCTCTGCCACTAACTATCTGGCTGTGTTAATCCTCTCTGGAACTCAGTTATCTTCCCTGTAAAAGTTATCTTTTCTGTAAAACAAAATAGAATGGGGTAGATGATCCCTAAAGTACTCTCCAGTTTTAATGCTGTAATTTTATAAATAATCAGGAATTTCTTTTTCTTCCTCAAACATGAACATGGCCATCCAGTCTTGCCCTTTTTCTTCTCTGACATTTTCCTCCTTAAGTGAGCTTTCTGTACAGTATATATTCAACCAAACTAGCTGGAATTAAAGGTTACTATATTGTAGTGTGAGGAATCTTAAGGAAATTAACTATAGTTGAATAGGTATTTACCAGACCCACAGGTTAATCACTGAATCCTCTTTAATCCAGTTTAATACTTAAATCCCAATCTGAACCATTTCAACCTGAATCCCTCTATGTTAGGCAGAATTTGCAATAATGGAAGTCTTTCTCTACTGCATTTTCTCTAGTAAAATCTCCCTTCCTTAGTCTCTTTGTGTGTCTATGTATGTCTCTTTCTTTTTATCTTTCCCTTTGTTTTTCTCTGTATCTCAATATTAGTATGTCTTTTTCTGTTTCTCTTTGTGTGTGTTGTGTCTCTCTTTTTCTCTCTGTATTTCTCTCTGATTCTCTGTCTCTCTATCTCCCCTCTGTTTCACTTCCCCTCCCTTTTTCTCTCCTCTCCCCCTCCTCCTCCTTCTCTTCCTCCTCCTCTTCCTCTTCCTCATCTTCTTCTTCTTCTCCTCCTCCTCCTTCTCTTCCTCTTCCTCCTCCTCTTCCTTCTTCTTCACTCCTTTCTTCCCTGCCTCCCTTTCTGTCTCTGTCTCTCTATCTCCCCTCCGTTTCTCTTCCCCTCCCTTTTTCTCTCCTCCCCACCTCCTCCTCCCCTTCTTCCTCCCCTTCCTCCTCCTTCTCTTCCTCCTCTTCCTCTTCTTCTTCTTCTTCTCCTCCTCTTCCTCTCTTCTTCCTCCTCTTCCTTCTTCTTCTCTTCCTCTTCTTCCTCCTCTTCCTTCTTCTTCTTCTTCTTCACTCCTTTCTTCCCTGCCTCCCTTTCTGCCTCTATGTCTCTCTTTTTCTGTCTCCCCCTTTCTCCCCCTTTCTCCCCTCTACCACTGCCATCAGTCCAGTAGGATGAAGCTATTATTGTTTCTCCTTCAGGTTCAACAAACAGCTTCCTTCTCTCTCTTACTGGCTACACACCAGGCAGCAGTTCCCACGGATTTCTCCCAGCCACCTGTCAGTCAATCAGGAAGTGAACATATCTAAAGTTCATCTTCACATTATATGATCACAGGGTTGGAGTTGGAAGGGACTAGTGGTTCCCTAAGGCTATCCCTCTCATTTCACAGATGAAGAAACTGAGACTGAGATAGTTACAGTGACTTTGGCATATACAAAGTGATTTCAAATCTTAAAACATTATATAAATCTTGGTGAATGAAAATAATAAGAGTAACTAGGATTTTATAGCTGCAGGGTCAAAGCTAGAAGGAACTATAGGGCTCATCTAATTCAATTCCTTCACTTGATAAGGGAGAAAAATGAGGAGCAGAGGTGAAACTTTATCCAAGGCTCATTCTTACTATCTCCACTTGGACCAGTTTTTTTTCTTTTTTATCTACAGGGAAGCCATGGTTTTTATACAACACACAAAATAAATGAGGTAAGACAGTATTTTTTCAACCACGAATCTACAGTTTGGGTGTTATAAGGAAAAAAGAGAAGGCTAGTTCTGCTCTTGAAAATAATAAAGTTATTCCCTCTTCCCAAAAAAAAGAATGTATGTTTTTATTATGAGACCAGATATTAGATGTAGGATCAATTGATTAATAAACAAATGCTTATTAAATGCCAAGCACCTTGATAGAAACTTGAGATTTAAAGAGAGGAAATAATCATGTCTCTATAATCCATTTCCCAAATGATAAAAAAGGAGAATAAGAATTTAGTAACTACCTACTATATACTAGGCACTATACAAAGCACTGAACAACTATTGTCTAATCAAAGAAATGAAAGTCATCTATAGTCATATGAAAAAATTCTCTAAGTCAGTATTGGTTAAAAAAATTCAAATTAAAACAACTCTGAGGTACCATCTCACACCTCCCAGATTGGCTAAGATGACAGGAAAAGAGAATGATAAATATTGGAGGGAATGTAGGAAAACTGGAACACTAATGCATTGTTGGGGAGTTGTGAACTAATCCAACCATTCTAGAGATCAATTTGGAACTATGGCCAAAAAACAATCAAAGTGTACATTCCCTTTGATCCAGTAGAATCTCTACTGGGCTTGTAAACAAAAGAGATCATAAAAAAGGGGAAAAGAAAAAGGAAAGAAAGAAAGAAAGAGAGAGAGAAAGATAGAAAGAAAGAGAGAGAGAGAGAAGGAAGGAAGGAAGGAGAGAAAGAAGGAAGGAAGGAAGGAAGGAAGGAAGGAAGGAAGGAAGGAAGGAAGGAAGGAAGGAAGGAAGGAAGGAAGAAAGAGAGAGAGAGAGAGAGAGAGAGAGAGAGAGAGAGAGAGAGAGAGAGAGAGAGAGAAGGAAGGAAAGAAAGAAAGAAAAAAGAAAATTTAACCAGATTTACGATTTACTGATATTGGGGACTCCCAGTAAGGAAACTTCCTCTATCAGTTCAGATCAACATTTACTTTGCAACTTAAAGTCTTAGCTGATTGGAATATGTGATTTATCCAGGTACATACAGTTATAATATAGCAGAAAAAGAACTTGAACTTAGGTTTCCCTGATTTCCAAAAGAAGCTCTCTATCCACTATAACATGTTACCTCAAGCACGATTATAAAATTTAAACATAAAACTATTCCTTCTTTTGGAGAAAAGAGATGAAGAAAGAAATGGAGAATAGAGATCCTTTTTTAGCATCTTACAAACATAAGGCTATAAAGATCTGTTTTTCTGTTCTTCCTATTGCTCTTGGTAAGAAATATGAGTTTACAATGACCTACTAATGCAGCTACAGTCAGCTCTATCCCTGATGTTGTTCTCTGTAAATGGAGCAGGCCTAAGGACTGGAAGAACCTTGGCAGCCCAAGGTCTCACACAGAATTGACTGAGGATGTTATATATTAACTGTGTTTATCCAGCACCATGCATTGGGATTTCAGCCAATATAAATTAGTCAGTTGGCTTTAAAATCCTATTAGCTTGCTAATGTTTAAAAAAAGACATGGATTCCTCAAAAAGATCTAAGAAGCATCATCTTTGGGAGATCATGAATCTACATATCCTTGTATGTGTTTCCCCCAAGTATTTATTTCCTGTATACTATATGACTAATTCTGGGACCCTCTTCACTGGCCCTTTGTTGATATTAGAATGGGACTGTAGTGTCTTGGAACTGGAAGGGACTATGAAGAAATCATTTAATCCATTCCCCTGTATCAGATAGCATTGAGGATACATAGCATAGAAGAGTAAGATCTTGATTTTAACCCATATTCTGCTACTTAGAACCTAATGACATTGGGCAAGTCTCTTTCCTCTTCTGTAAAATGAGAAAATTGGACAAGATGATTTCCCTTCTCACTGAAAAATTCAGAGAACTATCTCAGAATGATGATATGCTTTTCCCTTCTCTCAGGTGATCTTTCACAAAAGATTCCCTATCGTAAACTCACTCTGATTCTTCATTTAACACTCTTACTGCCAGGAAATTGTTCTTTGCATCAATCTAACCCAAATCTGTCAGGCTGAAGTTTAATCCTATTATTTTCTGTCCAGTTCTTGGAGGAGACTGAGAAAGAAGGAAAAAACAGGCACCACATCCTGATGAGAAACTGGATTTCACACATCAATTAATAAATGACAAATAGTAGAACACCTTGTCCTATGTGCCAGGTAGTGTGGGGAATGAGACATGGTCTCGATGTTTTAAGAGTTTACAGTTTACCTGAGGAGACTCCGTGTGTGTGTGTGTGTGTGTGTGTGTGTGTGTGTGTGTAACTGCATGGGGAAAATTTGAGGAAGGAAAAGATATGACAATTCTTAGATCAAAAAATTTAGAGCTAGAAAGTAAATTATTTTAACATCCTTTGCTCATGAGATAATGAGTGTAAATATTATTATTCTCACTTTATAGATGAGGAAACTGAGTCTCTGAGAGATGATGTCCAAAATCACACAGCTAAGGAGTCTGCATTCTAGCCTACATCTTTTGACTCTCAAGTTTGTCCTTCCTATGACATCACACAAGTGAGAAGGAAAGAAGGAAGATTTTCATCTGAGAAAAAATTAAGTATTATATATGCATGTACACACCCATGCCACATACATGTATTGTTGTGTGTGTTTGGAGAAAGAGGGGAGGAGGGAAGAAAGGAGAGAAAGACTAAAAATCTATATGCTGGTCAAACCTGTATCTAAAAAATAATCCCTCCCAACAAGGGGTCAGGCAGCCTCCCATGAAAGGAAATTTACTACCTCTTAAAATGGTCTATTCCACTTTTGGCCAATTAGACCAATAACAATCAGGATGGCTGCTCAGTGGTACAATGGATGAAGTACCTGGAGTCAGGAAAACTGAGTTCAAATCCAGCCTCAGACATTTACTAGCTTTGGAATCCTGAGTAAGTCACTTAACACCATTTGTCTCAGTTTCTTCATCTGTAAAGTGATCTGGAGAAGGAAATGGCAAACCACTCCTGTATCTTTGCCAAGAAAATGCTAAATGGTATCATAAAGAGTGGCACAAATAGCTAGGAAGTTTTTCCTTACCTCGAGGTAAAAGCTCCTACCCATTTCCCCCCCCCTTTTTTTTTTTTTTGCCCTTTAGAGAGAAGCAGAACAAATTTAATCCCTCCACTACATGGTCTCATAGATTGAGCGCTAAAAGGGACCTTAACAGTCATGAAGTCCATGTTCTTCATTATGTTGAAAATAGCTGGCATTTAACATTGGGAAGTGATACTACATATTTTTTAAAGTCTCACTAAGACATTTATTTATTAAAAATTGAATAAAAAGAATTTATTTCCACATATAAACTTCTTGTTGACAAATGGTATTGGTCTCCTTACTTAATTTTTTTGGATCAATATCCCTGGAGCTGGTCATATTCAATCTGTAGTTTAGTTACATGGATTTTTAAACTATATTCTCCTCTACTTTCTATAATAAGGTATGCAAATAGCCCTAGGCTATTAAGTGTGTATGTGAGAGAGTGACAGACAGACAGACAGAGAGACAGACAGACAGAAAGAGAGACAGAGACAGAGACAGAGAGAGAAAGAGAGAGAGACAGAGAGACAGAGAGACAGAGAGAGAAAGAGAGAGAGACAGAGAGACAGAGAGAGAGAAAGAGAGAGAGAGAGACAGAGAGACAGAGAGAGAGAGACAGAGAGAGAGACAGAGCGCGCATGTAGGATGAAGGGATGGAGAACATGATCTCTGCTATCAAATATTTGAAGAAATGATATATGAACTTGTTAAACATGATTCTAGAGGAATAAACTAAAACCAAAGGGCTTTGTATGGAAATTAAAGAGGCATATTTAAGCCAAATAAGAGAGAACTTCCTAATAATTAGATCTACTCACAAATGGAATCATTTGCTTTATAAGATAATTCTTATATATATAATTCTTATAAATAGAAGAGATTTTCTCAATTGTCTTGAGGATGGCATATAACCTTTTTGACTTCTAAAATTCTATGACTGTTAATTGATCAGTTTTTTCATCTCTGAAATAGGTTAAATAATATACTACTCAACTCAATTGAACGTCAAATGAGATGGTATATGCAAAATTCATTATAAACATGAAAAATTTCAAAGAGGTCAACTATTATATAATTACTTGGGGGATCCAAGGTGTCTTTAGAGAGATATAGCCTTCATTGCTCCAGGTAATAACCCCTCCATATCATAATAGGACATCAGGAATTGTTGAGGCGAAAATAATCATCATGTGGTGGTTGACCTTCTGGGGATATATTTTTTGAACTTGGCCAGTTTGGTCTTCAAACAAGAAGATATACTTCTACATGTAATGTAGAAGCTATTCCAATCTCATGGGGAAAAGATGCATCCTGCTCCCATAGAAACAAGAAGAAACAAGGGTCACCTTCATTCTAAAATGATATATTGGAAGAGGATTTTGAAGAAAGAATTTTTGTTATTATCATCAGAATAAACAAATACTGCATGAGCATCTATTGTGTGTCCCAAAATGTTAGTCTTCTGGAGCTTTTTTTCCCCATTTGAAAATTTTCACTAGAGAGGTAGCAGCTGCTAGATGCCAAGTTTCTCAAAGGCAGGTATTGTGTTTTTTTTTTCTTTGAACTACATTGCCTAGCAAATAATGCACAAATAGATGGAAAGGACCTCATAAGTCATTTAATCCAATCCATACCATAATAAGAACCTCTGATATCCCCAAGTAATCATTCAACCTTCACTTGAAGAACACAAGAGATGGAGGACTTAGTACCCCTTGTGGCAACTCATCCCACTTCTGGATAACTCCCATTGTTAGGAAAGTTTTCTTTATGTTGAATGGAAATCTGATTCCCTATAATATCTCTCTTGTTTTTTATTCTGCCCTCTGGGATCAAATTAAAGAAACTTAAGTCTTCTTTTACAAGACAGATCTTCAGATATTTTAAAACTCCCATCATGTTCCCTTAGAAAGGAAAGGGAATAAACATTTATATAACTTCTATTAAATATGACCAGCGCTATGCTAAGTTTTACAAATATTATCACATTGGATCTTCACCACAACCCGGAGAGGTAGGTGCTGCTATTAGCCCCCATTTTATATTTGAGTAAATTGAGGCAATTAGAGGCTAAGTAACAGGTATATGAATATACAATGCTTTGCAGCCTTAAAGTGTGGAATAAATGTTAATAGATATTTTCATTATTATAATTAAAATAGACTAAGAAGCACTAGCTATTCAAGTGTAAAAAGTGAGATGTATAAAACAGAACTGAGCGTGACTTTGAACTATAGAATATTAGGATATAGAATATAAAGTCTTAGAGCAAAAAGGGTCCTTACAAATCATTCAGTCCAATCTTTAAATATCATAGGTGAGAAAACTGAGCCCCAAAGAGGAGAAATTATTTGCCCTCTATTCTGGGTGTGAGAATGAGAAAGACTTTATGTAGGTAGTGTCATTAGACCTGGGCCATGAATGGTGGGTAGTTGTCAGTGATTTTAGACTGACACTTAAAATCTCTAATTTCTCATTCGAAAATCATATTATATCACATCATGTCTCATCATGTCACATCATGTCATGTCATGACATATCATATATTATTAGGTAAGGTCTATAGTAGCCATGGAACTCTTTTGGTTAATGTTAATTTCAAATGACATTCTGGAGTCTCATCAGCCTGAGGACTTCTTTCCTGCTCTCTAGCAATTAAACAATCACAAAACTCTTTATCAATGTCTGAAAGATGAGTTCCATCTCTATGTCTTGAAGATGAAGTCCTTCAGAGCATGGACAAATTAGAAATTTGGCTTTTTCCCAGTTATCAAACTGATGCGCAATCAGAATCTTTTTTAAAGTCTTTTTTTTCCAATAAACAAATATTTATTTTTCTCTCCCTTTCACCTCCCTCTTCATTGAGTCAGAATGTTTGTTTGTTTGTTTTTTAGTGATTAAGAGTTTACTGTGACTGTGTTATAAACACAAGGAGTTGGAAGAAAAGCTTATGAGAGAATCTCTGACCTAAAGGAGCTCACAGTCTAAAATGGGGGGAAACATATAAAATGAAGCTTAAAAGTGGAGGAGTGCAGGAGAGGAGGTTACTCTGGAGCATGATGAAGTCGTGCAATCATGGTAGGAAATAAGAAATGATTTGGGCAGATATGAGTTTCCGAGTTGATTGCATCTTGCAGAAAGCTGAGTTTCTGGAGATGATGAAATCCAGGAAAGTAGACAGATGAGGAATAATGAGAATGCCCTCTCTAGCATTCTTAAATAGTGGAGGATCTGGGAGGAGCTCCACAATGTCCATCTTTCCTAAGTGGAGTGAGGAAGAAGCCCTGAGGGCAGATAGAGTACCCAGTCTGAAGTCAGAAAGATTCATCTTTCTGAGTTCAAATGTGGTCCCTGGGCAAATCATTTAACCATGTTTGCCTCAGTTTCTCTCATTATAAAATAAGCTGAAGAAGAAAATGGCAAACTACTCCCCTCTCTTTACCAAGAAAACCCCCAAATGGGGCCACAAAATATTGAACATTACAGTAAAAGGGCTGAACAACAATGGGCTTTAGGGGCAGGGGGTGCTAGGAAGTTATGTGTTTGAATTGACTTAATCTTGCAAAATAGCGAGTTTTTGTGTACATGTGGCAATTATGGGTGGGAAGAAGCAAGGCGGGGTGGAATTGAAAAAAATGGGAAAAAAAAACAAATATGGTAACAAATTTGCATAATCAGTGTAAAACATATTTCCATATAGTCCATCCTCAAAAATACATGTCTCATTCTGCAATCTAGCTCAATCACCTCAGATTTTTTGTTAATGTTACTATCTCCTCTTCAACTTATATGATAAGGAATCTTTACTATTGAATAAATTAAATATCAACATTATTACTCGCTCCCTCTGTGACCTTGGACAATTTCCTCATCTCTTAAAATGGGAATGTTTGGTATTCTGGAGCCGACTCTTAGTGACTCAAGAGAGTTGATTGCTTTCAATGTGAGCATTTACACCTCAGAATTTTCCTTTTGAACATTTACACTTCAGAAATCAACAAGTACAAATCAAGGTGTGATTCATTCATTGTTGATTGTTTAGACTTAAGAAAGTAACAGAGAAAGCGTTAATAATAATGCAGATTAAACTAAAAAATGTGTCATGCATATTTTTTCCCTCCAGAGAGTCAGTCGTTAAACATTTACCAACACACCCTAGAAAGACTGAATAAAAAGCTCTCTAAGCCCCTTCTAGCTCCTTATACTTGGAATAACATAGTAGGAATTAAGGTGCCCTCACTGTTTCTCTTCTTAGCCCAGAGGATATTAGGGCTTAGAGATGCTTCCTTCCATCCTTTTCCTTCTTTTCTCTTAGCTAATTTGACCAACATCACTCAGGGATTATAAGTAGAACAGCCAGAATTCATACCCAGGCCTTTAGGATTCCACACCAATGTTCCTTTTGAGTTCTTTAGAGACTGTCAGGAATAGTGGAAAGAATGCTGGACCTGGGATCAGAAGCCTCTGTTATGGTCCAAGCTCGTCCACTTTTTAATTGTATGATCTTTGAATGTGATCCTCAGTTTCCTCATCTGTAAAACAGAATTTAAAGTATTTATCTCACAATCTCAATTCATGAAGCACAAAAGTTAATGCATATGACAATGTTTTGTAATTTTAGAATGCTATATATATTGGATTTGACATATATTTCTACCATGTTTAACATATATTAGACTACTTGCCATCTAGGGAAGGGCATGGGGGAAGGGAAGGAAAATTGGAATACAAGGTTTTGCAAAGGCTAATGTTAAAGAATTATCTATGTATATGTTTTGAAAAATAAAAAACTGTAATTTTTTTAAAAAGAAACAATAAAACAAAATAAAAAGGATGAAAAAAATTTTAGGAAGTAAAATAAAATGCTATCTGAATATAAGCTGTCATCTGTACTCTGTTGTCTTGGAAGAAGGAGGCCTAAATTCAGGGGCATGTGGGAAAATGCTTAAAAAATAGATTTCTAAGAAAAAATAAGTGTATGTCTGACACACTTTTAAGTTTAACCTTCATTATTAACATATTCTCCATGACTTTCTTAGGTTTAAACAATCAATAAAATAATAAATCCAGGCTTGATTTATAAGATTTCCTGCATTCCAAGGCACAAATTTAACAAATAATTGAAAATTCAACAATTAATTCTTGAGAAGTAGTTAAGAGGTGACTCCAGCATATTGTTGCTTAAATTGTTTCACATAAGGGCTAATCTTTATTTAACGTGGTCTATGGGAAAAGGGTCTCCAGAGAATTTTTACAAAAGCTTCATATGGTCACTAAATAGATTAAGCCTAAGAACAAAGAGCTGAAGATCTTCCCAAGAAGTTAGAATTGGGCCTGGCCCAGAATCAAGTTCTGGATGGCACATTAAAGGGAAAATATGGATGAACTAGAGTGACAGTGAGAAGTCATTGGGCTGGTTAGGTAACTAAACTCCATGAGAATAAAATTCTGGGATTGCTTAATTTGGAGAACTTTGGATCTGGACTGAACCTTTGTTCCTAAGTATCTGACAGGTTACATCACAGTACAGAAGAAAGAGTGCTAGATTTGTAGTGAGATCACTTGATTTGAATCCTGGATATTAAATTTATGACTGGTAAAATATTAGATAATCCACTTAAAACTATAAATCACTTAATCTGTAAAGATAGCTAGTTGGTACAATGTTGACAGTGCCGTCCCTGGAGTCAGGAAGAACTGAATTCAAATCTAGCCTCAGATACTTATTAGCTCTGGGCCTCTGGGACAAGTTATTTAACATGTTTCTGCCTCAGTTTCCTCATCTGCATCCCCAGGGCCTACCACAATGCCCAGAATATTATCAGTCATTTCAAGTCAAGTCTGATACTCCATGACCCCATTTAGGGTTGTTTTTTTTTTTTTACAGAACTACTCAAATGGTTTTCCATTCCTTCTCCAGCTCATTTTAAAGATGAGGAAACTGAGGCAAACAGTGTTAAGTGACTTGCCCAGGGTCAGTGTTAAAGTCTGGGGTCAGATTTGAACTCAAGGAGATGAGTCTTCCTGATTCTAGGTCCTGCATGCTATCCACTGTATCACTTATCCCACCTGGCACAGCATAGGCATTTAATAAATGCTTAATGATTGATTGATTATTAAACCACGTGTACTTTTTTTTTCCACTTAGAGAGATAATAACATATTCCTTGGCCCCTTCTTCCTCATATCAGTCTTATCAAACGACCAAATCTGACGATATACATTTCATAATGGAACAAGCTAAGTCTACAGAAGTAATAATTTCCCTGCTGATTTGGAGATCTTTCTTTGTTTGATGGCTTCTACATGCAAGCATTTAAATCTCAGCCAGTCAGTCCATAATTCAACAAGTATTGTTTATTTTGTGCAAAGTGTTAATTAATGATAAGCAATTTTGGGGGATGCTACATCAAAAAACAAAACATTTATCAAGAAGCTCATATTCAATTAGGGAAGAAAACACTTGTATGCATAAATAAATGCAAGGTAATTTGGGGAAAGAGACAATTTGTCACATTTGTACTATGTCAAAACATAGGATTTCTACTGTTTTCTGGGCCCAAACACCAGAGAAAGGTGAGGTACACATCCAAATAATTATGTTTTACTAAGATGACCCTCAGCATTTTTATTAAATGCGTATCTCCCGTTTATAAAGGTATTTGCATGTTATTGCTCCCTCTAGAGTGTGAGCTCATTGAGATCAGGGACCATCTTTTGCCTTTCTTTGTATCCTCAGAGCTCAGCAAAGTGTCTGGCAAATAGTAGTCATTTAATAAACGCTTAGTGATTAATTAACTGATGCTCAAACTATTAACACCTTAAGATATCAAGAGAGAAGTGGGATATCTTTATGTCCAGTACAGGGGCAAAACAAGGATGAGAACAGAGCTCCCTCTAATATCAGTTGAGGCCTTTTTCTAAAACTAAGAATACTCTCACACGTTAAACTTTTAAGTCGAAAAAGACTTTTAATCAACAATCATCCAGTGAAATAGGCAATGTAAATATTATGATCCCCATTTTATAGATGATGAAAGTCATCCTTAAAAAGTATAAATGACTTGTGCAATAAAATCTAGTTCAAATGTTTGTTGAGTCATAGAATCATAAATTTAGAACTGGAAGGGAACTTAATGGTCATTGAGTCCAACCCTCTTATTTTAGAAATATGAAAACTGAAAGTAACTGTAAGTGACTTGCCTAGAGTCATACAGTCAATGTCTGAAGCAGGATTTGGTCCTGGAGATTCCTAACTCCAAATCCTAGATGGACTGCACTGGATCATCTTTTTAAAGGTCATATAGGAAAATGAGAATCAATGGTGGAATTTTAACCCCTTTCTCCTCATAACCTAATTCAGTCCTATTTCCATTCAATCATCTTGCTATTTCTTGATATACTATATAACTAACCAGCTATAATATTCTATTATAAAGTAAAACAAGAAAGCAAAACTTCTCCCTACCTCTTTTCAGTTCCTGTTCCTGAGATTTTAATACATTATGGATGCAAAATCAGGTTTTCTTGCTTAACTGGTTGCTTAAATTTAGTGCCTATAATCTGTTACATTTCTTAGGTCAGCATTTGACTGAAGTTGACTTGGAATCACAAGAGCTGTAGACAAAGACAGGGATGAGGAGGAAAATAAAAGGACAGCCTGAAGGTTTTCAGTAAAATACTCTGCTTGATTATAGAAAAGATGACTTTACCCTTAGGGCAAGTGTTTGATATGCCATTTTTAAATTTGTGTGTCTTGTTCTCCTAGTTGAAAAATGATGGTGGTAAGTGGAGGAAGATGTCAAAACATGAGAAGCTTAAACAAATGTCTCATATTACCACAAATGTTATGACACTCCCTTTACCTTCTTCACAACTTAAGCAAATAAATTAACAATATTCGTTAGATACCTATATTTCCAGATCTGTGCTGAGTGAGAGCAACAAACCAAGAAATTTTTAAAATAATCATTTCTTTTTTAAGAATCAAGCAAGAAAATCAAGCAAGCAAATAAATACAGACTCCATCTCTGTTCTTAAGAACCTTACCCATAGTTAGAGAAACAAGTTCTATGAGAAAAATTAGACAATACAAAAATAACATCAATTGAGACTGGGATATTAACAAAAGAACCCACCATTTCCTGAGGCTATTCATTCTACTTTATGAGAGTTCTAATTATTAGGAAGTGTTTTCTTACATCATGCCTAAATTTTTAACTTTTTAAAAAATCAGCCTTCTAAAGTCAAGCAGAATAAGCCACATCCACATGAAATCCCTTTAAACACTTGAAGATAGCTTCTCCTCCGATCTCTTCAACTGATTCTTACTAGGGAAGTTCTTGAGGCCCTTTACTGTCCTAATGGCCTTTGACCAAATAATTTCCAGTTTATCACTGTTCTTCCTAAAATTTGAAGATAGAAATTGTATAGAATGATCATTTAAGAATGCACAGACCTTAATATAATAATATAAGGAAGTCCTTAATAAATACACTGTTTTGTCTATTTTTCATTTCATATTTTTATCTACTTATCTATTCACTGATTCATCCTTTGGTACAGGGGATTGAATACTGACTGGAATCAGAATCTCTGGGTTGGTAACACTATTTCTGATTTTATCACCTTTTTGACTTTGGATAAGTCACAGTTAGCCCCTCTGGTCTTCAGTTTCTACCACTACAAAATGAGGGAATTTAGTGAGACGGCCTCTGAGGTAACCTTCTGGATTTGACTGGTTGCTTATCGTCCTTCATTCAAGAAGACTTAGGCTGGAAAAATGCTATCTGCATACAGAGATAGAACTATGGGGATTAAATATGGATCAAAGCATAATATTTTCACCTTTTTTATTTGCTTTTTCTTTTTCATGATTTTTTTTCTCCTTTTTGGTCTGATTTTTCTTATACAACAACAAGAAATATGGAAATGTGTTTTAAAAGATTGTACATGTATAACCTATATCAGAATTCTTGCTGTCTTGAGGAAGGGGGAGGTAGTGAAGAGAATAAGAAAAAAAATTGGAACACAAAATCTTACAAAAATGAAAATTGAAAACTATCTTTATATATATTTGAAAAAATAAGTTACTGTTGAGGAGAAAAAGAAGGTAGCACTCAATTCCATCAAAACCAAGGTATAAGCAAAACTTAGGAAGATGCAGGATTCTTGGCTTAGAAAGAAAAAAATGAAATTCAGTTTTATGCTGATAGTAACAGTTCAAAGTACTTCTATGATGCACCAAAGGCTATTTGTGGGTCAAAAACCTATTGTTCATCTCATGTACTCCAGATTTAGAACTATGATCCTCTGTCCCATTCAACTGCCACAAAACATTCTTAGAGCAAGAAGTTTTAAAAACTGACCTTAAATGAATTTATTTGCACAAATCATGCATTCTGTTTCCTTTTCTATAAAAATGTATATGTGGAAAAGATGGAAGAAGATATAACATCGCTTTGTTATATTTTCACAATTGGAAAATTTTTTACATATTCAACCTTGAAAAAAACTGAATAATCAGTATTGAAAGTATGATTGCCTCATCTGTAAGAAATTGAGGTTCATGAGATGAAGTAAGCCCATCATCATACAGCTGTTAAGTGGTAAAAGCAGAATTTGAATCCATATTTTTTCCTACTCCATGCTGTCTTTCTTGATGTGAGCTCTAAAATCTCCAACTACTAATATCTTATGGTTAATGATTACCATTTTCTGGTCCTAAAATTCTGGATAGTTTTTCACAGTTGATCATTTGACTCCTAGTCCAGAAATGGGTAAGGTTACACAGCTGGCTGTGAAACAAAAGGCTCACCTGTATACCTGTGACCTAGCATTTGACTAGCTGGGGGTGTTAAAGGGAAAAACCTTAAAGGGTAAACTGTCTTAGTTCTCCTTTCTAATATCTTTGTACTCACTGACTGACAAAAAATAGTTAGCAAGACAGAGATAATTCATAGTTCTAGTCCTCCCACCCAGGACGTTAGCAATATGAACTGTTAAAAGAACATCTGGTAACATTTCAGCTTCAGCATTTTAATGACCACTGAACAGCAGGCAGTGGGGTAAAAGGAGGAGGAAATTCCCCTCAGGGGACCCCCCACCTTACCTTTATTCCTTGGGGGGGACCACACTTCCTCTTGTCATATCTGTCACTGTTTTATTTTTAAAGATAGATTTCCAACACATATTCACACCCCAGCAGAGAGGATATCCCCAATCTGTC
The DNA here is from genome assembly GCF_902635505.1 of Sarcophilus harrisii. Classification (NCBI taxonomy): domain Eukaryota; kingdom Metazoa; phylum Chordata; class Mammalia; order Dasyuromorphia; family Dasyuridae; genus Sarcophilus; species Sarcophilus harrisii. The sequence continues at coordinate 616,404,003 of NC_045426.1, read as the reverse complement.
TGAGTACCTTTTTTTTTCCAGTGTTGGAAAACTCAAGACATCACTTTCTTGCTCTGTGACCTGCTCGGGTACCAACCCCAAGAAAGAACTAAGAATTTCCAAACAGCCTGAAGGGAGAAAGTAGAAATTCCTAACTGCAGAAGAGGGAAACAATTATTCAGGAGGGTTAAGATGGTCTGTAGTATAACACTAAACCCCACCAAATTATGCCCAGGCCAACTGATTTAAAAAAAAAATAAAATAAGAAAACAAGAAAGAATACTTTAAATTTTGACTCAGTGAGAGACTTTAAGTTGTCATTGAAAGTAAAAGTAAAATATTTTCAAGTGATTAAAGCAGGGATTGTAAACTCCTTCCCCCCCACACACACATTTCAATATAACTGCCTTTTTTAGTAATTCTATATATTTCATTATATGCATTTAACTTTACCAGAAGTGTCCATGGCACTAAAGAAGTTAGGACACTCTATCTTAAGGACTAAAAAAAAAACTAGTTTGAATCTAAAGAAAAAAAAAAGACATTGGGCATAAAATAAATTAATTAGACAACATAGACCAAATTCTGTTATAGCTTTAGTACTGTACAGATTTTTGCTTCTGTCACTTGTCCACCATGGCTCACCATTGCCTACAGGATAAAATTCTTAACTCAATAGCCAAGAGCCTTCAGCCTGTCCCCAAAGTACTTATTCAAAGACATTTCCCATTGCTCCACTGTATGAACTTTCCATGCAGGGGTGGGGATGTGATGAAGGAAAGGGGAAGGAAGTGGTAAATTATATTAATAAAATGAAATAACACAGGTAAAATTTCCCTAGAAGATTTCTCTGAATCGATTTATGAAACTGCCTTCCATGAAGACAAATAGCCTATCACTTTGATATTTAAAAAGATGTGGTCCCTCTGCTGGAACAAACCACAACTCATATAAATGCCTTCTCCTGTGTAACTCTTGCCTATGTTTTCCATTAAATTCTCCATACAAGGTCCATCCAATCTCCTGAGAGCTTTCCCCTAAGTCTTTTAATATTACATCAGTACAAATATCATTCATCAATTAACTCTCTCTTACTGCATACTAGATCTTTCAAAGAATCTGATATAATTATCTTTTTTGCTGGAGAGCTACATTGTTAGAAATTCTTTTCTCTGCTACCTAAAATGCTTTACCAGTCAACAAATAACACACACTGAAAGATCTTATATTCTACCTACCTTTCAATCAATTGTATGATTATAAAGACATGGTTTCACTCAGGATATACATAGATCAGTGGTATTAAACTCAAGTAGAAATGAGGGCCATTAAACCATAGATGAGGATCACAGTGAACTGCATGTTGATTTAGAAAATGGCATGTGTTCACATATATGTGTGTGTGTATAATTTATATATATATATATAATTATATCAATACATTAAAATCAGGTAGGAACTAAATTTTAATCTAGTTCAGGCCTCCCTTGGGAGTGTTGTGGGTTGAATGTGACCCACAAGTGATAGGTTTGACATCCCAAATGTAGATTATTCTCATAAAAAATTTGTAGAGATAAAAGTAGATTTATGGGGCAGAAGATATTGATATTTCTCTTTTGGTAGTCATAAGGTCCAGGATGTGTTCCAAGCCTTTGTTTTTTTTCCCTCTTTCAGATACTTTGTTAGCTTCAGTTCCTTCAAAATCATGTTACATCAACCTAGATTTCTTCTGTGTATAAGTTGATCTAGTCCAGCTTCTCTTCTTATATTTGTTTTCTATAGTATCATTTCCACTTTTTCATTCAGCACATTGAAACTGTCTGTCATCTAGGGGAGGTGGTGGGGGGAAGGAGGGGAAAAGTTGGAACAGAAGGTTTTGCAAGGGTCAGTGATGAAAAATTATCCTTGCATATATCTTGTAAATAAAAAGTCATACTTTAAAAAAAGAAAACTGATGTTAACCTGCTTCACTTTCACTAGTGGGATCACTCTTATCACTAAAAAAATTTTTTTGTTAAAGCAAGTCAAAAAACATATTTTTACAATTATTTTTTCATTTTTCTCCTTTTAGTTTATCCTTAAATGCACTTGGAACAATTTTAATCAGTTGAATATGGCATCAAATGTAATGTTCTGTTTTGGGTTTTTTTTCCTTTCTATTGATTCTTGATGTTTTGTGAAGCAATTCTGTTCACGGTTTTCTACTATGCTCCTGTATAAGATTTTACAAGCAAGTGTATATTCTAAACTAGTGTTGCCCTTGGCTGATGTAACTCTGTTTAGAAAGTGCATCAAATGTTTGCTGACCAAGTTGATTATGGTCTTTTTTTGGTTTCCTCATGGTGGCAAATAATTTATATTAACTAAGCTGTTTTAAGAAGTGGTGACATTCTGTGTCAATGTCTGTTCTTTTATTTACTTTTTTTTTTTTTTTTTGGTCAAGTGTTAGTTAAAATAGGCCAGAATGCAGTCAATTTAATTGCATACAATATTTTGTACTTGCTTATGCTTTCTTCTTCTACTTTGGTACTGATTTTTTAAATGTTTACTCAGATGCATTCTTCTCATTGTATATAGCATATTTCTTTGGAGATGACTCCTAAGTCTGTGAGAATATCATCAGTTTTAATTTTTCAATAATGTTATCTGTTTCAACACACATTATGCCTTCTCTTTTCTTGAGTTAAGTATTCCCACTATATAATCAAGAGGATTGTACAAGACTCTGGACTCTTTGTTCCTTACCCTCAAATGTCAATTTCCAACCTTTTTTTTTTTTATTTTCCCAAGTGCCCACTTTGGAATTGATCAAATATTAAAGTATATATTGATTTAATTGGAAAGGTCTTATCGGGTTCATTGTAGGCTTTTTCTTCCCATTCACTATGACAAATACTGGTACATAAGCTACAATAATTTTCATCATGGTATTTTTATAAATTCTTATCAGGAACACTATAATATAAAATTGTCGATTTAAAATACAGTATTTCTTGTTGGTTTTGGATGAAAAATAAAGTACACACTCTCAACTCCTTTATTTGATTCCCCAAGGAGAACTTATTAGTCATCCACTTCCATTTAGGGGCACCTTCCATTTGTCTTCTGGTTTCATATATAGCAAGAATTATCAAGATTGATATGACTCATTTCCTAAAGTAGCATATCCATTCAGTTACTAAATAAGAATCTCACATTCAGAATGCCAATAGATCAGTTAAGATTCACAATAAGTATTAAAAATTATGTGGTTTTTAGCACCTTCTTTGCCTCTCCACAAAGTCCAACTCAAATACTCAGGAAGTTATATAGTCAGGAAGAACTGAGTTTAAACCTTGCCTCAGATACTTGCTATATGTGTGACCAAGAAAGTCATTTTCTTTCTCAGTGTCTTATTTTCTTAATCTATAAAATGAGGAGATAGAACTTGATGGTCCAAGGCACCTTCTAGCTTTAAGTCTATGGATACTGGCATGGAAATGACTCTGGATTCTTATAGGTAATCCCAGCAAAACACATCATCTTGTGGTTTCCACCATCTCATCTTGGAAAGGTTTTTAGTATGATCTCAGAAATAGCCAAGGGTCTATTTTTTAAAAACCCATCCAGTTAAGAATAAGTTCATCATCAGGAACTAGACATTTGGTAACCAAAACAAAGTAAAATGCAAAATTGTCATCAGTTCTATCCAGCTCCCTTCTATATCTGAAGAAATAACGAGAAGTTATTAGAGAAGAAATAACAAGAAAGGAACGAGAGTGTTAAACAAAACTAATAACTCATAAAAATTCTGAGTCTAAAACTATATGAAGCATAAATTCACAAGAATTTAATTAAGCTCAAATTCAACAAGCATTGAAGTTTCTACATCATCCAAAGTGCTTTGGATACAAAAAAAAAAAAAAGAAAAAGAAAAAGAAAAAGAAAATAGTCAATGTTTTAAAGAAGCTACAGTCTAGTAAGAGGCTAAAACATGTATACTAGGGACTGTGATACAATTTTTAAAATTCTCATGTGCATAAGAAGAGTCAAAAAGAGTAGACTAAGAAATTCAAAGGAGGAAAAAAAATCATTTCCAACTGAAGGAACTAAGGAAAATTTCAAGCAGGAGTTTGCACCTAAGCTAAACTTAAGGGTGGTGAATAAGAAAAGAATGTACAGAGGCACAAAATAGACAGACAATAGCACAAGATAATGAGGTAACAAATAATAAAACTTGTCTGGAGTGTGGTATTATTGAAGGGGATCACCATGAAATGAGGCTGGACAAATAGGTTATGGCCCCATAGATGGGGTGGGTTTGAATACCCGTGCTCAAGAATTTGTACTTTATTCATCAGACATTGGGAAAAAACTAATAGTTTTTGATATGGGAAGTGATATGGTCATATAGACATTAAAAAATTTACTTTGACAGTGACATGAAGGATGGGCTATTTAGGGGAGAGAGTGCTAAGAGAATCCTTTAAAAATCATTGTCTAACCACTTCCTTTGAAAGATAAGGAAACTCAGGCTCCCTAGAGGTTCTTAAAATGGCCCATCCAAAGGAGAAACCCCTTTCACAAAACATCTGCTCATGGCAAGTGATCATCTAGCCTCCTGAAGCACCTTCAGTGATAGGCCAGTGTTCATACTGACAGCACTAATTTTTAAGACATTCTTCCCCGGGACCTGTATGTGCACGAATGTTTGTGGCAGCCCTTTTTGTAGTGGCTAGAAACTGGAAACTGAATGGATGTCCATCAGTTGGAGAATGGCTGAATAAATTGTGGTATATGAAAATTATGGAATATTACTGTTCTGTAAGAAATGACCAACAGGATGATTTCAGAAAGGCCTGGAGAGACTTACACGAACTGATGCTGAGTGAAATGAGCAGGACCAGGAGATCATTATATACTTCTACAACAATACTAGATGATGACCAGTTCTGATGGATCAGGCCATCCTCAGCAACGAGATCAACCAAATCATTTCTAATGGAGCAGTAATGAACTGAACTAGCTATACCCAGAAAAAGAACTCTGGGAGATGACTAAAAACCATTACATTGAATTCCCAATCCCTATATTTATGCACACCTGCATTTTTGATTTCCTTCACAAGCTAATTGTACAATAATTCAGAGTCTGATTCTTTTTGTACAGCAAAATAATGTTTTGGTCATGTATACTTATTGTGTATCTAAGTTATATTTTAATATATTTAACATCTACTGGTCATCCTGACATTTAGGGGAGGGGGTGGGGGGGTAAGAGGTGAAAAATTGGAACAAGAGGTTTGGCAATTGTTAATGCTGTAAAGTTACCCATGTATATATCCTGTAAATAAAAGGCTATTAAATTAAAAAATAAATAAATAAAAAAAATAAAATAAAATAAAATAAAATAAACCAAAAAAAAAAAAAAAAAAGACATTCTTCCCCATAAGTTAAATCTGCCACCTTGTAATTTCTATGCTTCCATTTTAGTCCAAACCTCTGAAACCACAAAGATAAATCTAGTCCTTCTTTCAAGTCAAAACCTCTCAAATATTTGAAAAAAGTCATTGTTACTCACTTTCATGCTCTGTTTTCCAGGTTAAACACCCTCTGCTGCTTCAATTGACCTTCATAAGATGAATTCTATTATCACCCTTCAATATTCACTGAGCCTGCTCCAATTTGTCAGTGTTGTTCATAAAACATATCACTCAAAGCTAAGCTACTCCAAAAATGGTCTGACTTGGACCAAAAACAATGGAACTAATAGGATTCCTCTCTTGTTCTAGATACTATATTCTAAAATGATGATGACTTTGATTTTCTTGACCATGTCATTCCAGGAATACTCTCTGGAATAGCAATTCTCCATGTGGTCTAGGGACAGGTCTTGACCCTTTCAAAGAGTTTGTCAAAGTCAAAACTCTTCACCTAATATCACTAACTTGCCTTAATTTCTAACATAATAAACAACTATGGATTAGTATGAATAGATTATATCCCTAATTAAACAAAAGCTCTTTATGGGAGGAAGGTTCTCCAATAAATTTTAAGAATATAAAAGGGTCCTGAGCCCCCAACATTGAAAATCACTGCTCTAGAGGCCCTAACCAAAATTCTATATAGGTCTTCTGTTTCTCTTCATGTTTTTTTTGGATACCACAATAGCCAATAGGTTATATGACTGTTTTCTCTCACTCTTCCCTATATGACTAGAGCACTTCTTTTTCTGGCCACATATATTCATGATAATGTCTTTTTTTTGTCCAAAACTGAATTAGCTTTTTTTTTTGACAACCACATCATACTACTACTGACTCATATTGAACAACAAAACCCCCTAAGTCCTTTTCACATGAACTGCTATGAAGCCATCTTTCTCATTCTATACTCATATAGCTGATGTCTTTAACTCAACTTGGACTTTACATTTATGCTGATTTGGTTTCATGTTAGATTTGGCTCATCACCAGAATGAGAAGCCTGAGATCATTTTAAATGCTAAATCTGTCCTAAAATAAATTGGCAATTCCTCCTGGTCACACAGCTAAAATGGAAGATGATGGATCAGGTGTTCTAATGAAGTTCACTTCTCTTTCTGCTGTTGACTCTCCAAATATCTTCGTGCTGGAAATAACATGGCCAGCAAAGCTTATATTCATCATAGATATTCAATGTATAACAATCTGATTAATTTCCAAGATACAGAAGCACTGAGAGACCTGGGATGTTGGGTTATTTTTCAGTTGTATACAGCTCTTCATGATCTCATTTGGGATTTTCTTGGCAAAGATACTGGAATGGTTTGCCATTTTCTTCTCCAGTTCATCTTACAGATGAGAAAACTAAGGCAAACAAGATTAAGTAGTTGTCCAGGATCACACAACTAAGTGTCTAAGGTTGGATTTCTCAGGTCTATCCTGACTTAAGGTTCAGAAATCTATTCCCTGTGCCCACCTAGCTGTCCCTAGCTGTCTGAGGGATCCAGAAGGGACTTTAAAGATCAATCAGTTCAATAACAGGAACAGCTCTCACTGGGGTATAGCAAGACCAAAGCTTGGTAATTCTGACAGAGGAAGGAATAGAGAAGAAAAATGTAAGCTTTAATTCTCAGTTAGTTTTACTGAATCTCACTCAGCCATTTCTTGGCACTTGAATATTTGGGGTATTCACAGAATTACTCTGAGTAACTGCATGCCAGTGGAAAGAAAAAACAATAACAATGAGAGTTTAAGAAAAATTTGGTTTGAAAGAATGAGAACTGAATTTGAAGTTATAAAATGGGGTTTCAAATTCTGATTCTTCTTGTTACTAGCATGCAAATCATTTTCCTTCTCTCAGATTTCATTTTCTCCTCTGTCAAAAGAGAGAGTTGGTTCAATGACCTTTAAAAGTCTTTTCCAGCTGTGAATGAATGAACCAATGGTCCCCAGTAATATAACTTCTCTGGACTTCAGTGACTTCTTCTATAAAATGAGGAGGTTTGGCTAGACGGCCACTAAGGTTCCTTCTAACTCTTAGATTTATTAAGATTTGATCAATATAAATGTTTTTCAAGCAGACTCAGAGAGAGACTAAAAAATAGCTGTATACTCTAGAAATACTAAGATGTCTGGATTCATGGAAATTGAGAATCAAAGATTCTGTACCACATTTCTTTTTTCCAGAAGGAATATATAAAGCATTTTAATTTTTATTTATTTTCAGTTTACATAAAAGTACCGCTTGAGAGTTAACAAAGATCTTGTAACCTAGGAAGCAGAATAAAGAATCCTGGCTCTGGATTCAGAAAGACCTGGATTGAAATGTTGGTTCTGATGTCTACTTTGTCAGTGATCTTGAGCAAATCAAAGCCTTTCTAGAACTCAGTTTTCACATCTGAAAAATATGGGGATTGGGTTAGGTGACCTTTGGGAACCCTCCTAGTTCCAGATGTAAGATCTTATGATCTTACTCAATTCTCTTAATGACTTCATAAACTGGAAATTGGAAATGCAAGCATATTCTGTGGAGAAGGAAACCAGCAAACAGAATGAGTTTTCTTTATCAGCACTCACAGTGCCAGTAATTCAAGTCTCATGTCTTGAGCTTCAAAGAGCATAATGCCCTAAATAAGATGGTGATGATAACAAAGACAATGACTATTAAAAGTACACATCTGAACCACAAGGATCACCTGTTCATAAGCAAGACCTCTAGTCTTAATCAATTCATATTTTCCCTAACCTTCCTTTCAAGTCCTTGGTGAAGTGTTCATCAACTCACAGCAATCTCTCTTTTCTCTCTGGGTTTTCTTTCTGGTCACCTGGGCCTAGTGTTTTTCTTTTTGACCTTAATGTCTGAATCATACAGTCAACAAATCAACATAATGCTTTCTTTCCTAAATGTCTCATGTTCACATGTCTCATTCCCTAGGTAGATGATAAATTCCTTTTAGTCAAGCACTGTATTTCATAATTTTCTCATGTTCTAGGCACATAAAAATGTCAATGAGGAGAAAAAAAAAGTTTTCTTTCATATACAAATGGATTCAGCAATAGTTCACAAAACTCTATGACAAGAAGGATCATAAGGTCAAAGGAAGAGTGAAAAGTGAAGGTGGGAGTAGAGGGGTGATTCAGGATAAAACAAGCAGGGGCATTTCAGATTGTGGGCAAAAATGTGATAGGCCTCCAAGCAAAGACAGAAAAGCAGAAGTTGGACATCAATCTGCACAATGACTTTACTCAATGAAGACTACACAAAAAGGCTATCAAATTCATATTGAATGCAATGATTAATGTTGGCTGGAGAGGACTGATGTTGACAATATTTCCTTTCCCTCATCAAAAATAGGTATCGACAGAGATAGAATGTTCTGTTTGGCGCTGGTCAGAAGAACTGGAAAAATTAGTGAAAGTTGCAAAGAGAAAAATTCAAACTTGTTTTCAGGTACACTTATTTATGTACATAGATACACATACATATATAGATATAGCATATTACGAGTTTTTATACAATACGTTGTTTTCAGCCATGTCTGACTCTTCATGACCTCATTTGGGTTTTTCTTGACAAAGATACTGGAATGGTTGCCATTTCCTTCTTTAGATCATTTTACAGATGAGGAACTGAAGAAAACAAGGTTAAGTGACTCACTTGGGGTCACACAACCAAGTAAATATCTGAGGGCAAAATTTTAAGTGGGGCCCTTCCAATTCCAGTTCTGATGTCCTATCCAGTTTACCACATGGCTACAGTATAATAAACAGTTTATAAAATCATAGACATTCAATAGGAAAGGACTTCAGAGACTGAACTAAAGAATTCCAAAACATCAAGCATTGGAAGTTATCAAAGGATTCATCTATTCCAACCCTTTACTGGATAAGAGTCCCTTCTACAACAGAATAAACAAGTGGACATGCAGCTCCTTTCCTGGAAGTGTTCAAGTGAGAAGTATCTCACTACCTCCCCATTCCACTTCTAGATACCTATAATTTTATTTTATTTTGGTGAGGCAATTGGGGTTAAATGACTTGCCGAGGTCCTCACAGCTAGGATGAATTACGTCTGAGGACAAGTTTGAACTCAGGTCCTCCTAACTCCAGGGCCAGTGCTCTATCCACTGCACCGTCTTGCTGCTCCAATGCCTATAATTTTAAAGAAAATTTTATTTGTATTGTTTAGCACTAGTACAGAATTAGGGAATGAAATTTTGAATTTGGATATCAGATGCAACCCACAAATGAATTATCTTCTTATTCACTAGGTATTGCTTGTTTTGTAAAACATGTTCTTCACTACATCTGATTCCCAGAATTGGACTAGCTTGTACCAGGGCCATATCTGAGAACAGTATATCCCTAGGGTTGTATTTTTTTAATATACATTTTGAGCCTTCCAAGTGGATTCCCACCATAAAGACTACATCAAAGTCCCATGATAGGCTTCCATCCTGAGGTACTATGGCCCAAATAGTACCTGACCTGAAATCCCCTCTAAATATTCTCCCAAAATGGATATTTGGCCTTAGTTTTAAAGTTGTATAACAATGGGGATTCTCACAGGTAGTGTTTTCTTTTGTAAAGTGAGTCACTTGGAAGTAAGCAAAAAGATTATTTTAATAGAAAAGACAATGAAAGTCCAGAAGAACAAACAAATATTGAAATATACTTCTCTCACTCACCACAAAAAGTAGAAGATCACTGGACAGACTATTGTATACATTATCAGACAGGGTTTCTGAATCAGATAGTTTTAATTAATTTTTTTTATTTTTCATAAAGGGGAAACTAATTAGATTGAGATGAAGATAAAGAGAAAAGATATCAATAAAAATTATTTTGTAAAAAATAAGCTAAATGGACCCACACTTAACACCATATACCAAGATAAGATTAAAATGGGTCCATGATTTAGGCATAAAGAACGAGATTATAAATAAATTAGAGGAACATAGGATAGTTTATCTCTCAGACTTGTGGAGGAGGAAGAAATTTGTGACCAAAAATGAACTAGAGATCATTACTGATCACAAAATAGAAAATTTTTATTATATCAAATTTAAAAGCCTTTGTACAAACAAAACTAATGCAAACAGGATTAGAAGGGAAGCAACAAACTGGGAAAACATCTTCACAGTTAAAGGTTCTGATAAAGGCCTCATTTCCAAAATATATAGAGAATTGACTCTAATTTATAAGAAATCAAACCATTCTCCAATTGATAAATGGTCAAAGGATATGAACACACAATTTTCAGATGTGAAATTGAAACTATTACCACTCATATGAAAGTGTTCCAAATCACTATTGATCAGAGAAATGCAAATTAAGACAACTCTGAGATACCACTACACACCTGTCAGATTGGCTAAGATGACAGGAAAAAATAATGATGAATGTTGGAGGGGATGCGGGAAAACAGGGACACTGATGCATTGTGGGTGGAGTTGTGAATGAATCTAACCATTCTGGAGAACAATCTGGAATTATGCCCAAAAAGTTATCAAACTGTGCATACCCTTTGACCCAGCAGTGCTACTACTGGGCTTATACCCCAAGGAGATACTAAAGAAGGGAAAGGGACCTGTATGTGCCAAAATGTTTGTGGCAGCCCTGTTTGTAGTGGCTAGAAGCTGGAAACTGAGTGGATGCTCATCAATTGGAGAATGGTTGGGTAAATTGTGGTATATGAATGTTATGGAATATTATTGTTCTGTAAGAAATGACCAGCAGGATGAATACAGAGAGGATTGGAGAGACTTACATGAACTGATGCTGAGTGAAATGAGCAGAACCAGGAGATCATTATATACATCAACAATGATACTGTATGAAAATGTACTCTGATGGAAGTGGATTTCTTTGACAAAGAGACCTAATTCAGTTTCAGTTGATCAAGGATGGACAGAAGCAGCTACAACCAAAGAAAGAACACGGGGAAATGAATGTAAACTGTTTGCATTTTTGTTTTTCTTCCTGGGTTATTTCTACCTTCTGAATCCAATTCTCCCTGTGCAACAAGAGAACTGCTCGGTTCTGCACACATACATTGTATCTAGGATATACTGCGACCTATTTAACATATATAGGACTGCTTGCTATCTGGGGGAGGGGGTGGAGGGAGGGAGGGGAAAAATCGGAACAGAAGTGAGTGCAAGGGATAATGTTGTAAAAAATTACCCAGGCATGGGTTCTATCAATAAAAAGTTATAATAATAATAAAAAAACACTTTAGTTTGTAACACTAAAAAATAATAATAATAAAAATTTTAAAAAATAAAAATAAGCTAAAAAGAGGTTAATAATCTCTAAAGTCCATTTCCAGGTTTCAAATTCCATATGATTTACACAGAAAAGTTAAATTGATCCATTCAAAGAATCAAGGTTGTAGCAGACATGTGGTCCAATTTTCTATCTATCCAACCCAGGAATACTTTCTGTGATAATTCTAACACATAGTTGATTACTTTGCTTTTACTTAAGCATTTCTGGCATTTCTCTTTACTAGCCCATTCTGTGGAGTGACAATTTTCCCTAATAACTAGCTTTTGAATCTCTTGCTCATTGAAATCTTTGGAGATGGTGGTGTTCCAAATTTTTCAGTCACACAGTATTATTAAAGAAATCTTTGTTTTGGGGGGGAAATGGTTCTTTCACAGAGAAACAATGTGAAGTGGTTAAAAGGACTATACAGTTTCCAAAAGCAATTCATTCCACTGTTTACTTCCTATTCAAATCTGGATCCAAGTCATTCTCCAACTGCACTGTCCATTCCTGATATCTATATACTAACTCAATGAACCAGCTCCAAATGCTTGCCTGGCCACTAAACAGTTTTCATTGACTTAATTTTTCCTGTATGGATTGTTAAGGTGATTTAATTTGAGTAATCAGAGATCTCACTGAGAAGACTCAATCAAATGACCAGGAAAAAAAAAAAAAAAACTGCTGTAAAGGATTCAAGAGGATCTTTTAACTGCTTCCTACTATGAATGAGATAAGCCACAGATAACTAAGCAGATATAAACATTGCATAATTACTAGGTAACATTAATTTTGGAGTCAAGAAGACCAAGATTTGAATGCTGTCTCAAACATTTACTAATTGTGTGATTCTAGACAAGCAAATTAATCTCTATGAATCCTTAAGAGGTCTCTCTTAATTCTCTCAGATTCTTTCCTTCTTTAAATCAATGAGCCTATAAATAACAAAACTGAGATTTGAACTCGGGTGTCCAAAGCTCTTTCCTCTGCACCCTGATGTTTCGAGATAAGCACTGTACTAAATACTGTAACTGTTGCTGTTTGTCCTTTGTTTTCAAAGAAAAACTGAAATCACAAGTGATGTCTTGACTTGAGCAAGAATTGGATTTAAGTCAAGCCATTCTCCAATTGATAAATGGTCAAAGGATATGAACAGACAATTTTCAGAGAATGAAATTGAAACTATTTCTACTTATATGAAAATCCAAATCATTATTGATCAGAGAAATGCAAAGACAATTCTGAGACACCACTACATACTTCTTATATTGGCTAAAATGACAGGAAAAGATAATGATGAATCTTGGAGGGGATGCAGGAAAACTAGGACACATACATTGTTGGTGGAGTTGTGAACAGATCCAACCATTTTGGAGAACAATTTAGAACTATGCTCAAAAAGTTATCAAACTGTGCATACCCTTTGACCCAACAGTACTACTACTGGGCTTACATCCCAGAGAGATCTTAAAGGAGGGAAAGGGACCTGTTTGTGCGAACATGTTTGTGGCAGCCCTTTTTGTAATGGCAAGAAACTGGAAATTGAATGGATGCCCAGCAATTGAAGAATGGATGAATAAATTGTGAAATATGAATGTTATGGAATATTATTGTTCTGTAAGAAATGAACAGCAGGATGAATACAGAGAGGCTTGGAGAGACTTACATGAACTGATGCTGAGTGAAATGAGCAGAACTCGAAGATCATTATATACTTCAACAACAATACTACATGATGATCAATTCTGATGGAAATGGCCATCTTCAGCAATGAGAGGATCCAATTCAATTCTAATTGATCACTGATGAACAGAACCAGCTACACCAAGACAAAGAACACTGGGAAATGAGTATGAACTATTTGCATTTTTGTTTTTCTTCCCAGGTTATTTTTACCTTCTTTCTAAATCCAATTTTTCTTGTGCAGCAAGAGAACTGTATAAATATGTACACATATATTGTTTTTAAGATATTTAACCTGTATGGAACTACCTGCCATCTAGGGGAGGGGATGGATGGAAGGAAGGGAAAAGTTGGAACAGAAGTGTTTGCAAGGGTCAATCTTGAAAAATTACCCATGCATATGTTCTGTCAATAAAAAGCTATAAAAAAAAAAAAAAGAATTGGATTTAAATAAGACAAAGTTGCACAAAGTCATCAAGCTCATTTTCTTTCCAGAGTCATTGAAGTCCTGTAGCAGGATAAAAGTCATAATTTTATTCATAATTTTATTCATAAATTAAAAATAAAAAATTTTTTAAAAGATTGATGATGGCTTAGGATATGGTGGATGATCTCAGTGTTTTCAATGTCTGCCCAAACTCTAAGTGCTCCACAAAGCCTGCTTCAACCACCTTCATGGCCATTGAAAGTGTTCTCTGCCTATTCCACAGGGGAAAGTCTTCACATGCTCTGGCTAGACATTCCCCTAAACACTAGGAATACAAAGAAACAGAATTTGTCCCTGCCCTCTGGAGCTTATAGTCTAATAGGGAAGACAACATGCAACTAGCAAGATGCAAATCACATATATTCTGAAAATGGAAAGCCCAGTCAGAGTAATGAGAAATAGTTTCTTGCTTCTTGAGAGTGATGAGTCCCAAAGAATTTCATTTGAGGTACTACTGGAATTGTATCTTGTAAAGCTAGTCCTCCTTATCTTACAATCAATAAGTAACTCCAGCTTTGTCACCTAGATATAATTCTTTGGGGTATCCTTGCCATTCAAAGTGCTCTAGTGTTTCTGTCATTTACTCTTTCATTGAACTTTCTCCTACAAGGGAAGGTATCCCAATGGGAAGGGAATACTAGTAGAATCAGCCTGTCAGTTTTGACATTTTTTGAGGTCAAGGGGATTTCCAAGCCTATGTTTTCAAGAAAGTATTCAGCCTGTGAAATGTCACCTGTTTCACTCACATCTTGACCTATAAATGGCAAATCCTGAAAGCCAGATATTTATCTGGATTGGAGAAAAAAACCAATAACCATTTTGAACAAAACTTCTACAAAGATATACCACATAATGTTAATGTAGACAACTCTTTCCAGTAACAAAGACAAGAGCTCACATTTTGAAAGTGATATTTTGTAAAATACATTACATATAATTTCACTTTTGATCTTCAATGAATCTAAAACACTGAACAAATTCTGTGTTTAGTTAAGGATTAGTGAATAATTTGGCTCATAGAACTAGAACTTGAAGAAGTAACCTCAAAAGCTTTCTAGACCAATTGGAAGAAATGAAGAAGACCTAAGGTATTTTGGGCTCAAAGAAGCATTTATTTCTAGATTTAATAACCTATTAATTCTTTATTTGGAGTCATGTATTTGGAAAAAACTGAAGAAGTTTTAATAATAGTAATTTATTTCTGTAAGTGGTTCAGACAAGTCATTTCTTCTTTCCTGGTCTCAGTTTTCTCATACATAAAATGAGGGGGCTGCATTCAATGATTTCCGAGGTCCCTTTGAACTCTGAGATTCAATAGGTTTTTTAAAAAAAATTTATACATATTGTGTGGCAGATATTATCAGAAAGGAGAATAATCACGAGTACTTTTCTTACAAGGTAGTACAGGCATCTGCGTTGTCATACATGCTCGTGGTTTGACACCGAACTTTGACGTTTAGGACAAAAGTTCAAATATATCACCAAAGTTCAAATATATATATCACCTTTAAAACCTCAATATGAAACCACAAGAATATAATAAAAAGCAATTAAATTACAAACCCCACAAAATTTTTTCTTTAAAAAAAGAAATCTATGTCAAGGAAAGATTTTCTCATGGACAGGAAGTTGTTAATGATGTCACTGACAATGAGTGATAGAAAGCAGTTTTTTAAATAGTTCCACACTGTGGCTACAGACCAACAGTAGCTTATATTTGCTGCTGGGTAGAACAACCAGTGAATCTTTTGGCTATACTTTTGTGTACACATATTTCCAGAATCAATTGCTTTTCTCATCTTTTTTTTTTTAAATGGAAGGCTTCCAACCTTAATGAGAAATGTTGCTATATTAAAGTATTTAACAAGCTTGGCTTCCTGGACTAAACAGAAAGACTGGTAAAATTCACACATACTTACAACAAACAGCTGGGTTTTGTAGACTACAAGTTTGAAATAAGTCAATAGTGTGGCATGAAAACCAGACAGATTAATGTTATACTAGGTTGTAGTATGAGAAATACTGGTCTAGTCCCACTAAATACTCTATCATTTTGAGATTCAAGTAAAAGAAACTACCACAATCATAAAAGATTTGGGTTTTTTTTATGAATTTTAAAAAATATTTCATGGAAGGTTTTTTGTTTGTTTTACATTGCTGTCATTTCCCAAGAGAATTTTTTTCAGAACAAAGAAATACAGTAAAGTAAAAACAAATCAATATAGTTGGATCATGATGAATGTAAATTCAAATAATGAAAAAATTTATTGAAATTATAAAGTCATACTGGTTAATATTTAATTTGAACCAAAATTCAATTAGTGCGACACATTTAAACTAGTCAAGAGTTTTTACACATCAATAGTTCACTAATTTGCACTTGTTTATTGTTGAGGATGGATATAATACGCTACTATGTACCATATTATCTGCAATTGTGCTATTTTTTTTTAAATTAAGAACTCTTAACAAAATGGCCAAAAGGAAGAATACTTCAGATGGAAACACTACTAGCAGATACAAAAAGAAAAGGGTTGTTATTACATTAGACTAAAAATTTAATGCAATTAAATGGCATGAACTTGATCCATAATAAAACAGGACAAGATGCCATAGAGCCTGAATTTGTAAAATGGGACATGACTCCTCAGAGTAAAAGAAACATACAAAGTTGCATCTGCTTTTTATAGTTTGCAAACAACTAGACAGAGTAGAAGTGTTACATACAGTACTAGAAATGAAGCATCTTTTAGCCTATGGATCAAGGATTGCCATCAAAAATTCATTCTTCTTGGCAAAACAGCCATTCAGACAAAACTTCAAGTCCATTTAAGGCAGTAAAAGAAAATGGAAATAAACTGGAAAATGAAGGAACTTTTACTGCAAGTTTTGGTTGCATACTACAACTTTAAAAACCAAGTTCAATTGTGCAATGTTAAAATTAGAGAGCTGGCTAGTACCAATGAAGACAACTAAATAGCTTGTTGTTTCTTGAGAAAATAACCAAATAAAGTGGATAAACCAATTTTTAAAAATTTAATGTAGATAAGACAGGTTTAACACTAGAAAAGAATGTATTCCAAAACTTAATTTCTAGGGAAAATAAAACTCAACCTGAATTTAAAGTATCTGAGGATCATCTTTTATTTGGAGGTAATGAAGAAGAAGATTTTAAATGAAAAACAATGTTTATTTATCATTCTCAAAATCCTTGTGCTCTGAGAGAATTACAATCACTGATCGCTTCTGGTTCTTTGTTGGTCAAATAAGAAAGCATAGGGTTGACTAAAGCTGTTCTTGAAGATTGGTTTTCAAGTTATTACAGCCTAGTTGTTGAAATACACTGAAAAGACAAAACTATCACATTTATTTTTTTCTCTCTCTCTTTTTTTTTAATTTAATAGCTTTTTATTTATAGGATATATGCATGGGTAACTTTACAGCATTAACAATTAAAACTATCACATTTAAAGCATTACTGATTTTACGTAATTTTCAAGTCGTCCAACTATATTTCGTTCATTGTGTGAAGGCATAAAAATGCAAATTATCTTAGATATGGATAAAGTTCAATGCACCTACCAATCTATGTAAAGAAATTTAAAGAATGATCATTTAGTCTGTTATTGAAATGTTTTAAATGATGATACTCAGTGTAGGCTTTTCTTTAGGCATTTTAAATATCTGGGGTTTTTTTCATTTTTTAAATTTTGCTTTCTATAACAACTTTATCATTTTGTAATAAGCTTGAATCAAAATATTTTTCTTATCCTTTACTTTTATATTATGTTAATAAACAAATTTTTTTAAATCTGCTTTAATTTTTTTTTTGTTTAATTCTATTGGGTTGGAACTAATTACCAGATGGTACAGTAGATAAAGCACTAGTCTCAGAGTCAGAAAGACCCAAGTTCAAATATGATCTTAGATATTTCCTAGCTGTGGAAACCTAAGCAAGTCACTTAACACCTGATTGCCTCAGTCCCTCATCTGTAAAACAGGAATAAAAACAATACCTACTTCCCAGGGTTATTGTGAGGTTGAGACAATACAATAATTATAAAGTGCTTGGCTCATAGTAAGTGCTAGATAAATCTTAGATCCTATTAATTATTATTATTTTGTATGTAATTATAACTTTGAATAATGTGAATGTGAAAAATAAAAATGATTCTTGGAATTAATTATTCATACTAGTCTACTTCATGGCCCTTTGGAACAAATTGCTCTCATCCACCATCCCAGTGGGGAAGTCTTCATGTGTTTAGACATCCCTCTAACACACTAATGGGTTTGAGATCTATCAGTTACCCTTAACCTGGTTAGCCCATCTTCCCAGATAAATATTATAAGGATGTAGCTGCTACATATGCCATAGTTTCTTAGAGCCACCAATAAGAGTTACATGATAGGTGGGCAGGGGCATGAGCAGTCTAAGAAGGACTCAGCAGTCCTCACACCAGAGGTTCTAGTCCTTCCTCAACACCCCAGATACTCTAATTAATTGAATAGAACAAGCATCAAGGGAGAGCCTCAAGGAGAAGGCAGTCAAAGTTTAGGAAACAAGACATGAATGTATGAAAAACTAAACAACAAAATGGGCAGGAACAATTGTCAACTGAGTAATATAAACATTAAGTCCTGCAAAATATTCAAGAAATTTGCTTCTCACTTGTCATGTATATTTTTATTACAAGAGACAGCTGATGCCCAGAAAAAGAACTCTGGGAGATGACTAAAAACCATTACATTGAATTCCCAATCCCTATATTTATGCCCACCTGCATTTTTGATTTCCTTCACAAACTAATTGTACAATATTTCAGAGTCTGATTCTTTTTCTACAGCAAAATAATGTTTTGGTCATGTATACTTATTGTGTATCTAAGTTATATTTTAATATATTTAACATCTACTGGTCATCCTGCCATCTAGGGGAGGAGGTGAGGGGGGGGGGGTAAGAGGTGAAAAATTGGAACAAGAAGTTTGGCAATTGTTAATGCTGTAAAGTTACCCATGTTTATATCCTGTAAATAAAAGGCTATTAAATAAAAATTTAAAAAAAAAAAAAAACAAGAGACAGCTGGTTCTAAAGAATCCTAAGAGCTATTTTCTCCATTATTCTATACAGCTATTTATTTCCTCTTAAAAAAAAAAAAAAAAAAAAAAAAGGAAAGGAAAGGAAATGTTGAATACACATGTAGTGAGGATTCTGTCCTGATTCTATGAGAGTTTGAAGAGATGGGGGTGTTGCTCCTTGATATGTGTGACTCATTGCACTTAAAAGTGATGAAGAATCTTCTAATTGGCCAGAAGCACCCCTCCCCTCACTAAAGACTTCACATGATTAACTAGAACCAGGAAGGGGGCCCCCTGTACACACACAAGATTCACAAATACACATTGACATAAAACTTAGAGAACAGCAATAACTTAATTACTATTCTATTCTCCTAGTAAGTTGCTGCATAAAACATTGAAACATGACACAGGTTGGGGCACTACTGTATTGGCATTTTACATTTCCCATCACTTTTGCATTGTCCAAAAAATTCCCTTCAGGTCCATGTCTTCTGACAAGCCAGACAAGGGCTTGAATTCATCCTCCTTTCTGAAATTGTCATTTCCTCCAATGACTAATGATCATCAATATTATTAGCATTTATATAGCCTCTACTATGTGTCAAGCACTGTACTAAGTGTTTTACAATTATACTAATAGTTGATTTAATTATGCTAATCATTTGATCTTCACAATAATTCTGGGAAGTAGGTGCTATTATTATCCCTACTTTCCAGGTGTTGAAATTAAGATAAATAGAAGTTAAATGACTTACCCAGGTTCACACAACTTTGTGTCTGAGACAGGGAACTCAGATCCAGTGCCCTATCTACTGCCCCCATCCAGAAATCACTGTAATGGATACAGGGGACTCCTATCATTGTACAGGCTTTTCCAGTCTCTTAAATATTTCATGAATGTATAATTTATTTAAAAGGGGGGAAGGGGTAATTCTAACTCCCTACAAAGATTCACACACCTTAAGTAGATTGCTTTTAAGAGTTACTCTGGCTATAAATTTTACCATCCTGCCATTAACCTAAAAAACAGCCCCTCTGATCTTAAGGAGGCTTGTCTTTGGACCCAAACTTGGAACCCATCACTGGACTAGGGTCTGAAAGAGCTTTCAGCTCTGTAAAATTGAGCCTACTGTGATTGGATCTTTTGAGCCTACTGTGATTGGATCCTTTGACTAGAGGGCAGAATCATGGCCTTAGGGCCTCCATTTAAAGAGGGAACCCAACTCAATCTTCTCTCTGCTCCCTTCCCAGCAGCTACATGGCTTTTAGATCTTTCAAGCATTGCTCATGCCTGGTACTCTCCCCCTACCCTTGCCCTTCACTCCTATAGCTTTTCAGCTTCTTTTTGTGTTTCTTCTTCCATTAGATTGTAAGTTCTTTGAGCTCAGGAAATGTCTTTTTATTTCTCTTTGAATCCCCAGTACTTACCCCAGTTCCTGATACAAAATAAGTGTTTAACAAATGATATTGATTGAAAGACTAGTAAGACCCAATAGTTTGAGCTCAAATGTCACGGTCATCAATTACACAAAGTCAGCTTCAAAGAATGATGAAAAATCAGAGGAGATCAGTGGGATTCTTCCAGACTCAATGGGAGAAAATTCTATAGCAGAATATTTGAAGGAGCTCAGTCTTCCCATAATAAGTTTTGTCCTGTCTAAGGGACTCACTGTACATCCAAGTCCAGGTAGAAGATAGACTATTTCTTCACAATCACTGGATCTTATAGTCAAGAGAAGATTCTAGAAATAGAGACAAAAGTAAATCAATTATAATTACTCAGTCAATATCCAACATGGTTTCATACCTTTTACATCTTTTTTTTACAATCATTGAAGAAATTTGTTTTTCTTGACTAAGAACATTTCTTACAAGGAATGTGTTTCCCTTTTTTTTTTTTTTTTTTAACCTAAGGTAGTGGGGGGAGTAAGAGGGGGAAAAAACAAATTTTATTAATATATCTTAAAATAGAGAAATAAAGAGTACTATAGATACAGAATAGTACATTCATTCATTGCGTCATTCATATGACTTTATTGTTTTACTTTGTTTAAAAAAAATCACTACTTTGTTTAAAAAAATCTCTTATAAGGTAAGAGTAAACTATGAAAACTTAAGTCTTAATGTTAAAAAAAAATACACACTTTTTTAATGTTTCTTTCAACAAATTTTATTCAATTCTTTATTTTCCAAATAGTGCTCCAATAGACAGGGGTTGGTGCAAGAGGAAGATGCGAAAAAAATAAAATATATAAATAAAATAAAATATAGTCTCTTTCCTCAATAACTCTTGGGGAAACATGACTTAGGCACACAAAATTAAGAAAACAATACCACAGAGTCTGTTGACTTCAGGCTCTAGGGTAAACAAAATGTAAAAGATCTCAACATTTGAGTAGATGGCAAGTTAAATATGAGTGAGCAATATGATGTGGAAGTCAAAATGTTACATGATTTTGGGTTGCATTAAAAGGGTCATATTGATGTTGTTCAGTGATTTTTCAGTCATGTCTGACTGGCAGCTCAACTGGAAATTTCTTGGTAAAGATACCAGAATGGTTTGAGATTTCCTTTTCCAGATTATTTTACAGATGAAGAAACTGAGGAAACTGAAATGACCTGCCCAGGTTCACACAGCTAAATCTGAGGCTGGATTTGAATTTGGTTATTCCAGAATCAAGGCCTGATACTCTATAGCAGGGATAGGGAACCTTTTTTGGGAATGTTTACAACATCTTTAACTTACCATACAAAACTGTCAACTTATAGAACTCAAACAAAAAGTTTGTTGTACTTAGCTTTCAAGTTATCATCACCAGCTGTTGATTATGCAAACGATTTTTTGGGCCTTATGCAGCCCATGAGCTGAAGATTCTGGACAGTTCCACTCTACTTTGTCTTTACCAGGCTCCATCTGGAATATTCTTCTGTTCTGGGAGCCATAGTTTAAGAAAGATTAAATAATAAGCTAGAGAGTGTTCAGAAGAAGCAATCAGAATGGTGAAGAGCCTTAAGTGATGACATATAAGATCAGATTGAAAGGAACCAAGCTGGAACTTGAACCCAGATCTCCAGCCTCTGGTTCAGAGACTGAAGTACATAACAGTTCACCTTCCCCATTCCCAAGAAAGGAAAAGACATTTAAATGAATTATGACTGGAAGACCCCTTCCCACCAGCCCTCCATTAACACAGAGTTAGAAGGAGGAAGCTTTATCTATGAGGAAGTTTTCAATTTGGTTTTGAACTTTCCCAGATTCAGAAAGGCTGTAAATGGTCCTTCTCACCTAAGCAGAAAAATCAGGTACAGAAAGACTCCCCAACTGCCCTATATCTAATTTCCTGCATTAATTTGTATTTATTCCATTCATATTTATTCTGTCAGCACAAATTAAATATATACATATTTGTATTATAATATATGTACTCAGTTATATGGCTATATGTGCATGTGCATGTATATATATTCATGTCAATATATGGATTGTATTGTGTGCAATACATGTGCATGTGTTCTCTGCAGTAGAGCACAACTCCATTGGGCTGGCCACATTGTTCGATGCCAAATGTACTCTTGCCAAAAATTTGCTTTATGGAGAACTTATACAGGGTAAGTGCTCACAAAGTGGTCAGAAAAAGTGATACAAAGACATTCTCAAAGTATCTCTTAAGAATCAATTGTGTGACATGGGAGACAACGGTACAGGACCATCCAGCCGTGCCCTCATTAGTGAAGGTGTTGTGCTCTATGAGCAAAGATGAATTGAATTAGCCCAGAGTAAATGCTCAAAATTAGAGAATCCACCCTAATGTTCATAGGGATTATTTGCGTCCACCATGTGGCAGAGCCTTTCCAGCTTGTGTTGGTCTGATCAGCCACAAATGGACACTCTGTAACTCAACTCTAACATAGAGATATCATTTTAGTTCTCTTAGAGAACCAAGAACAACTAACCAATCATATACATCCACTTGTGCATGCATGTATCACTGTCTCCTAGTTTTGATAATATGAATTATTTTGTTCTTTTTGCTCGTGTCCCCTGAGTTTTGTACAGTGTTTGATACAAAGTAGGTACCTAAGAAATCCTTGTTGATTGAAATAATTAACTGATTGATTAAGAGCTACACAACATAGGTTGAAAGAATTATTGTGTCCTCTACAAAGACTGGCCCAGCAGCATTACTGTGCCCCAGTAGCTTAGGAAATCCAAGCTTGGGAACCACACCTCTGGTATTTGCCTCCCCCACCTAGAAAATGGAAGGCCTGGTGAGGTGATGGGGTGGGGGTGGGGGGTTCATTATGTGACAACATCCCACACCCTGGAACTCTGACCTAAATAGAAGAGTAACAAGTGGCAGATCCTCTCCTAGATGCCTCCCAGTCTAGCTTTGAATTGAAACGCCAGAGAAAGTCAAGTTCACCTGCTCTACAGGTTAAAGAAAACATCCCAGAAATCTTCCTGAATGAAAGAAGGATGATAAGCTTGTAAACAGATGCCAAAAATTCTTCCCCAATTTCTGAGAGCCAATGAGAGAGAGAGAGAGAGAAAGAGAGAGAGAGAGAGAAGAGAGAAAGAGAAAGAGAAGAGAGAAAGAGAGAGAGAGAGAGAGAGAGAGAGAGAGAGAGAGAAAGAGAGAGAGAGAGAGAGAGAGAGAGAGAGAGAGAGAAACTCACCTATTCCCTGGTCCTTCCAGTACTGGAGAGAGTCTTCCCTGTCCAAGGTAGACTAAGGTGATACTGACCCTATGTGCTTGAGGTACACAATCTTTCACCAGCATCCCAGCCCAGCCAAATGTGAAACTGATGATTGTCTTCCATTGATAACCAGACACCTTGTTCTTTGTTATTACATTATACTGATAATTTGGCTTATGTATCAATGTCACGTCCCATAAATACTATCTGTCATACCATAACACCCATAGAACCTGTCATAATAAAGAAAAAGAGGTAACCAAAACACCTGGAAGAGCAGCCATAACAGTATATGTGGTATATACACCCCCTTTGCAATCCTAGGGTCTAGATTCAAATCCAGCCTCTATCATTTACTGACACTGGATATGTCACTTAAACTCACTGATCCTCAGCTTCCTTGTCTGTGTTCTCTTCCAGTTCTAAATCCATACTCTCATATTTCCTCATGGAATGTGGAGCTAGAAGGGTCCTCAAAATCTTGTTTTACAGATGAGGAAATTGAGGCATCAGAGAGTAAATGACTACATCATCTGAATTCTGATGTCTTGTATTATTCCCTTTTATACTACTATCATCACTATATTACTGTTCTGATTTCACTTTCTTTACCAAGTATCATTTCATACAAGTTTTCCCATGTTACTTCAAATGCTTCTTTTTTTAACATCCCTATGGTTTCACTGTGCAGAAACCATCTCTACCAATGCAGATATATAACCTTTCTATATCTGGCTGTCTCAGAGTGCTGCCTGGGGCACTGAAATCAAGTGACTTGCCAAGAGTATACAGCCAGCATGTGTCCAAGGTGAGCTATGTCTCTGTGGTATGGTAAGACTGCATCTGGAACTCGAAAATCTGAGTTCAAATCATTAGTTCACAGAGCTAGGGCTAAAAAGAACCTCAGAAATCATCCAGTTGAAACCCCTCATTTTAATAAGGAATTTCAGAGACCACCCAGTTGATTCTTCTCAATTCACAGAAGGAGTCTCAGAAACCATCCAGCTGAACCCCCTCAATTTATATAAGAAACTCAGGAAACCATCTAGCTGACTTCTCATTTCACAGAAAGAACTGCAGAAATCATCCAGTTGAACAATTTACAGAAGGAACCTCAGAGATTATCCAGTTGACCCATTTCAATCTAGGGCCCAAACTGGATTAGTAAATAGTCCCAGTGAGATTATCCAGATAGTGGGTATCAGAGGCAGGACTCTGCCTTTATTTTTTCCTACCTTATATAACTTCAACATCTTCAATGGGGAAAAAAAAATGAAAGGGCTGAATTAGATCTTTCTGAAGGTCCCTTTCAGTTCTAAATCTATGATTCTCTCATCTTTGGGCAAGGTCCCCTCTTTGAGTCTTGGTTTCAAAAGTTCTAAAATAAGTTTTAAACTTGGCAATTCAGTTTTAGCTTTGTTGGATTCTACATCTCTGGGTGACTGTGCCAATAAAGAAAAATAAAAACAAAAATATTTAAGACTGTTGAGGGAAGAAAAAATAAAGAAAAAAGAAGAACATATAAAAGAGAAAGCAAAAAGAAAAGTTGGGGAGGAGAATCAAGGAACACATTCATTAAACACCTACTATTTGCCAGGCACTCTGCTAGGTACTAAGAATATAAATGGAATAAAAATATTAGAAAAGTTCTTGCCCTCAAAGGGCAATTTTATAGGGCCGACAATATGTACATTTACAATTATATACAAAACAGATAAAATAAATGCAAGGCCACTAGAATTGGGGGTAAGCACTAACAAGGAAAGCAACTGAAAAGGCTTCAGGTAGAAGATGGCTCTTGAATTGTGCTTTGAAAAAAATAAGAGATTCAAAACTAGTGAGAAGAGAATCCATTCTAGAAATGGGAGACACTCAACACAATGACATAGGGACAAGACATGGAATACTCTATGTGAGAAACTACAAGACCATTTTGGCTAGATTGTAACTATGTGAAAGGGAGTTATGTAAAAACCAAGTTGGAAAGGTGGATTGGGGCCAGATTGTGGAGGGCTTTAAATATCAAAATGCATTTGAATCTAGAAGTAATAGGCAACATTTGATTTTATTAAGGGAGAAAGAGGGGAATGATGATGTAGGCAAACATGAGCTTTAGAAAAACCACTTTGGCAACTGTATGGAAGGTAGAATGAATAGGAAAAAAATTGAGGAAGAGAGCAAATGGGAAACTATGGCAACAGTCCAGGCATGAAGTGATAAAGACCTGAATGAGGAGCAACTAGATAGAATGGTGGCTAGACTTGGAGGCAGGAAGATCTAAGTCTTTTGATCTGTCTCAATTTGTTTCCTCATCTATAAGACAGGGTTAATAACAATGAGACATAACATATGCAAAGTGCTGTGTGAGCAGCGTGATAAAGTATTATTATTATTATTGGGATGGTAGAAAAGGAAGAAAAGTGGGAATAAGATGGGAAAAGAAGATGAAAGAATATAACATATTAATATAGCATGTGAAGGATTACAAAGAGCTTTTATCATACGAGATCTATGAAGTAAGCATTGATGGTGCTATTATTCCTGATATATAGATGTGGAAATGCATTCAAAGAACTCAATTGCCCAGAATTTCATGGCTAAACAGGTATCTAAGCCAACATTCAGACAGAGACCTCCTGATTCCAACAACAGAGAGAAGAGAAGGTAGAAGAGAAAAAGAAGGGAAGTTAAGGAGGGGGAGAAAAGAGCCTATATAATCCACAAACAGCCACTGAAAGAAATAAAAAGTTAGCAGAGATTGATGTAACCCTAGGCTTTGCCAACTTGCTCTTGCCAAGGGGGTTAATTCAACACACATGACTATCCATGCTGCACTTGTAAGTCAGGGCTCTGAGCTGAGTAGCACTATTACAAAATGACAAACTAGGCATTAGGTTTCCTGACCTGGAAATCACACTAACACACTCCATGTGCTGCAAGCAAATCACAAAACAGAAATGACTAAGGGAATGGCTGCTACTATCTGGGAGCATTCCCCTGGGGATAGCTGGTCACATTGACCCCATGGGTAAGAAAGTCCAGTTTAAGTTGGCAAGAATCATACTGAATCACAGTTTCTTTTATTTCTGAAGGCAAATGTCCTGGTAATAATGGTCTTATGCACTCAGTTCCTTACAAATAATCCTATTTCTAATGGGTTCACGGAGAGAAAGGAAAAACTAAATAACAACAACAACAAAACAAAACAAAAAAACTTCCTAAGAATTTAGAGCTGTCCCAAAGTGAAATTTCACTTTGAAAAACTCTAAATTATTCCTCAGCAATGCAAATTTTTGATCAAAGGCGAAGATCACTTATTTGGGATCTTATAGGGGACTTTCTGTTCATTTACAGTGTGGACTAAATGAATTCTGAAGTCTCTTTCTTCTCTGAAATTCTATGATTTCCCTGTTGATGGAAGATTTGTAATTTGCTTGGCTCGTACCTAGTTTTGAAAGGTAAGGTGACTCCCTGCTCAGCCTGTGTCCTCATCTGACATGAAAATGGAATCGGCTGACAGGGCTGTACTGGTCCCTGTTGAGTGAAGTCATGGCTAAAATAGAACTCCTGACATGGAGCAACAAAAATACTCACTTCCTTGAGTATTCCTCTACCAAACACGGAAAGGGAAAAGGAAATATCCCTGTAGATTTGTACAGAAGCTCTCTCTAAGGAGTCAACATGGACTGGAGAGAAGCCTAGATTCCATGGCCCCTCCCAAGCCAATAGTTAGATCTGTAAAGCCAAGTCCTGAATTGCAGTAAAAACAGGATATAAGACAATGTGACATAATTCACATAAATGGTACAGATGCAGTGTGATGTGGGATGTAGGGGAGTAGGAATTAAAAGACCTGATAGTACCTGGAATAATATAAGAGCTTAATAAATGTTTATGGTTTATCCCTAGTCCCCAAGTGGCTGAAGTACCTCTCTTGAGGTCTTTGTGTACCAGGAAGACACCTGAATGGAGATTCAGATGATCTAGACTCCAGACTTGTCTCTAATGCTTCCTAAAAGTGAGCCTATAACTTAACCATCCTAGTTTCCTCATTAGGGCAATGGGATTGATAATATGTAAAGTACCTATATCACAGGGTTTTTCCAAAGAAAGTCCTTTACAAACCTTAAAAGCCTTTAGAATTTTAATGTTTCTGCCTTTGCATTTCTAGAAGATTGTTCAATATTTCCTTTTGATCCCCCTAATTTCAGTCACGATCTGAAGTTGAAGGCTATCCCCATGACAACATGGTTTTTTGTTTGAAACAACAAAAACCCATATTTGATTTTCTTTCTTCAAAAGCTGAAAGATTAACCTAACTTATACTAAATTTGAGGTCTATATCCTAGGAAAATGTTGAGAAAAGAGAATTGGATTTAGAGTCAGGGGCCCTGGGTTTGAATCCCCACTGTCTATTATTTGTGTGACCTTACAAAGTGACAACTTTTGTGGGCCTATATTAATTCAACTGTGAAATGAAAGAACACAACCAAAATCCTCATAGTTTTAAATGTCAGAATTTGTGACTTATAGAGACAAGTTCTGGGGTACAAAAAAAGGAAGAGTGCTGAAACAGAGAGACTGGGGGCAGGGAGTTGGGCTGGGACTCGGGTGAAAGTGATGGGTTTCCCATGGAATAGGTGATAGCTATTATGACACTTATCCCTGCCATGAAATCATCTCACCGCTTCATTTTCTCCCTTAAATTTTCCTTTTTGTAACTCATTTCCACTGGCTGTACTATGAACTTTCCCTCCCACACATCCTCCACACTGTCATAGTGTTGTTATTAAAGCAACCTCCAAAGCAAATGTTTCGTGCCTTTCCTGTCTGCTTACACAAGGCCCTACGCCAGGGACTTCAAAGCCCCTGCTCTTCTGTGAAAGATGGTATTTTTAAACTATTTTTGTGGGGGGAAGGCTATTGGGGTTAAGTGATTTGCCCTAAGTCATATTAGTAAGTGTCTGAGGCGGATTTGAATGCAGATCCTCTTGATTCCTGAGCCATTTGCTCTATCCATTTCACCATTTAGGTACTCTCTATATTCAGAAAGAGAAGGAATAGGGGGATGAGAAAGAGGAGAAAAAGAAAGAGGAACAGGAGAAGGAAGAAGAAGAGCAGGAGGAGAAGGAGGAAAAAGAAAAGGAGAAGGAGAAAGAGAAAGAAAAGGAGGAGAAGGAGAAGGAGGAGGAGGAGGAAGTGGAGGAGTAGGAGGAGGAGAAATATGGCTGGGTCTTTGCCATATCTTTGGGAATGTGTACATTCCCTGGACAATGAAAAAGAGATAATAAATGGATGATGTTAGAGTATGGGAATCAGGAAATCTAAGTTCAAATCCCAGTTCTGAGACTTTCTACCTCTGACTTGGGCAAGTTCAAGTTCTCTTAAGGTCCTCCTTTTTGAAGTGAGGGAATTATATTAGAAATTATCTTGGAAGCCTCTTGTAATTCTGGAATGTTGACAATCCTATTTTATCACCTTGATTCTAATCCCAGCTCCACTACTGATAGACAATGGGATTACAGTTAAATCACTGCCACTTCCCTCTCTGGATCCAATGTTCTCTTCTGTCAAATGAAAGGTTCATTCTATGTGAGCTCTAAGGTCAGCTTTTGCACATTCTGTGATTTTGTCTCCTACAGAAAAGATATTTGAGGTGAAACCCTCTCATAATAAGCTTTATGTCAAATCAAAGGGGAAAAAAAGATTTAGAAAAGAGGGAGGAAAAGAGGAAGGGGGGAAAGGGAAGTAAAGGGAAAAAGAAGAAAGGAAGAAAGGAGAGTAAGGAAAAAGAAAAGAGAAGGGGAAGGGAAAGAAGGAAATAGTGAAAAGGAAGGAAGGAAGGAAGGAAAGAAGGAAGGAAGGAAGGAAGGAAGGAAGGAAGGAAGGAAAGAACAGAGGGAGGGAAGGAAGGATGAATTTATTAAATGTTTATTCTGTACCACCAAGCCTTGTGATAAGATTTGGGATAACCATAGAGCACTGGCAAGGACAGATGACAAGACCTGATGATCCTCCATCTGAACAGAAGGAATAGATTTATTGACTCCCATCTCATCCAAGCCCTATGAACAGTTGAGCCACCTGGAGACATTCTGGATGATTCAGGGCTAAAGAAAGAAGCTAGTGGGGTAGAAAGAAACAAAGGAATTGAAGACTAAAAAGAAGGGGAAGAGAAAAGAGAGGGAAAGAGGAAACAGACTCAGTTAATTTCATATAGCGACATGGCTTTTGTTATTAAGAAGAAGAAAAAAAATTTTTTCCTTTAATTTAGCAGTTAGGTCTGCTATTCTCTGGTTACTAAAATAATGTGATCCATATCTTATCTATCAGTCTGGTTGATTTTCTCATGTTCCTGACTACAAGGAGTTCAAATATCAGTGGGCATGAGTTAAGGAGGGGATTTTCCCAGCCTATAGTCAGGGTCAGGTTCTCAAGTAGTGTTCTTCCACAGGGCAAAGAAATTGAGGTCAAGACTGCTCAAAGGCAAAATAAGAAGATATTCCAGCTTTAAATCTGATGCTATTATCCTTGGACAAAGTGCTTTCCCTGTTAATCCTGGTTTTGAATTTTTCCAGACACAGACAGGTTGAAAATGGGTTTCTCATCCAAGCAGAAAACTCACATAAAAACAGATGGACACAACTTGGAGAGTCAGTCACAGAGCATCTCTGCAAGAAGTGGCTCTGCAATCTTATTGTGCCTAGGAGTCCTGGGGGAAAGAGGAGTGTGGATTTTCCTTCTCTATCTAACAGATGAGGTTGATAGAAATGACAGACAAGACAGACAGACAACATGAGATTGACAGCTAGGTGAGGTTAGACATGACATGATAACAGACATGGCATTTTACTATGGATTCTAAGTCCAGAGAGCCCACTTCATATTTCCATGAGATCTTCTTCAAGGGGCCCTTCTTGATCCTCTCACTTTCTAGTTGCTTCATCCTAAAAAAAATTAATTTGTACTGGGGCAGCTAGCTGGTGCAGTGGATAGAGCACCAGGCCTGAAGTCAGGAGGACCTGAGTTCAAATATGAGCTCAGATACTTAACATTTCCTGGCCGTGTGACCCTGGGCAAGTCACCTAATTGCCTCAGCAAAAAAAGGGGGGAAAAAATTACTTGTATCTATCTTGTATTGATTTGTTTCTTGCTAATAGAAGGCAAGCACAGCTTTACTTTTGTTTTTATGTCCCCAAAATCTAACATAGTCCTTGGCTATATCAAGTACTTAATAAATATTTGTTGAATAAATGAATTAATGAGTCGAGAAGGATACCTGTTAGGGATAGTAAGGAAATTTTTCAGAATGGAGTAAACAGATAAAGAATAGGAGTACCAAGAAATTACACTGAAGTCATCCATATGAGAGCGGGAAGGTATATTATACGGAAGTCATACATATGAGAGAGGGAAGGCATATATAATAAAGGTTCTAAGCTGGTAGGTGAAGGTATTTAAACTGAATTCCGCAGGTGATAAGAAGCCATTGTATAATTCTTAATAGTTTAATGACATGATGGTACCCAACTATAAAATTCAAGACAGGATCAAGAGGGAGGGTTTATCTTTAATCAAACACCCATCTCCAAAGCTGTTGACTTTAAAACAAAGTTTCTTTTCTCCTGAAGCAGGCAGGAAGTGGGTATTTTTACCCCACTTTGAAGAGAAAGAAGCTTCAGGTATGCTGATGTTAAATGGCTTGACAAAATATTTTAGTTGTGAAATTTGGAATTAAAATTCATGACACAAGAATACAAGACCCCTAAAGTACAATTTCAAGGATCCAAATTAATTTAGCCAGATGATAACAACTCACTTCATGGTTCTATGATGTTAACAGTTTACATTGGATTCTGACATACATCATCACATTTGATCCTGACAACAACCCTACAAGGGAAGCATAATTGGTATTTTTATTCTCCACAAATGAACAAAACCAAAGCAGAGAGAAATTGGCTTGCTTACGGCAACACGGCAATTTATCAGTTCTGATTTCTAGTTCACATTGTTTCTTGTTCACATTCCTTCCATATTGACTTATCTCTGACTTTATTCATTAGAGAGAGAACCATAAAGATGAGCTCCTGGCAGTTCTGATGTAATCCTACAATAGAAACCTGGTGTTTTTACGCACAAGAAAAGTTGATGAGGAAATAGTGGCATAAAGTTTACTTGCTAAAGTTACAACACCCATTACATCACAGAAAGTTATTTGTTAAATTGTACAGTGTATTCTAAAAACACTGCCTTTGGCCTATTACCCCCCACCACGTGTCCCTGAACTGTGATCAGTTAAGCTGCATTAGTTCTGGATAGCACCTGAACTGGACAGTGGAGAAATCCTCCCACGGACATCTGGC
Source organism: Sarcophilus harrisii (assembly GCF_902635505.1). Taxonomy (NCBI): domain Eukaryota; kingdom Metazoa; phylum Chordata; class Mammalia; order Dasyuromorphia; family Dasyuridae; genus Sarcophilus; species Sarcophilus harrisii. The sequence goes on along the minus strand of NC_045426.1, from coordinate 616,371,977 downwards.
TGATTCGGAATACAGGACTGGTGATTCCCAAACAACAGACCTAAACAGAATGATAAAAACCAGAAATGATCAACAGGGGTTGTAGAAAACTGTTACATTAATAGAGTAAGAGTAGACTTGTGAATCCTACCATCCGGGATTTTTTAAAAAAAATGAAATTTTGTGAGAAAAGTCATTAAATTATTCATAACCTGTGGTTCCAGAAATCCCTCTATGAAACATTTACCCCCAAAAGAGCTCCGTGATAGTAGGAAATGGCCTGATTACTATCAAAGTATTTAAAACAGCCTCTGTGGTAGTAAAACCTCAAAACAATGTGGGTGGGTACCCATCAATTTCCATCAAAGGCATTTCCCACCATTCTTCCAGTCACCCAGGTGCACAACGTAGACTTCATCTTGACTTCTTATTCTCATTCACTCACATATCCAATTAGCTGCCACATTTTAAGGATCTCTCTCCTCCTCCACATTTCTTGCATATGTCCCCTTCTCTCTACTGATAACCTTGTCAGTCTAGTCACTCATTACCCATCACTTGGACCATTTCAATACCTTCTCGATTGGATAACAACAATATATCATCCACGTAAACTGTCACATGGATATTCCTAAAACACAGGCTTCCCTCTGATCACTCCCTTGATCAAAAATAATCTCTTTACAACCTAGCTCCAACCTACCTTTCCCCTTTAATTTCATATGACTATCTTTTGCACACTCTATATGACAACCAAGTTGATCTTCGTGGTGTTTCTTACTCTGGGCCTTTCATAACTAGTCTCTGTACCTTTAAACTTATTTTTCTCCATTCCTGTATAAATTCCCTCCCATTTCTGCCTTTTATAGTCTCCTAGCTTTCTTTAAGTATATTTTATGTCACACACTATGTGAAGACTTTCCTAAAACACTCAAGCACTGTCATATTACTCCATATGTATTTTGTATTATATTATTATATATGCATATTTTCATGTTATCTCCTCCATTAGAAAGTCTACTCTTTGAGAGCATATTTCATTTTTGTCTTTGGATTCTCAATACCACTCACAACGTCTAGCCCATGGAGAGTGCTTAATAAATGCTTGTTTGTTTGCAGATTGACAGACTGAGATATTATACAGCTATGACTCATAGAATATTATCCATCCATCAAACAACAAAAACTTTCTTTTTTTAAAATTTAATATTTATTAATTTTTTTAAAAAAAAATTTTGGGGGGGGGGTGTTAAAAATTCCCTCCCTCCTCATTCTTCCTTATCCACTGAGAAGGCAAGCAATATATCAATTATACATTTGAAATTACGCAAAGCATATTTTCATATTAGTCATATCTCCAAAAAAAGAGCAAGAAAAATAAAGTGAGAAAACTATACTTCAGTTTGCACTCAGAGGTCATCAGTTCTTTCTCTGGAGGTGGATAACATTTTTCATCATGAGTCCCTTAGGACTTGTCTTGGATGATTGTATTGATCATCATAGATAAGCATAAGTCTTTTATCCTTGATCATCATTATGATGTTGCTATTACTGTGTACAGTAATCTGGTTTTGCTTACTTCACTTTGCATGAATCCATATAGGCCTTTCCATATTTTTCTGAATCCATTTCCTTCATCATTTCTTATAACACCATTGTATTGTATCACAATTATATGCAACAACTTGTTCAACCTTATCTTAATTGATGAGCATCCCTTCAATTTCTAATCCTTTGCCACCACAAAGAGTTGCTATAAATATTTTTGTACTTATAAATCCTTTTCCTTATTTTTGATCTCCTTGTAGCACAAACTTAGTCATGGTATTGCTGGGTAAAAAGGTATCTACAGTTTTTTATAGATTTGGGAGCATAATTCAAAATTTTTCTCCAGAATTACTGAACCAGTTCACAACTCCACTTACAGCTCATTGGTGTTCCTATTTCCCTTCATCACTTTTAGCATTTGCCACTTCTGATAAGTGTGGGATAGTACCTCAGAGTTGTTTCATTTGCCTTTCTCTGATCAATAGGGATTTAGAGCATTTTTATATGACTATAAATAGTTTTGATTTCTTCTACTAAAAACTTCCATTTCATATAACCTTGATCATTTATCTAATGGGTAAATGGCTTTTACATTTATAAGTTAGACTCAACTCCTTATATATATATTGTAAAAGTGACTTTTATCAGAGAGACTTGCTGTAACAATTTTTGACATAACTTTTATCAAAACATAGTTTCCCTGATTATCTCTTTTAATTTGGGTCTATTTTTTAATTTTTCTTTGTCTGAGATCATAACTGCCACCCGAAGCATAATAGAGTCTTTATTTTAATTCTGTATGTCTTTCTGTTTCAATTGTGTCTCTTGAAACAACATATTGTTAGATTCTGGTTTCTAAATACATTCTTCTCTCCACTTCCATTTTATAGGTAAGCTCTATTTCATTAAATATCCACTTCCATTTTATAGGTAGGCTCTATTTCATTAAATATCCATTTTTTTTCCCCAGAAGAATTATACTCAGTTTTGCCGGGTAGGTTATTCTTGATTGTAATTCCAGCTCCTTTGTCTTCAAGAATATCATGTTCTAAGACTTTTGTTTCTGTAACATGGAAGTCACTAAATCTCCATGTCTCCATGATATTTGAACTAATTTTTTTTTCTTGCCTGCTTGTGATGTTTTCTCCTTGACCTGGGAGCTCTGGAATTTGGCTATGATATTCCTAGGAGTTTTCATTTTTGAAAAGGGATGGCCACTCTTCTCCTAGTCTGCTCTGGTCTTTACCTAGGAGGGCCCTGCTACCCTCGAACCTTAAGTATTAGGGTTCTTCTGGGCCCTGGAACTGAGATCTGGAATTGTCCTTGCTCCCTTCTGATCAACCCCTGTCTCCTGTAATTGTGACCCAGAACCCTACATGGACCCTAAACTTGCCACTCAGCATCAGCTGTACCCAGTACCAGAAAAGGGTCTCCTGGTTAAGCACTGTACTGAGTATAGGGAATACAAAGGTAAAAGCTAAATAGTTCCTGCTTATGTGACAGGAGGGGAAACAACCAGTACCTATGCTATCTGCATAAGATACACACAAAATAAGCTTACATGAGAAGGTACTAGTGGGATTAGAAATGTCTCTGCAGGACGTGGCACAAGCTATGGAAGGAAACCAGGTATTCTAAGAAGGGAAGGTGATGAGCAGGATCAAACTTACTACCAATCTAAAAGGCAAAGGAAAGATGCATGATGGGTATAAATAATAACATTAATAATAGGGATCTATGCATGAAAAATATCACTCACAAAAATATTATAAAAAACATAAATGATCCTAAAAGGAGATGACCGGGTTATGAAGTTAAAAGAGAAAAATGGACAATTTATTATCCTAAGATTTTTTTTTTTTTAAAAGAGCAGGACCAATAACATTTTGGGTGACTTTTCTATAGAAACATGATAGAGAAATCCCCAAAACAAAAGATGCATAGTGGTTGTCACCTATATTTATATAGGGAATATCACATTTGTGAAATTAAAAATCCTTCTAATGAACTTAATCTAACAAATTTTTACGAAAGCTCCCATTCTGTATGTGCCTCTTCATGAGTGAAAAAAACAAAGGCAAAATTAGTGCTTGATATCAAAGAGACATTATTTCTATATGCAATTTGGAAACAAATAGGTAATCTGAGGATGAAGGAAGAACTACCAGTTAAGGAAGAACAATTGATGCTTCCAACAATTTGTTGTCAACTAGTCAACAAGAATTTTTAAGTGCCTATTATGTGCCAGGCATTATGCTAAGCATAGCTATCTTTTTTTAAATGGGAGAGAAAATATTTTTAAAGCATACTATCTTAAAATTTTTAAATAACTAAATTTAAAAAATTTTAAGATAGTAGTTGAGAAAGATGTGAAAAATATATATTCAATTGTGGTCCATAATGGTGAACTAAGGAAGATCAAATGAAACTCAAAATTAGACTAAGCTTCAAACACATTTGAAAGCAATTTTTTCTGGACACAGTGAATTGAGCTTTGGACTTAGAGTCAAGAAGACCTGAGTTCAAATCCAACTTTTAACCATTGTTACTAGCTGTGTGATCTGGGGCATGTCACTTTATCTATCTGCATCTCAGTTTCCCAATCTGTAAAATGAGAATAATATCTACTTCTCAGAAATGTTGTAAGGAACAAGTTAGATAATCTTTTTAAAGTACTTTGCAAACCTTTAGGTGTTATAAAAATTCAAGTTATTATTATTATAAACATTTGGGCCACAACATATCTCGTGTTACTGAATTTGAACTGACTGTTGATTGATGCTTGCCCACTGCTGAAAGCAAATAGCAGACACAAGAGAGACAAAGTCAAGGTGAGGAGAATCTGAGTCTGTCCATGAAGAGACATGATTTATTCTGAATTTCTGTGTTTGCCTCTAGGCAAGAATATACAATTCACTGGCAGAATTGTGATTTTTTTAAAAACAAGTGTTCTAGGAGGCATCAATTGTTTGTCCCTGTGCATACCAGCAGAAAACAAACATCACACAAAGTCAATATCTGAAAACTGCAGTCAGCTGGCTGACTTCTGCAATATGTACCCAAAAGAACAGAACCCAAGGACGTAAGGGATATACCTCTGGATAGAAGGAATTTGTAAAGAACGTTAAAAAACCCAAAAGGCTTTAATTTTATAATTCTATTCATTAACAATTACATTGGACTTTCAGGTTAGTAAGGTGCTTTACATACATTATCTCATTTGATTGATAAAAATGGTTTCTTTTGCAAATCACTTGGATATAAGAGATAATTGTTAATGAGCACTCTCACCATTTAGGACAACTTGAAAAACATCAGAGAAATAGTGTGATAGCATGAAGTTTCACAACTTGAAGGGTGGTGAGAGGGCAACTTGTTTAAACCCCTTATTTTATAGATGAAGTGAAGTGAATAGACTTAGCTTATATGATAAGTTGATGGTCTATAGGACTGGGAGCTGGGACTCTGCATGTGTGCTCCTTGAACCACTCCATGAAACAAGAAAAAACTATTATCAAGAATCATAGGGCATTTTGGAGGAAACATGTTAAGGATTTAGGGGGAAAGCAACAAAACAATTGTCTTTAGGGAAAATGTAATAGTAGCTGATATTTGCATAGAGTTTTAAAGTCCATACTGGACTTTACATCCATTATTTCAGTTGCATCTCACTACTACCCTGGAAGGTAGGTGTTTTTAATATTTCCCTTTTACAGATGAGAAAACTAAGACTAAATGAATATATATAACTCGCCCAAGGTCATACAATTATTAAGCAAGGTGGGATCCAGATCTACACTCCAGCCCTCCAGCCATACAGGAAAGGGCAATAAAGGAACAAGCATTTATTAAGTGCCTACTGTGTTTCAGAGATAGATCAATAGGGCTCTTCTACCTTGGAGTTCTAGTATCCTGGAAGACAATTCAAAAAAACAGCATCTGATTGTTTCTATCTTCTGGAATTCTCCCACCTCTTGCTCTTCCTTCTTTAATAGCTCTGAAGATCAAAGATTTTATCAATACTCCATTCAAAGAAAGCAACTTTTCTGGAGTCTTAGTAGATCTTCAGAAGCCAAAGTCATCACCTGATAATCCCATTTCCAGAAGTTAAATTTGTTTTTAAATCCTTTAGCTCTGAATACTTTCCATCCCTATTTATTATGAACTGTGTGCAGTAGTATGGAACTCATTTAAGTCGAGATTTTTCTAACTTAGCGACTTAAATTGGCAAGTTTTAACAATGAATCCAGACAAGTCTGGCATTCTTTATCCATTCTCCTGATGAATCTGGACACCCTGAACCTTTATGGTTCAAACACAAATCCCACAAATGCATTTTCCCCAGTGAATTTTAGTGCATCTGGAAAGGGGGCAGGGAAGCACAGACAACAAGACTTCAACTGAAGAGGACTTCCAAAACTGGCTGACAGTCTCTAAAGCTTAGATTTATCACTTTTCCTCCGGAGAAGTCTTTGAATTGATAAATAGAGATTAGTACACTATTAATACAGATTAAAACAGTAACAACAACCACTTCTTAAAAAAAAACCCAAATGGCCTTTAATGAGATGGGAAAATGAGGCAGAAACCTTCCTTGATTTATTTGGGCATCAGTTCAACAAATCTTTTGTATTCATTTGGGACAGTAAACAGCACTGTGAATAAATGAGATTCCAAGTGGTTACCTTACTCCTTCTTCCTTTACTTATGTCCAAGCCATTTCCTGAAAAGCTGTAAAACTAGACAGCCTGCAAAGGCTGGGGGAAGAGACCTTCAGAATGTGGGTGGAGATGATAGGTGTGACTAAGAAAAAGATGTGTATGGGAGGAATGTGGCCTTTATATTGCCTTTTCTGCCCTGTCACTTATGCCCCATTCTGTCTATTTCCAGGGGCCACTATTGTATCCCCAAAGCTTGATTATGAGATAGATTCTTTTCCAACCAAACTAGTCTGTTCCCAGTATTACAACATTCTATTTCCCACCTTCTGCTTCCCTAAATCTGGAATGGAAGCCCTCTTCACTTCTACCTACAATAATTCCTAGTTTTCTTCAAAGCCCAGCTCAGGCAATGGTTTCTAAACTAAGAACTGTCTTGATTCCATCCAGTAATTAGCACTTTCTCTTTTATAATTTTTAGCAATTATTTGCTTGCAAATACTGTAATCTCTCATAGAGCATAAATTCTTCAAAGGGAGTTTCTCTGTGAATTTTGGTCTTACTATTCCAATCACAACATTGTGTATATATGTGCATATCTTGTTGTCCAGGCATTTCAGTTGCATCTAACTCTTTATTACTCCTTTGGGATTTTCTTGGCAGGAATACTAGAATGGTTGGCCATTCCCTTCTCCGGCTCATTTATAGATAAGGAAATGAAAGAAACAGGGTTAAGTGACTTAGCCAGGATCACACAGCTAGTAAGGTGTCGGGGGCCAGATCTGAATTCAGGAAGTTAAGGTTTTCTGACTCTAAACCCAGAAACCTATCCGTGCCATATGGATAGCCAATAAGTCTTAATATTTGATATGCTATGACTATGTGTTAAGTGTATGAAACAAAGAAAGCTCTGAAAAAACTCATATCGCCCCCCAAAAAAAAACCTAAAAGAGGGAGAGAGTGATGGCTAAGATAATGACTTGAAAAAACTCAAGCCTCCAAAGGGTTTCAGGAAATATTACCTTTTAAAACCGCTTTAGCCAGGAAGTATATCTAGAGGGGCAAAGAATAAGGGGGCCAAGGGTTAGAGCGGTGTAATAAAAGAGCAGTGGGAAGTAAGTGGTGTCATTTGTGGTCTATGGAGTAATGGATAAACAGAACTGCCTAAGAGAACATCCATGGACACTGTCTAAAGTTAAACATTAACTCTATGAGAGGAAAGCCATGCTCCAAATGACTGCCCTGGTGCCCTACCCCTGAAATAAGGCAACAGCAGTACCTGAGGAGGTCCCAAAAGCATTTAATCTGGGGTTATGAGTTCACCCTTCACATCACATCAGCATCAGTCAAGTCTGCAGGAGGACAAAAAAAAGGGCTTTTTTTTTTCTGGATAAAGATAACTCTGCTCAGGGAACTGCTTTCTCTCTCTAAGTCATTCATTTGCACTAAACACAGAATGTCAGAACTGGAAGTGTCCTTTGCGATTATGGAATCCAACTTCACTTTGCAAATGGGGAAACTGAGGTCCAGAGGAATAAACAGGTGTAATATCCTAGGGAGAATTACCTTCTTGAGCCATCAAGGAATAAAAGTTCCAGTATTGTCATCAACAATAAAAAATAAAATTTTAAGGTGTTGTAGGAGGATCCAAGTCCAAAACAAAGACTTTTCCTTCCACTTGGTTAACCTTGGGCACTGAGGCAGCTCACTGTAGAGTGGTTGGAAAGCTAGATGTGGAGACTGGAACTTAAATTCAGGCTCAAAGTTTATATGACATTATGTGATGTTAAGTGTATGATAACAAGTCACTTAACATTTCTCAGCCTCAGTTCCCACTTCTGTAAAATCAGGATAATAACAAGATCTACCTCAAGAGTTTTCTGGGGATCAAATGAGATATTTTGTAAAGTACTTTGCAAACCCAAAAGCTCTATATAAATCCTAGCTTACCTTCTTATTGTGATTGTTATTATCACTATCTGCTTAAATTTTCTGTCTCCAAGTAGAATGTAAGCTCTTTAAGGGAAGGAATGATTTTTCCTTTTATCTTTGTATCTTTGCATATTTTGAACATAATAAGGATAATAAATGTTGTATGAATTGAATTAAAAAGTCCTTTATGGATCCCTTGGAAGCCCCACATTATTGGGTAAAGTGTCTAGAGTCTTGTGCATAAAATCAGGCAGATTTATGTTCACATCCATACTCTGATAATTACTGACTGTAACCCCTGGGCAAATTTCTGGGTACTCATCTCAAGTCAGCTCTTAGGAATTATCTTCAAAGTCACAGACAGATAGTATTATGACCTGATGAAGGAATTCCCCCCAGAGCTTTGCTACTCCGAGGATCTCTCAGATTGTTTGGTTTCCAATGAGCCAAAGACATACTTAGCCCCTGCAGGAAGTTGGGTACTTTTCCTTCTCTAGCCTAAACCAACCCTAGTGAAGTACCTGAGGGGACATTTAAGGCAAGCCTCAGGGAATTCTCCCACTCTACCCCAGTCCCTAAGGTCCAATTCCCAACAAGTTCTGGCTGATTATGCTGACCATATCTTCCCACCCTTCACCCTCAACCAGCCCCCTCTGAGATAATCCAGATTCCCACTTCACTCCAATCTTACAGCCCTGTCCAGTATTGCCACTAGTGTCATAAAGTGGGGACTTTCTCAACTGCCACTGCTCCCCAAGGTCCATTGGGACTTGCCATCTACCCCATGTCTTTACCATTTAGACCTCTGGGTTTTTCCTTACTCCTTGAAGCAGAAACCTCTAGTATGTGTCATCTCCCCTAATTAGACTGTGAGCTCCTGAGAAGTACCTGGTTTTTCTATTTGTGTCTCCAGCACTTAGCACAGTGTTTGGGGTACACTGACCACTTAATAAATGCTCATCTAACTTTGTTAAGTATTTATTACCCAGGAAAGTCTTCTTGAATATATTTCAATTCTATAAACAAATATTTATTAATGCTAGGTGTAAATAAACAGTTTCTTATTTTAAAGAAGTTTATTGTCTTTTGGGGAATAAAGACAGACAGAACAGCACTAAGAAGTGCTTATTGTTTGCTGGCTACTGTGCTGGACTCTGAGCATACAGAGACAAGCAAATAATGAGCTTACTCTCAAGGAAATTATACTTTGATTGGAAAGGGATATACACAGAAGGCAGCTAGGAGTGTTATGGAAACTAGGTAAGAAAATTCAGAGAATGAATTATGGCTAGATTCATAACTAAGATAAATCCGTCAATCTATGAAGCATGTGTAGAGTCCTTCTTAAAGAAAACATTCAGGATATGGAAATACGTTTAGAAGAATTGCACGTTTAAGGTATCGATTAGATTGTTAACTGTCTTGGAAGGGGAAGAGGGAGGAAAATTTGGAATACAAGATTTTGGAAAGATGAATGTTGAAAACTGTCATTTGCATGTATTTGGAAAAATAAAATGCTATTAAAAATTTTTAAAAGAGAGAATATTCATGGAATCATGGAATCTTATAGCTGTAAAGGAGTTCAGAGTTCTTTGGGGTCTGTAAAATGCCTTGAGGTTAAATTGCAATATATTTATATTTGCTTCTAACTTCCTTCTATTTATGTCAAACTATTTCCTTCTACAGGAAGCCTTTTGACTTTGTTTTAATATTTCTTGTTGCTTCATGGAATCATTGGCTTTTATTTGGTGCATTTTAATTTCCAGATTTTGTCCCTTGGGCAAGGTTTTGTACCTCTTGAACCAAGCTGTTAATTCCTTTACAATTCTTTCTTCCATAGGTCTCTTTTATTTTCCAAATTTTTTCCTTAAGGATTCTCATTCCATTTATGGGGGGCAAAAACCCTTTTTAGCAGCTATTTCATTTCTTCCAGGATTCTAGCTAAGTTTGTATGCAAGGTAAGTTTTGAAGTCATCTCTTCTTTTTCATTTCTGTTTTGAGTATCTCTATCACTAGCTCATTATGGTAGGGTTCTTTTTTCTTTGCCCATTCCTCCAGCCTATTTTCTGACTTTGCTACACTTCTGGAGAAAAGATCAACACTGTTACTATTGCTTCTTTCTTGGGGATTTTGAATGTCATGTTATTCCAGGATTTTAGGGACAGGCTGGGGACTTGCCACACTGCAGTAGCTATTATTGCTGGCTTCCAAACTTCCTCCTTTACCAGTACATTGCCCAGGGCCTCTGCACCCCAGGATGTGCACAGGTTCCCTCCTCAATCTATTCTGGATCTTTGACTCAAAACTGGATAATATGCAACAAAGCTGCCATTTGGCACTTGTTCCCATCATGGTGCCTTGGTATGAGTCTGATGGAGGCCTGGGATGGTCTGGAACTTGCTCCAGACTTAGTATGCTGCTGGTCACTTCTGGATCTACTATTCTCCTTATCTCACACAAAAGAATGAAGCAATCTGGCTCTTAGGGAGCTTATTTTCTACTAAACTAGAGAACATGTATATGTTCACAAGCATATTTTAGAATAAATCAAGACAGCTGAGGAGGGAGGATGCTAGAAGCTGGCAGAATGAGAACAAATTTCATGCAAAAGGTGTTGTCTATCTGTATTTTGAAGGGAAAGCAAGAGAATCTATAAGACAGAGGAGAGAGCAGAATACATCCTGATATGAAGATGGTAACTGGAAGATTATAAAAGCAGGAAGATGGTAATAGATGGAGCACCCTTGTGAGGAACAGGAAGAAGTCTAGCTAGATCATAAAAGGCAGAAAAATGTACAGAAAAGCTTGCAACACTGATTGTAGCCTGGTTATAAAAGATCTTAAATGCTAAACAAAGGAGAATGAAGGTCTGAACTAAATTAGTAGCCCAGAAAAAGAATTAAGTAGGTAGATAAGACAGAGATGTTTGGCATTTGTGGCTTATAGCAATAAAATGAGGATGGAAGGAAAGAGAAAACCCTCAGCTAAGATGATTAATCAAGAAAGATAAGTATGTCATTTGATACTACATAAAACTACAGATAGCTTTTTTTATTTCCTCCTTTTCCAGTAAAGAGAAAAAAAAAATTTCTTGGTTTTTATGTTAAGAAAATCAGAGTACTTTATTAAATATTCCACTGAATGGATTTATAACTAATTTCTCCTTTAATTTTTTTGTTGATACTTTGTTTTTACATGATTTTCATTGCTCAACATATCACTCTTCTCTCTGAGAGTCACTGCTTACAACAAAAAATTTAAAAAAGAGGTTAAAAAAACAGATTTGCAAAATCAACCAACATATGAAATATGTCAACATTAATATGCAATATTCCACACCAATCACTTCCCATTTCTTTAAAAAACCAGAGGAAAATGCATTCTTTAATCTTTTCTTTGGGGTCAAACATGATCATTATTACAAAATTTTTTCCTACATACATGACCTTCTTTTTTCAAGGTTCTTTCAAGTTTTCTTAAATTCACACAACAGTCACATTAAGGAAAGAAGGCAATAAAAGACATATTGCCCTCTTCCACATAGAGAAGATGAAGATTTCTCACTGAATGCTGCAAATGCTGTCAAATATAATTGATGTGTTCAGTCTCTCTCTCTCGGTTTCCCCATTCTTTCTTTTCTTCTTTCCCTTCCTTCTTTCTTCTTTCCTTCCCTCCATCCTTTCTTTCTTTCACTCTCTTCCTTCTTCCCTTCCTCCCTTTCTTCTTTCTTTTATTCTTTCTTCCTTATTTTCTCCCTCCCTCCCTTCCTTCCTTCTTTCCTACCTTCCTTCTTCCCCTGCCTCCCAACAAAAATGTGATAGACCAAGGTACAGAATGAGGCAAACATTTCTGGACAACACCAATATGGCACTTTATTTCAACTGACTATGTGTATCTGTTACAAATGTTTTGTTTTTCTTTTTTTTCAAATGGAGGAAGTTGGAAGGAGAGAAAATAAATGCCTGTTAATTGAATTTTTTTTAAAAATTAACTGAAAAAAAGGAAGTATTAGTTCTTTCAAAACTCAATTCCAGCACCTAGCAACTAGTAGCATCCCCCACTGTCTCTTTCAAAGTAACCTGCATTTACTTCACATGTATTAATAATATGCACTCATACATGTATATGTCATCTCCCTCCATCAAACATAAGGTCCCTCAGGCACAAACAAGCTATTATTTTAAGTCTTTATCCCGAGCTCCTGAAACAGTGACTGGCACATAATGGTGCTTAATAAATACTTCTTGGTTGGTTGATTGATTGACTGATTGAGCAAGACATGAGACTTAACTTTGAGATCTCAGTGTCATGGAAAAAGCCTAAGGAAAAGATACTTGAAAGACAAGGATTTGAATTCTGCTACTACACTTTCCTGCAATACTACCTGAGACCCATCACTTTACCTTCTCATTTTGCTGAGAATAATTGCATCAGCTACATATAACTCAAAGGTACAAAGTTAGGACAAAACTTTGTAAGTGATAAGGCACAATATAAATGTGGGATGCTGCTATTTTTGATGCAAAGGAGCTAAGGGGGAGGACATTCCAAAGAGAGAAAATAATAGTTGACCTTTATTTAAACTATCAAGGTTTGCTAAGTACTTTGTATATATTATCTCGCTTGACCTTCACAACAATCATATGCAATAAGTTTTATAGAAATAATTATCCCCATAAGAACAGAGAATTGGCTTAACTATTACTATACCAACATCAACAGAGAGATTGGAACCTGGCTCTCTCAAAACTCCAGATACCGTAAACTATATCTTATATATAAATAAATATATATATATACATATATATATATATATATATATACATATATATATATATATATATATATATATATATATATATACTGTTCTCTCATAGGAAGTACAGTGTATAGATTGCTAGGCTGGAGTCAGAAAGATGTGAGTTCAAATTCAGCTTTGAACACTTAGTAGCTGAGCAAGTCACAATTTCTGTTTGCCTTAGTTTTCTCATCTGTAAAATGGAAATAATTATAGCACCTACCCTCTCAGATAGGAAATTGCTGTGAGGATCAAATGAGATAGCTGTAAAGTGATTAGCACAAAGTCTGGTACATAGTTATTATTTTTCTGTCATGTCTGACTTTTCAAGATGCCATTTATGGTTTTCTTAGCAAAAATATTGGAGTGGTTTGCCATTTTTTTTCTCCAGCTCATTTTACAGACAAGAAATTAAAGCAAATAGGATTAAGTGATTTGTCTAGGGTCCCACAGCTGATAAGTGTCTCAGACTAGATTTGAATTCAGGAAGATGGCACTTATGACACTGTGTCACCTAGCTGCCCTGATACTCAATGGGTATTATATAAATGGTAGCTATCATTAGCTATAATCATAATAGCATTAACCAAGATAATCATAATAGCATTAACAAAGCCTATGATCATAGGCTTGTCTAGATGGAAAAAGTTAAATTAGGATTACAGATCTATATCAAACTTCAGAAATCATTCTGTCTAACCTCCCCATTTTACAAATGAGGAAACTGAGGTCTCAGAAGTTTAAATGATTTACTCAAGGTGACAGAGATAGTATTAAATGTAGGTTTTAACTGAGATCCTTTGATTCTAGAACCAAGACTCTTTCCACTGTGACATGTTATTTTCTGGAGTATCTGATTTATATTGTACAATAGCCACAGATGGGGAGCAGTAGAGTAACTAGGAAATGAGGTTATTGGTTTTTAATGAAATTTAGTAGGCTGCCATCAGCAGAGTTATAGATCAGCAGAGTCCTCTCTTTCTAGGCAGAAGCTTCCTGTCCTTCGATTAGGGAATGATGAAGAGAATGGGATGGGATTTCCCCATTTAGACATTAAGTATAATCTTCTGGGCATTAGCACTGCTAGCAGTGGTTAATTCAATTCAATGAACATTTATTAAGTATCCATGATGAGAAAGACCTATAAGCCAGAGCAAACTCATGCCTCACCACCCACCTCACACTAGGGCATGGGAGAGAAGAAAAGAGGTATTATTGCTGAATAAGTAACAGACAGGAGGCACAAACTTTTTCTTTTAAATCATGAAAAAACACTTTGTAGTTGCTACAAGTGCACCAGGCATTTGATCAAAGAGAATGATTAGCAGTGAATTGAAATCAGAGTCTCTTTTCCCCAAGAAGGGCTTGGCAACTTCAAAATCTGGCATCTTAAGTAGAGCACAAAAAGTCAGGCCGGGTTTCCAGTGGTAAGAGTACTAACAATTTGGAGGCTGCTGCCAGAAACAGAAAACAGCGGCCGGCTTTCTGCTCCAAGAGTTACCCAACCCAAGATTAATTGTTAGAAAGCAACGGGCATAGGAACTTTTATGCCTCAGATGTGTTTCCAAAAGTTGGTCAGGTACTTTTAAACTTAAAAAAAAATTTTAAAGAAATCCCCTTTAGGTACTTTGCACTTACTTTGGACAAAAAAAGTTTCGACAGGTGCAGCCATTATCCAGAGATAGCAGTTAAGGCTAAAATGCCAAGAGGGTGTGGAAGAAAGGATCAGTTTCCTTACTAGTAAAATGAGACCTGTTGGACTCTACTAGGTTCTCTAAAATCTTTCTCTTCTAGCTATAAAATCCTTTGTCCTAAGAGGTGCAAGATTCCCCAAAGTGTGCTGAATTTGAAATCAGAGGATTTGGACTCAAAACTAGACCCTGCCACTTTTATTACCTGTATGATCTCAGAAAAATCTTTTCACCTCTTCGGGCCCTCAGTTTCCTCATCTGTAAAATAAAGAGATTGGACAAGATGAACTCTAAGTCCCCTTCTAACTCTGTTATGATTTCAAGGTTTTATAACTTGCCAAATTTAATATTGTTATATATGTAAATACTTGAATGCTCTCTACAGAGATACATTCTGCCCATCCTGCATGTATCTAGTCAATGCCTATTTACTATACTAACAACATATCTGATTAATAATACCTATTAGATTGAAAGCCTTTTGAGGTATTGCGAACTTCTTGAAAACAGGGATTGTCTTTTACTTTTTTTTTTATTTCCAGCATTTACTGATTGATTGAAGGCAGGGCTAAATCTTTATAACAGCTCATATTTATACACTGCTTTTTAGATTGACTTTATTACGGACACTGTAAGGTAAAACAAACTCCCTACTTGGATTCCTCCTCTAGCAATGTTGATGACCCTGGGTTCTACAACAAGATGCAGACCGTGTCACAAATTACCAAGCTAAAAAAGTTTTAATTACAGGTCTTTTGATATACTCTATATTTATTCTGTATATAACTACCTGTGTACTTATTATCTTCTCCATTAGAATATTTCTTCAGAATAAGGACTGTTTCATTTTTTGTTCTTACATCCCCAATGTCTAGCATAGTAAACGGCATATCGTAAGCCTTAATAAATACTTGATTTACCTAGGGGAAGAGGTGGGAGGAAGGAGAGAAAAAGTTAGAACAAAAGGATTTGCAATGGTCAATGCTGGAAAATTATCTATGTATATATCTTGTAAATAAAAAGCTATAATAAAAAATACTTGATTTATTAAGTATTTAATAAATTGATTGATTATTGCATATTCTCTCCCATCTCCCACTGTCTGTTATTTATTTATCAGTACATAGATTGTATCTTACCCAGTAGAATGCAAGCTTTTTGAAACTAGGAGATAGTATATTATAATCTTTATATTTCAGCACCTAGAACAGTGCCTTGTACATAATAAAGCTTTCCTTCCAGTGTTCATAGTCATTTTTCAGAGAGGAAGTTCCTTTTGAGAAGGTGTTAGCCATCCCCACCAAATGCCAGTTGGTTAAGTGCCACTCACAGGGAAAGCAAGCTAATTTAACTGAAGCAAAGCACTCTGAGAGAGAGACAGGGGGCAGCATGTACCAGGCAAGTCAAATTACCCCTAACATCTTCCCATAAATCCTGATGAGACCAGCCTAGGACCCTCAACCCAACAGCCTTTGGAAGAGGAAAGTTTCTAGCCCAGTGATCATAGCCCTTATCCAGGAAAGGAGAGAGCAGCTTGGCAACTCCTTCTGCAGGTGCTATAGCGATATCTATTGAAATTGCAGAAAAGAAAATTATCATCAAAGTCCTTGGTACTGTCAGATTATTCAACATTAGAAACAGATGTGATTTGATCAGTGGAAGTGACATTAAATAAGAGAAACTATAATCAGCTCTGCCACTGTATCCTAAGAACCATGGGATTTTTCCAACCTACTTACAGCTGAAAGCTTTCATTTATGTTGTCTTTTCCATTAGAATGTGAACTCCTTGAGATCAGGGTCTGTCTTCCTTTTCTCTCCAGCACTTAGCAAACACTTGGCACATAGTTAGAACTTAATCAACACTTCATTTGTTCATTCATTTAGAATAGACACTTAATATTTGTTAATTGATTAATTGCTGCTTGTCATTTAAGAACCAGCCTAGAGTTTAAATACTACTTGATGAATTCTTTGACTAGGACAACCTATGAAACAAATGAGGAAAAGTAGTGAGAAAGGTTGCTAAGAATGGGAAAGGATGCTAAGAATCCTACAGGTTTTAGACCATCTATAAACCTGAATTTAATGGAGGCACTCTAAAAGTGAGAACTTTGTCCAAAGAGCAAGAAGTTGACGTGTGACTAAAGGAACTGATCCACAGCAACATTCACATTCTTGCTGAAATGAAACCAAACAATTGATTTGTCACTAAAGGAAGTTCTCCATCCTCAGAAATCCTCCTTGGGAAGCAAGCTGACTTCAGAACAGCCTGGACTTGCATAAATTGATGCTGAGTGAAGTAAGCAGAACCAAGAGAACATTATACACAATAACCACAAGATTATGTGATAATCAACTGTAATGGACTTGGCTCTTTTCAGCAATTAGGTGATTCAAGGCAATTGCCATATGCATCCAGAAAGAGAATTATGGAGACTGAATGTGGATCAAAGCATGTTATTTTCACTTTTTTATTGCTGTTGCTTGTTGCCTCTGTTGTTTGTTTGCTTTTTTTTCTTTCTTGTGGTTTTTCCCCTTTTGATCTGATTTTTCTTGCACAACATGATGAATATAGGAATATATTTGGAAAATCTGCACATTTAACCTATATAAAATTGCTTGCTGTCTTGGGTATGAGGGTGGGGTTGGAGGAAGAAAAATTTGGAATGCAAGGTTTTGTAAAGGTTATGTTCAAAACTATCTTTGCGTGTATTTTGGAAAAATAAAATAATATTTTAAAAAGAGAAAGTTTTCCTTGGAGGGACAGGCAAAAGAACCTATCCTATCAAAATTGTTTTCTTCACATAATCCAAAGTAAAAAGAAATATTCTTTATTCAGATATTTTGTCATCTTACTTTGTTGTGAGATAAACAAAAAGACAACAATGAAAATCAAAACTAGAAAAGATCTTGGAATTCTTAGCTGACTACGAATTCAGCATATCAATGGTGTGACTCAACATTGAAAAAAATAATTGTGTGATCTTAAATTTCATTAAGAAAGCATAATATCCAGTCCCATCAGAGTCTGAGATCTGCTCTGAGATCTCATGGTCACAATCTCAGACAAAACAACATGAAATTAGTTGGTGAATGAAATCAAAGCTGTTTAGCCTAGGAAAGAGTTAGGGACAATGTGAGATAGCCAGTTAGTTTATTATGAGATGCTGCCTCTAAAGACAAGAAAAATTATCTCCATTCTACAGATAGCAAACTGAGGCTCAGAGGGGCGAAGTGTTTCCTTCCTTGGACACACAACTAGAAAGTTCAGGGTTATGATTCAAACTCTGTTTCCTATAAAGCATGTGCCAGATTAAGTAATTCAGTTTACAGAAAATTGAGAAAAATTCTGCCTCCTGAATGAAGGGCACATCAGTGAGACATCCTCTCTTCTACATTAGTGACCTACTACTTATAATAGAAATGGCATGCTGACTTCTCCCGACTCCACTCTTTCTTTGCACAAAAAGATGGGGAAAAGCACTAGATTTGAAATCAAAACCCCTGACTTAGTAGCCCTATGACTATGAGAAAGTCACTTTACCTCTCTTAAGATTAATTTTCCTTGTCTGAAAATAGGGATAATACTCGCATCTCACAGAACTGTTTTTAAGTTTCAAGGAGAAAATGTATACAAAGTACTTGGTGAACTTTCAAGGTCCTTATGAATGCCATTTATTTATTATTATTAGTGGGGTTTTAATCTGTGATGATAAAGGACTTACCCATGTCAAGGAAGAAATACTACATTTTCATTACTAGTACTATTTTAAGTTATTCCCACTTCTCAAGAGTTGCTACTTGCCCATCATGCACACTCAAGTATGTGCACACATACACATACGCCATAGACCTGAAGAAAAGGTTTCTTCAGCATTTTTTTAAATTTCATTTTTATTCTTAACTTTTTTTTTACATCATCTTCATTTCAGGATGTAAGAAACATGTTCCCTCTCCCTCTCCAAAAAAGACATTCTTTGTAACAATGAATAAAAAAATAAAGGGAAAAATGTTGATTTAGCAAAATCAACCAAATATATCCACCAGGTTGGAGAGTATATGGCATATTCCACAACTATAACATACTAACTTGGCAAAGAAAGGAGACAGGTCCAACTTTCTTCAACTCTTTTCTAGGGTTAGGCTTGGTCATTAAAATGGAACAGCTTCCGATTTCATTTTTATTTTATATAAAATTTTTGAAAGATCTCTGACTTACAAGGAAAATAATAATTATGACGATGATAATAGTTCGCAATTCTATATGTGTGTTTTAAGGTTTGCAAAGCACTTTAAATAGATTAACTCATTTGAGCATAACAATAATTCCAGGAGGCAAATGTTATTTTCCTCATTTAATAGATGAAAAAAATTGAGATACAAAGTGATTAAATGACTTGTTCAGGGACACACTGCCAATTATTATCTGAAATGAGACTCAAAACCAATCTGACTCCGGGCCCATAATGTCGGCCATTGCTCCAAGCTGTCTCCTCACCATTAGATGCTGCTGATCAGCATCTGTAAAGTTTACTAAGAAACAGACACTATACAGAATATAGAAGCTGCAATCTAAATTAGACACACAGACATCTGCCAGAGAATTGAGCAAATACAGTTTTTACTCTTCATGTCCAACAAAAAAGTATTTAAATATTAAATTCATGATTATAGTGGAGTAGAGGGCTGAGCAAAGGAAACATCATCAGCTTTGCTCGATGATAAAGTGCTCATACAGGACACCATCACCTTTTCAATATATGCTAGCCCCTGAGCAACACCAGAAAATACTCTCATGGTCCTCTCTCTCACCTTCCATCTTGAATTTCCAGTCTTCTCTGCAGACTCCAGTCTCCCTGTCTATAAGAATACCCCACCAATGGCCCTTGTATTCTTGGTAAACATAACCCAGTTAGATCCCCACCCACCTTGTCTTTCTGGCCTCCTTTCTTGTCAATGAGGCCCATAATTTCCGTTCTATCAGATCTGGACCAATTTCTGACCTCTCCCTTTGTCTGTGGTGGGTCAACACCCTTTCTTGGAAAACGGATCTAGCTTACAGTGAGACCAGCCCCTGGTTCTAGGGATCTTTGAACTTGAGAAATCCTCATGAGCTAAAAAAAATGTTTAAAAGAGAACATCTGATCCTCAGTCTTCAGTCTTTCCTGGCCAGCATTCTCTATCTGCCATGGTGCACCTTTTCTGACATGAAAACCCACTACTCCTCCATGTTGAGTACTATAGTTCTAGCCTGTAATCATCCATCCATTGTTCAGAATGTGAATTCTTCAGAAATGCCTTCCTCTGTCAAGTTAGAAATCCCCACTCAGTAAACCTGATGTTTGAGCTAAGAAAAGACATCTGGACTCATTGCCAGAAATTTGACAGAAAACAGGAATTAAGTTAGAGATGAAGGAAGAAAATGAAGATTTCAGTAATGGGAAATATATTCCTAGTCATGAAAACTTCAGAGAACTGGTGGTTTAACTCTCATGCTCATGTTATATCAATTTTGTTATTATTTGTTTATTCCAATAACTTATAATTTGTCATGACCCCATTTGGGGGTTTTCTTGGCAAAGATATTGGAGAAGTTTGCCATTTCCTTTACCAGTTCATTTTAGAGATGAGGAAACTGAGGCAAATAAGGTTAATGACTTGCCTAGCTAGTCACAGCTAGCCTGATTGGAATTCAGGAAGAAGAGTCTTCTTGACTCTAGACACAGAATTCTATCCATTTCACCACCCAGCTGCCTTTTTACTATTTATTCTTTACTATTGTGACTCAGAACATCAGAGGCATTCCATTTTTCAGAAATGGAAAGATAGCAACCACATTCCTCTCTCTAAGTCCTTTGGGGGCTGTTCATAGAATCTAGAGCTGAAAGGGCCATTAAAGATCAAGTCAAAAACTTCTTTTTTTGCAGGTGAAATCGATAAAGTGATTTGCTCAAAGCCATATAAATTATAAGTAGCTGAGCTGAGATTGGACCCAAGCCCTCCAATACTGAATCCAGCCCTCTTTGCTATTCTGATGTGGAGACTGGCGATCCACCTCTAGGCCTCAAGGTACAAAAATTCCTGTTTTTGTTAACTCTGTAGTATTTGTCTATGTTTCCTTTCAATATGACTTCTCAGGGACAAGAACAAAGGAGGAAAAACAATATTTAAGAACTAATTATAACAGTTCATATGTATATAGTTCACATGTATATAATAACTTAGCCCACAAAATAGGTAGTATAAATACCATCATTCTCATTTTACCAATGAGAGGAATAGAAGAGTAATGGGAGTTACCCATGGCTACATAGCTAATAAATGACAGGGGTTTCATTCAAACACATCTTCTGACTCCACTACCCTAAGCTATCTTTTGGCATAAAAATGGAGGAATTGTTTTTCAGACTGATACATGAAAGATTAGAGAAAATGAGTTCTAAGGTCCAATCTAATTCTAAAAGTTGATGCTGAATTGCGTACCAGAAGTAGAGTCAAGGATACCATCCATAAGATGTAGATTCAAAATTGGGGTGGAGTAACAAGTGCTAGAGAAAATAGATTGCCTTGTGTGCTCAAACAGCACTGATGTAAGGTTGAGAAATTCAGATTTAGGATGCTAGTATGTTAGCAAAACTTCCTGGGTTTGACTTAAGGGAGGACATGTATAAGAGGCCTACAGGAGACAAGTCACAGAGAGATTGTCAGCTGCACTGTTCAAGGAAATCCCCACATCAAACACTGAGATCACAGACCAATGATCTTAGTCAATTGTCATCTTCTTCTTCATCATTATCAATCATCATCATTATCATCAATCATCCCAAAGTTGCCGTGTTTCTTTTCTTCTTATTCGACCTTACAATTCCCTGAAATATGTCAGCAATCAAGGATTCTAATTTATTATCTGGGGGGGAAAAGCCAAGAATTGCTAGAAGGCCTCCAAAAGGCATTACTGTCACATGAGTCAGTGCAATAAAAATTATCATTGAAAATGACATTGTAATTCTCAAAATGCATCTGAAATGTTGTGCTCCTGCTATAAAGTCTGATTTTCTAATAATTCTTTAATTGTACCTTGCTCAGTGGTTTCCACATTCTTACAACTACCTATAGCCACCTACCACAGTTGTGGGCCTCTTTTTTAAAGTTATTAGAGCAACAGGTGCTAAGATCATGACAGGCAGGATTTGAGACTTTCCAATAAAATCCCCTGGCTGGTGTTTTTTTCTGGATTGTATTCTTACTGGTTTAAGTTGAGAAAACACTAGGTTTACTGTTTCACTGGGATTTAATGGGACTCTTGGTAATGAAACCTAATACAATGCTCAGCAAGCTTCCCAACCACTTTTCCAGTCTGGACTCTTCAAAAGGGAATCCTTACACAGTGCAGTTCCATGAAGAAATTTCCCCCTGCCCTGGCTATGTGATGGAGCTCACAGTTACTAAGTTCATAACAAGCGAAGGTGAAGACTGGAAATTTTTACAAATTACAAATGTAATCCCGAATGTGTTTTCTGACAGTTCAAGAAAAATTATGGGTAAGGGATCAAAGGAAAAAGACCCTATTAGGAGCAGGTCTTTGTCTTCCATTGTATAAAATGTTTTACCTTTCCTTTGGAGTTCTCCATTGGTCCTCACCAAAAAAGTTCCACAAAAGAAAGTTTAAAAGACAGAAGAGACCAATTAGACCAGTACCTTAATTTTTCTTATTTAAATTTTTCCCTGATTAACAAGAATTTATTTGAAAGGAAGGAAGGAAGGAAGGGAGGGAGGGAGGGAGAGAGGGAGAGAGAGAACGGGAAAGAAGGAGAAAGGGAGGGAAGAAGGAAAAAAAGGAGAGATGAAGAGATGGAGGGAGGAAAGGAGGAAGGAAGGAAAGAAGGAAAGGAAGAAGGGAGGAAGGGAGGGAAAAAGGAAGGAAAGAAAGAAGGGAAGGAGAAATGAAGGGAGGGAGAGAAGGAGGAAGTTCTATAAATGCTATTATTATTATTATTATTATTTTCCTTGCCCAAGGAAAATATTGGAACTTATTACTAATGACTCATACCCTCACTTCTTGTCCTGTAGATTGTCCCCACTAACATCTTCATCTCTCTTATGTTCAAGGGTTTCTATCTACTGGTTCTTTCCCTGTGACCTACAAACATTCTATTTTGGGAAAAAAAACAACTCATTAAAATCTACCATCATCTTAAACTATTATGCTATATTTCTCTGCCCTCTATTAGCCAAATTCTTTTATTTATTTATTTAGTTTATTTGGGAGTGATGGCACAGAGACAATCAGGGTTAAGTAGTTGTCCAAGGTTTATTAGCCAAATTCTAGAAAAAGTCATCTATACTCATTACCACCACTTCCTTTCCTTTCACATTCTTCTCAGTGCTTTGCAATCTGGCTTCCATCTTAATCACTCAACTGAAACTATTCTCTCTCAAGATAATAATAATCTCTAAATTGTCAAATCTGATGGTCTTTTCTTAATTCTCAATCTTCTGGACATCTCTGAAGCATTTCAAACAGATGACAATCCTCTTCTCTTACATATTCTCTTCTCTATGGATTTTGTGATACCGGTGAATGAGATGAGGTGAGATCTTTCAAGACAGTTGTGAAAATCGAGTAAGGCTTCATCTATTTCAAAGTTTGAGTAGGCCTGAAGGACTTTAAGCATCAAGTCAAGGGCATACTTAAGTTCCCTCCCTGCTATCCCCTAAGGGCATACTTAAATCCCCTTGTTATCCTCCTATGA
Organism: Sarcophilus harrisii; assembly: GCF_902635505.1. Lineage (NCBI taxonomy): Eukaryota > Metazoa > Chordata > Mammalia > Dasyuromorphia > Dasyuridae > Sarcophilus > Sarcophilus harrisii. The sequence goes on along the minus strand of NC_045426.1, from coordinate 616,348,616 downwards.
CATCAGTGTCTTTCTGTTAGGTCAAATATGGGCAACTATGTACTTATTGGTCAAGTTCAATTTCTTGGGTAGTTCCCGCATTTAGAATGTAAAATCCTCAGCCAATAAGGATGAAGGTCAGTGGTGGGAGGGGGTATTTGCGTTAGGGATAAAAAGTGTTGACCCTGCCCCCTACGGTGCTTCCTCCCTTCCATTGTCTGCTCGATGGTGGGACGTCCGATTCTCGAGAACGTATAATAAACTTTGCTTTGCTTCTAGATATCTCTCCAGCTTTTTTATTAAATGCTGTCTGAACCACACACCGGTCTCTCCCGATTCTCCTATTCTTTTCTTAGTTGTCTTTACTGCATCATCATCCATATCTCATTCCACAACAGGAGGTACACACTCAACACTCTGCCTTGACCCTCTTCATATATACTTTGTTTTGAACTTTCGTTCAGTTTTCAGCCATATCTGACACTCCTTGATCCCTTTAAGATTTTCTTATTTCTTTGCTATTTCCTTTGCCAGCTCATTTTACATATGAGGAAACAGGGACAGCCAGACTGAAGTGTCTTGCACGGAGACACACAACTAGTGTCTGAGACCAGATTTGAACTCAGAAAGAGGAGCCTTCCTGACTTCCAGATACTCTATCCACTGCGCCATCTAGCTGTGAATCTTCATTAACTAAGTTCAGTTTAATTATCTTCACTAGGCTATCCACTTTTCCATTTGGCAGGTAAGGTCCTTCACAATCTAACTCCCATCTCACTTTTCCAGTATTATTGCCCATTGTCCCCCCCTTCATACACAATCTTGTCCATACAAACTAGCTTCCTCACCTTTCTCCACATGGCTTAATCTGTTCTGTCTTTACAATTTTATGCTGATTCTCTTCCATGCTTAATAGACATTTCTGACTCTTAGAATTTCTTGCTTCTTTCAAGATGCAACCTAAACAACTCCTTCTACCTGAACTCTTCCAGTTCTATCATCCCCAAATGCTTAGCAAATAGTGGACCTTTTGATTGACCGATTTATTAATAAATGCTGTATGAATTGGTCTTATCTACATGTGTTGGTATAAACATACCTTGTTTTATTGGGCTTTTATTTATAGCTCTTTCCAGAAATTGCATTTATTACTAATTGAAAATCTGTAGCAATCCTATATTGAATAACTTTTGTTGACACCATTTTTCCAACAGTATGTACTCACATCATATCTCTTTGTCACCTTTTGGTAATTCTTGTAATATCTGAAAGTTTTTCATCATTATTATATCTGTTAGGGTGATTTTTGATATTACTATTGTAATTTTAAGACATTATGAATTGCATCTAGAAACAAATGTTATGTATATTGACTGTTCTGTACATGATGGGCTTGATTTGTCTCTCCTCAGGTTTCTGTATTCCCTGATTTTCAACAATACAATGGTCTCTCAGTGTTCAAGTGAAAGAAAGAGGCAATTGATGAGACAAATATAATTGTTTTAAAGAAATTACCACAGCCTTCAGCAATCACTACCCTAATTAATCAGCAACCATCAACATTAAGGCAAGACCCTTTACCAGCTAAAAGATTAAGATTCACTGAAAGTTCAGGTGATGGTTAGTATTTTTTATCAATATTTTTAATTAAGGTATGTACATTTTTAGACATGATACTATTGTACATTTAATAGACTACAATGTGGTGTAAATATAACTTTTATATGCACTAAGAAACCATAAAAATTTATGTGACTCTTCATTGTGATATTTGCTTTAATGTAATGGTTTGGAATAAATAAACCTTTAATATCTTCACTTATGTCTGTATAGTGGCAATTAGGTGGCAGAGTGATGGAGTACTAGACCTGCAGTTAGGAAGACCTGAGCTTAACTATCTTTGTGACCATAGGCGAGTCACTTTACTCCATTTCTCTCATTCTTTTCATCTGTCAAATGAGCTAGAAAAGAAAATGGCAAACCAGTCCAATATCTTTCCCAAGAAAGCCCCAAATGGATTCACAGAGTTGGACCCAAAAGAACTGAACATAACAAAATGTATCATTAGGACAGGCCTCTGTCTCACCTCAATCAAGCTTGTTCTTCTCCCTGTGCACAGCACAGTAGGTAAATGAAAAACAAATGAATGTGTTAATGATAGGAAAGAGACTGTGATACAAAATGATAATAAATGTTCCTTTTGGCAAGTTGAAACAGACTTGCTTCTTTCACAAGAAAACAGATGCAGAGAGCAAAACTATCTGGTTAGAAGGTTTCTTACTTTGCTAGCAGCCAGGGAATGACACACTATTCAGTGACTGCTGACATAAGAGAGTGATGGATTTCACCACTTTTCAAAAGCCCACTCCACTAACACTCCCCAGTCCCTTTCTTCTGAAGCTGGGAAAGACTAAATTAGGAGTTTGAGCAGGATTTTCCTAAAGCTCAAGCCTCTCTCTCCAGATGGAGACTTTGTGATCACTCTGCTCCACCCCTCCTCTCACTCAATAAACTCCAGGGGTTTCCTGTTACTTTTAGAATCAAATATAAACTCCACTGCTCAATACTTAAAAAAGCATCTGGCTCTCCCATTTTATCTTTCCAATCTCAATTCACATTATTCTCTTCTACTATATCCCATCTCCCTTCTCTCAATTTAATAAACTCCAGTGACTTCCAATCATCTCAAAATTCAGTTTGGCATTCAAAGCCCCTCAAAATCTATTCCCCATTCCTCATCCTTTCCAGTCTTCTTGAATATTATTCCCCAAATATTCTTCCATCCAATGACATTTCCATTCAAAGTGGCCTCCTGGCTGTTCCTGGAATCTCACACTCCATCCCTGGATTCTGTCCCCCTATTCCTGGAAAGCTCTCCAGTCTCAAGTTTATATTTGTTTCCTTTAGGTTCCAACTAAAATCCCACCCTGTACTGGAGACCTTCCCGAATCCTCTCAATCTCAGTTTCTTCCCTCTGTTAATTAACTCTTTTTTATCCTGTAAACAGCTGATCTGTACTCATAAGTTTGCTTGTGATCGCTCCCATTATTTAATCTCCTTGAGAGCAGAAACCATCCTTTGCTTCTTTTGGTATTCCCAATGGTTAGTCCAGTACCTGATACATAATAGATGCTTACTAAATTTCTATTAACTGGCTAACTGATTAATATATTTTACATTGTAGCCATAATTTAATTGTTGTTCTTTCACAGAACACCTCATCTTTAGGTTCTCTTCCTTTGAACCGGCAGTCCCCTGTGCCTGGAATGCCTCCACTCAATTCCTCATCTCCCCCCCCACCTTCTCTTCCTACTATCCATCCCCCTTTTCCTTGATCTCCTCTTCCTCCTCCTCTACCTCTTCCTTTTCCTGCTGGAATATCTTGGCTCAATCACCACAGTCAGCATGAGACCTTTCCTATTTCGTCTTAACCATCCCCACCCTGCCATGATAATAGCAACTCCCCCAAAATGTATTTACAGAAGATTTCATATGAAATCCTATATGTAAAGAACTATATGAATGTTGAATATTATATATATATAATATGCATACACACATATAGGTTGCTTACCCATTTAAAATATAAGTTCCTAATTTGTACATTGTACATGTTTAACATATTAAGGAGGGAGTGAAAGGGAAGGAGAAAAACTGGGAACACAGAGTGTTGCAAGAGTGAATGCTGAAAACTATCTTTGTATATATTTTGAAAATAAAAGGCTATTAATTTTTTTAAAAAAATAAATAATATATAAATTCCTCAAAGTCAATACCTGTTTCATTTTTGTCTTTGATTCCCAACACTTTGGAAGTCATCGAACAGTGGAACTCAGAGACCTTTGTTCAAAAACCACTTCTGCTTATTACTACATATGTGACTTGGGGCACGTTTTTTGACTTCTCATGGCCTCGGTTTCCTCAACTGTAAAATGAGGGGTTTGGACTAGAAGTCTTCTGAGATATCTTCCAACTTTATATCCTATGAGCTACAAAGTAGGTCTTTCATATATGCTATTCTATCTATTTCCCATAGAATAGGGGGAATTTTTTTTTAATTGTTTTTACTTCTATGTGGTAGAAAATACATTTTCCTTCACCTTCAGAAGTACTTCATTTTAATTTTATCAAAATGTTTGGAGTTCCAACAACTGAAGAGGAATATGAGTTAATCTTCAAAATGCTCTTTTAAAACACAAATATCCCTATGAACAGGATCAGTAAAAGGGACATAAGTTTTACTTATGTTATCTCATTTGAACCTTACAATCACTCTAGGAGATAGTTAAAGTATTTTAATCCTCTTTAAAAGAAGAAACTTAGATTCTGAGATATTGCCATAGGACAAAGGATTCAACAGGGTTTGGATCTGATTTTCAAGGGTCTTGCTATGCTAAATGGTCCCACTTGTCTGTTTTAAAGTAAACCAAAAATGCCTAAAAGGCTGGTGTTTTGTCCTGCAAAACCAGGTTCTGCAGCAAGGGGAGAGTGTGCTTGGAAAGACTCTATCCCCTTAGCAAAAGAACACCAAGTTCAGGAAGACTTCCCTTCTCCTACCTCTTTACATAGGTATCTCCCTTCAAAACACTTTTCTTTTTGGTCTTGTAGACCATCTCATTCTCTCTGTCTCTTGACTCTGCTTCTCTCTCTCTTTGTTTTTCTCTCTCTTAGCTCTCTCTCTGTCTCTCTCTCTCCCTCTCCACAGCAGATACAGCTCCTGACTCAGGAACCTACTAACCATATTACCCTGAGCAAATTACTTAACCTTGTTTGCCTCAGTTACTTCATCTGTAAAATGAGCTGGAGAAAGAAATAGTAAACCACTCCAATATCTTTGCCAAGAAAACCTTAAATGGGATCACAAAGAGCCAGACACTATTAAAATGATTCAACAACAATAAAAATATGAGGATACATTTATCTAAATGAATTACAACTCATTTTCCTAAAAACATGCATGATTGTTGGTGGAGCTGTGACCTACAATTATTTTAGAAAACTTTTGGGGAACATATAAATAAAGTGATTAAAATGTCCATACCCTTTGTGGAGAGATTCCATTACTGAGTTTTTATCCCAAGGAGACCATTAATAAGAAAATCCTCACATACACCAAAATATTTCTTTATAAGGATACTTTGGGGGGATAGTAAAAAAAAACTGAAAACAAAATAGATGTCCATCAATTAGGGAATGGCTAAACAAATTATTAGGGCAGCTAAGTAGCAAAGTGATTAGTGTCTAGAATCAGAAAGACTCATCTTTCTGAATTCAGCCTCAGACACTTACCATCTGATACTGGGCAAGTCACTTAACTCTTCAGGGCCTTGGTTCCTTATCTGTAAGATGAATTGGAGAAAGAAATGGAAAACCATTCCAGTATCTCTGCCAAGAAAACCTCAAATGAGCTAGACACAACTGGAAAAAATAAACAATAATAAAACAAATTGTAGTGCATGACTGTAATGAAATATTATCTGTAAGGAACAAAGAATGTGATCAATATAAAGAAGTATAGAAAGAATTACATGAACTGATTCAATGTGAAGTAGACCAAAAGAATGTTGATTACAACCATATAAATTGAGAGAACACACACACACACACACACACACAGATATACATACACATACGATCACACAAATCAAATCGAAAATGAATGCTGCAAATTATAGATAACAAGCATAATTCAAAAGAAGAGATATTTTATTCCTTTGTAGAGATTCCTACAAGTGTTGTACATTGTATATATTTTTAAACTTTTAAAATTTATTGACCAATTATGCTCATTTTCTCCCCTAGTATTCTTCATGTGTCTTTAAAAATATACTATTTGTTATATGGGAATGCTTTCTAGGAAAAGGGGGATATTGGAGAAAACTATAGTGATGTAAAAAAAAAAAAAGACATCAATAAAAACTTATTTAAAAACAAATATATGTAATGAGTAGTGCACCTTTATTATGTCAATTTGATAGGTAAGGAAACTAGGGCACAAGAATTTAGACCTAGAGGATTTATCTGAGGTCATTTAATCTAATCCAAAATTTTTATTTTGCAGAAAGAAAAACTGAATCACAGAGATTATAAATGCCTTGATCAACATCACATAGAAAAATTGGCAGAGCCAGGCTTTGAACCATAAACCTCTCTGAGACTCAATTCTCTTTTTCAAATAGGATAATAATAATTCCAACAGAAGCTAGATAACCACTGTTGTAGTGTGTTAAAGTGGGGACTCCCTTCCAATAAGGATTGAATCAGATGACTACTCTTCTAACCTTTCCAGTTCTGTGATTCCCTGATTCTGTAATACCTATCCACATACCTCACAGGACTATATTGAGTCTTCTGACCTCAGTCAATCAACTGAGGCTTTATTAAGTATGTATTATATGTGTCAAGCTCCATTCTGGGATGCAAGTCCCCTTTACTCATTGTAATACTTTAAATGTCATATACAAGACCTTAAACCAGGTCTTCTAATTCTTAAACTTGCATTTTTTACATTAAATTATGCTGTCTCTTAGAAAATTACTATTAGAACCACCACCTAAAAAGCATTTCGTGTCTTGAACACCCACACAAACAAATCTGTTGTAGGAGGACAAGGTGGTTTGAAGTCAATCTCAAAGTTATGGATTGACTCTATATTTGATAGTTCCTTTTAATGATTTAATGATGAGCGGGACACCAATTAGTTTATCTAAACTTTTCTCGGAGTTGTTTCTATTTTAATCTCACAACTTCCTGTAGAAAGTACTTTCACTCCAGTAAGTAACATAATTTTGGGGTTGTACCAGGAAAGAATGGAGAAATTTGTAGGGACAGGGCTATTGTAGATCTGAAAGGCAGAAAAAACTCCAAGAGTAGCATTGAATAGAATTTGGATCTAAAAGAGACTTCAAATCATCTAATCTAACTAATCTCTTCCTTTAACAAAAGGGAATTCTGTGACCTAGAGCTATGAAGTCACTTTCTCTAAATCATACTATTTGGGGAATGACCAATCAAAACCAGATTTCTTGATTTCTAATCTAATGCTGTTCATTCTATCAAATATATCTAGTTCTCTCTCTCTCTCTCTCTCTCTCTGTCTCTGTGTGTGTGAAAGAGAGAGAGAGAGAGAGAGAGAGAGAGAGAGAGAGAGAGAGAGAGAGAGAGAGATTTCATTTGTTATTCAGTTATTTTCAGTCGTGTCCAATTCTTCTTCAAGACCCCATTTGGTGTTTTCTTGTCAGATACTCAAGTGGTTTTCCATTTCCTTCTCAGTTCATTTTCATAGATGAGAAAACTGAAGCAGCCAGGGTTAAGTGGCCTAGCCAGGGTCACATAGCTAATGTCTTGAAGCCAGATTTAAAGTCAGTAAAGTAAGTCTTTCTACCTCCAGGGGCAATATTCACCCTATATTTCATCCTGGCTATTTTTCCAGGAAGTAGAGCTTCTTTACCATCTGTTAGGACATGTAATTGTGAGCAAGATATAATATCCTTGCCCTTGAAGAGATTATTAAAACACTACATTAGGAAACTGGGATTTTCTAAGTTCTAGTTACCACTCACCACTTGCTGTATATCCCTAACTAGGCAACAGACTTCCTTATTCTATTTCCTACTACTCTGAGCCAGTATCTAGCACAATGCCTACACAAAGTAGGCACGTAACAAATTCTTGTTGCTTGACTGATTTGTGATATAGACAGGATAAGTCATCTCCTTCATCATGAGGACTGCCCAGTAGTATTCAAATATTGTTGGAAGCTAAATAAAAATGATATAATTAACTAAAGTCACAAAAACCTAATTAGACCCAGGAAAACAATATTTACAACGTTCTAAAATGACCTTAGTGATACAAAATGAAAAGAACACAGAAAGGACCTGAAACACTGAGCAATTGAAATGAAGAATCTTGGTCCCAAAGCACAATTATATAATCTTCTTCTACTAGGTGAAGAATGACACATATATTCTAACACTCAATTAGTCTATTAGTGGGTTTGTTTAACTATTCATTTCTTATGAGGATAAAATGCTAGGAACAAGGGTACTTGCCCTAAGGAATATTCAGAATTAACGGATATAAAAGCAGAAAATACCATTTTTGTTTTAAATGCAAGTCACTATTTACCTGGTATGCAGTGGAGTGGGTCCTACCAAACTAGAAAGACTTCAGCTGATAAGGTGACTCCCTTACTTAAAAAATCTTCTGAGGTTCCCTAATGCCTCTAGGGTAAACATCAACATAAATTTAGAACTAAAATGGGGAAGAATGGGTCATTTAGCCCAACACCTTTCCTTCATTTTATAAATGGAAAAATTCAGACCTAGAAAAGTTAATAATGACAGCTAACATTTATCTAATTCTTAAAAGTTAGCAAAGTATTGTAAACATAGTATTTGATCTCATGAGATTCAACTTAGCATTGTAAATGGAGAGCTGGCTTCAGAACCAGGAAAACATAAATTCAAAAACTGGTCGTTGAACATAACTCATACTGACTATGAGACTCTGGGCAAGTCACTGAACTCCATTCCTCAAGCAAATTTCTAAGATCAATCTGCAGAAGATATGCTGATCATCGTCTAGCATTGGAAAAGGAAGTTAGTTCTATTGAGCAATGAAATCACTTATGATTTCTATTCCTATCTGACCCCCCACTACAAGCCTCTGAGGGAGAAAGATTTTTTTAAAAAATCATTTTTTGTAGATGAGAAAATTGAGATTGAGAGATGAAGTAATTTTTTCAGGGTCACACACCTAGTAAAGGGAAGAAGCAAGATTCAAAACTTGGCATTAACAGAATGATGTCATTTTGGTCTTTTTTGAGAATGGACAGCAACCAACCAAACATGTATAAGTATGTGTGTGTATATATATATATATATATATATATATATATATATACACACACATACTTATACATGTTTGGTTGGTTGCTGTCCATTCTCAAAAAAGACCAAAATGACATCATTCTGTTAATGCCAAGTTACATGTGTGTAATTACATATACTATATCACCTAATTTTTCAGAATCCAAATCTACAATACAAATTCCTTAGTTTGTTATTTAACGTCCCTTTCAGTGGGCTGGTCTCCCCTGACTTTTTTCTAATTTTATTCCTTATTCCCTATTATGCACTCATCCCAGTCAACCTGGAGCTCCCAGCTATTCCTTGTTAATGACATCTTCCATTGGCGCGGAACCTATTCATTCTATGTCCTCTGCCTCTTCTCCTCTTAATACTGCCCGAGGATCACAGAAGGCTATTTTTTAGCAGATGAATTTACTTTGCGTTACTCAGTACGGTAGCTTCCGCTTTTACATATTAAAAATACTAGGCCTGGAATCAGGAACCCCTGAATTCAAATCCAGCCTAAGACACTGCCTAAGTCACTTAAATTCTGACTGCCTCCATTTCTCACTTGTAAAACTGGGGACTTTAATAGCGCCTACCTCCCAGGGTTGTTGTAAGGATCAAATGGGAAAATACCTGGAAAGCGCCTATTGCATAGTGGCTGGCACACAGTAGGTGTTTAATACGTGCTTGTTTCCTTCCCTGCTGAGAACATCCTACAGTTATTTCCTGAGGTGCCATTAAACTTTTTTTAGCTGGAAGCCCCTGGATCACTGGGACAAACCCCCAAGGAGTTTGCAATCCACTGGATGCAAACCTTTGACTTAATACATATACTTAGTAAATCTTATCTTTTCGGGACAAAAGCTCCTTAGCAGGATAGAACTTGCTTTTGTCTTTCTATCTCTAGCACAAAGCCTTGCCCACGGCGGGTATTCGGGGAATAGAATCGGTGGGGGATTAGAAGGGCCAGCCCCGGTACGGAGTCGGCCACCGGGGGATCAGTCCCGGTTTGGGAAATATACAACCGTGTATATTTCAGCCTTCTCCGGTCCTGCGTCACTTGCCGCGGTTGCGGTTTTCCCCATAAGGTGGAATCACGCGCAGCCCCCGGAAGCAGCTCCCAGCAGGCCGCGCTGCCCCTGCGAGCGCTTAGATGGCTCCCTCCCTCCCCCAGCTGATTTCCTTTTCTGGAGCCGGCTCCGCAGAAGGTCCGCGGCGGTGTGCCCCTCCCTTCAGAGATGCATTGATTACCTCGGCTAAACAAGCCTTCTTCAAAAGCCTCATTATCTGGAGGGCCCACCTTCTGCTAGGTTTAAGCTCAGATTTCAACGGGAGATCTCTCTGGCCAAGGAGTCTTCTGGAATGTACGGGGCGGCCCGAGGGGGTGGGGGTGGGAGACTTCGGGAGCGGCGGCGGCGGCTTCCCCGTGGGGCTGGGGGGAGCCGCAGGATAATGGGTGGCGGGCCCGGGCATTTGCATGATTGAAACCACACCAGCAGCAGAAATGGATCGCGGCTCTTAAAGTTAATTGCCTCGGGAAAAGGGAACCCGGGCGTTCTGGGGATTAGGTTATCCTGGGTCCGACCCTCCGACTCTCGGGAGGGGAAAGTGAAATAGATAGAGTGGGGGGAGGGAAGGGCAGCTTTTGAGAGGCCAGATAAAGAACACCTCACGCTGTGACCTCATTGATGCGGGTACCAGGCCGAGAATAATGCCTCCGTGCCCTCTCATCCCCCGCGGCTCTGGTTCAATACCCTCCGTCAGTTCTCCCCGGGGGTGCCTGACAGCGCATGGAGACTACGGCCTGTCCGTCCCCTCCCTTACGCCCTACTGTGCGCGATAAGCCCGCTTTCTGGGTTCTTCGTCCTTTCTCAGGTGACGTCCTTTGCGTGCTTCTCTTGGACCAGCACCGGCTCTTCCCTGGCCATCATACGCGGCTCCACGGCCCTTTCACTGACCTTTAAGTTTAATTCTCTGAAGACTTTGGTGTTTTGTGACAGTCATACAGCATCACCCGGAGAAGAATGTTTTTTGTTGTTTTTTTTTAATGGTCCTTTAAAAAATTTTTTTTAAAAAGTATGTTTGTTTCAGAGAGAAGCTTGTCATAGTTTCCCAAAGGCAATCCCAGCCCATCTTCCTCCTCCTGTTCAATTCTGGGTCCGATCAATCAAGCAATTATTATTAAGCCAGAGATACAAACATAAAAATGACAACTGTCCCTTTCCTAAAAGAGTTACATCAGATAAGGAGAGACAGCATCTCTATGTAGGTATACAGTTTGTATATCTGTGCTATGCATGTACACAGATGTATATATTATATATTTACATATGGGTAAATAATACATGCATACATACACATGTGTGTGTATATATCAGTATGCTAAAGTCAAGTTACATATATATGCTTATACATATACATATTTGGTTGGTTGCCGTCCATTCTCAAAAAAGACCAAAATGACATCACAATGTTAGAGTCAAGTTACATGTACATATGTACACACATGTATATGCTTATACACATACATGTTTGGTTGGTTGTTGTCTGTTCTCAAAAGAGACCAAAATTATATCAGTACGTTAGAGTCAGGTTACATGTGTATACACACATGTATATATACATATATATATATATGTATATAACACGCACATATGTACTTATACATATATACGTTTGGTGGGTTGCTGTCCATTCTCAAAAAAGACCAAAATGACATCACAATGTTAGAGTCAAGTTACATGCATGTATGTATGTACACACACATATATGCTTATACATATACATGTTTGGTGGGTTGCTGTCCATTTTCAAAAAAAACTAAAATGACATCACAATATTAGAGTCAAGTTACATGCATGTATGTATGTACACACACATATATACTTATACATATACATGTTTGGTGGGTTGCTGTCCATTCTCAAAAAAGACCAATATGACATTACAATGTTAGTCAAGATACATATATATACATGTTTGATTGGTTACTGTCTGTTCTCAAAAGAAACCAAAATTATATCAGTACGTTAGAATCAGGTTACATGTATGTATGTATGTATGTATGTATATACACACGCACATATATACTTATATCTATATATATGTTTGGTGGGTTGCTGTCCATTCTCAAAAAAGACCAAAATGACATCACATTATCAAGCTACATACATATATATATATATATACATATATGCATATATGTATATATGGGTGTGTATACACACATATACATGTTTGGTCGGTTGCTGTCTGTTCTAAAGAGACCAAAATTATATCAGTATGTTAGAGTCAAAGTTACATGTATGTAAGTATACACATCCATATATACTTATACATATGTTTGGTTGATTGCTGTCCATTCTCAAAAAAAGACCAAAATGATATCACTGTATTAGTGCCAAGTTACACACACACACACACACACACATATACACACATACATACACATCTTTAGTTGCTGTTCATTCTCAAAAAAATCAAAGTGTTGAAAGTATGTTAGAGTCAAATTACATATACATATCTCTAATACAGCCTTTCTCAGATGGCTGCTTTGTCATGGTAGAGGATCTTGTGTAGCTCAATGAAACTATGAGCTGGGCCATGCAGGGTTATCCAGGATAGACAAGTCATAATGGAGAATTTGAGACAAAGGGAGAAGGAAACTACTCCAGTATCTTTGGGGAAATCCCTGGAAGAGCCTGACAGGCCATAGTCCAAAGCATCCCAGAAAATCAGCACTGAACTACTGAATAACAAAGATAAATACAAAACAGGTATAAAACAGAAATGCAAGTGGGGATGGGTGGTAAGGGAGGGCACCAGTAGCTTGGAAGTGGGGAACAAGAAAAGGCTTCCTGTGGAAGCCGGATTCTAAGAGGCGGAGGTGAGAATGTGGTCTATTCCAGGAATGAGGGATAGCCTATGCAAATGCAGAGAGATAGGGGATGGAATGTTGTGTATGAGGAACAGTAAAAAAGAGGATAGTCTGTCTGTATGCTATAATTCAGTAAAGAGATTAACAGAGTAAATCTAGGAGATAAGTTGGAGCCAGCTAGTGAAGAGCTTTCAATGCCAGAGGAGTTTTGTGCTTGATTATAGAGGGAATAGGGAGCCAGAATTTATTTTATGGTCCAGATCATGATTATGTGTACCAGTGATCCCTTAATTGCCATACCTAATGATCTCATCCTTTTTGACCTCACTGCAACCTTTGACACGGCTGATCATGGGCTCCTCCGAAGCCTTCCTCTCCCAGTTCTTCTGTCAGACTGCTCCTTCTCATTTTCCTTTATGGGATGTTTAGCCAGGTCCTGTTCACTAACTATGGGCTTCCCCTAAGACTCCCTCTATGCACACTCAGGCAGTGATCCTGTCAGCTCCCAGAAATTTAATTATCATCTCTATATACTTTAGCCTTTCTCCTGAACATCAGTCCTATATCACCAATTTGGACTCTCAAATGGAAGTTTCACAGGCATCTCAAATTCAACATAATCTCCTTGTTCAGTCATTTTCAGTTACATCTGATTCTTCCTGAGGCCACTGGGCTTTTATTGGCAAAGATTCTGGAGTGGCTGGCCATTTCCTTCTCTAGCGCATCTTACAGATGAGAAAACGGAGGCAAACAGACTAGTCCAGAGTCATCACATGGCTAGAAAGTGTTTGAAGCCAGATTTGAACTCGGGAAATTAAGCTTGTTTTAAATTTCAGACCTGATGCTCCATCTGCCTCACCACCTAGATGCCCTTCAACATGTCTAACACAATATCTTTTTTTCCCCCAAAAAAACTTTCTTTCCCCTCAACTTTACAATTTCTATCAAGAGTTCTACCATCTTCCCAAATTGGTCACCTCCTCACTCCTCACGCCTCACATCCTCATTCAACTCCTTACTCCACATATTAAATCTGTTGTCAAATGTTTTCCTTCCTTCACAACATCCCTTGTATATGATCTCTTCTCATTTATTCAGCCATCGATCTAATTCAGGTCTTTATCATCTGGATTATTCCAGTCACCTTCTAATTGGTCTCTCTGTCTCACATTGACTGGATCTCCACGCTATCTTCCTGAATCCATTCAGCTGCCAAAGTGACCTTCCTAAAGTAGATCTGACTATGTCACTCTATTCTGCTCAGAAAGCTCCAGGGGCTCCTGATTTCCTTCAATGTAGAATGGAAATGCCCCTCTGGCAGTTAAAACCCTCTCCTCTGTCCATTCCACATACACTCAAAGCTCTTTATCACATAAAATCCAACTACTTTGGCTTTGGTTTATTTATTATTCCTCACATATGAAATTTATCTCTCAAATCTGGACATTTTCACTGGTTCTCACCCATTCCTGGAATGCCCTTTCTCCTTATCCAGTCTTCTTTGCCTCTTTTAAGTCTAAGCCTAAATTCAAACTTCTGCAAAAAGCCTTTCCCAGTCCCAATTCATATCACTGCCTTCCCTCTAAGATCACTTCCAATTTATCCTGTATGTGGCTTGCACACAGACAATTATTTGAATTTTGTCTCCCCATTAGAATGTAATCTCCTTGAGGGCAGGGGCTGTTTATACCTTTCTTTATATTTCTAGCCCTTAATGCAGTGCTTGGTATTCAATAGGCATTTAATAAGTGTTTGTTGACTAACAGATTACCTACACCAATTAGATGAAACATCCATAGAAGCATTAATAACCATACATTTGTAAAGCTGTCTGCGACATATAGAACACTCAAATACATTATTTAATTTGATCTTTAAGGTACAGGTGAGAAGTTAGGCTGGTAGTATTATCACAGTTTTGTAGATGGGGTATTTCAGGCTCAGAAAAAAATATTTGAGATATGGGATTAAGCCAGAATTAAAGTCAGAAAAACTGACTTTACAGGACCATCTGACTTTCTGAAATTTTAGCGGAGGTGATAAGATATATATATATATATATATATATATATATATATATATATATACATGAAACACAGAAAATAAATAATAACGTATAAGAATGCCAAAATGGAATAATATTTATCTGCAAAAATGATAGGACTGACCATTCTGTAGACTGAGTTTCCTTAACTTCCCCAAACTTCTTCCCATCTCAGAACTACCAATTCCAATGAGAATTCTGATCTGTCCGTACTTCAATGTTTCCATGCCTTTTGACATTTCCTTCCTTTTCATTATAATTGCCTTTTCAAATCCATTTCATTTCTTTAAAAAACAAACAAACACTATTTTTATTTGCAAATAAAATGAGCATTTACATACACATAGTGGAACCAGAAAAAAAGATTTCATGTCAAAGTTTAGGTCTCTATTATGTACAGCTTGCTTTTCTTTCTGAGCATAAGATAAATTACTCTGTACCTTTCATATTTGTCATGTTTGCCTGTACTTCTTTCTGGACTTCCCCCCATTTTATGCATTTAAAAAAAAAATGTCTCATTAACCATCTTTTTTACTTTTTGGCAATACTGTCCCTAATCCCACATACTCTCCTACTCTCACCACTCTCACCCAGCCTTCCTCCCACCCCACTGGAAATAAAAAATGTTGAATTTTTTCATAATCAAGAAAAAAGAATTCCCTCACAGGCTATTCAAAATTCTGCAAATTTTGATCCAACATATTCAAAAAATATTAAGTTTATACTCCTTGTTTTAGATACTAAGAAAAATCATGAAACAGCCTTTTTTCTTCAGAAGTCCATACTTTCATGGGTGGGAGACCACATAGCAATCTATTAATTAATCAACAAGCATTACCGCTTAAGCTCTTACTGTGTGTCAGGCACTCAGCTAAATGTTGGATATACAAATACAAAAGCAAAAGTTCACTCTCACAAGAAGTTTATTTTAACCACAAGCATAATAAATCCATCAACAATCATTTCCTAAGAGCCCAGCACCTTCCAGAAGCTTCTGCTAACTCACAAGGAATCCGTTATTTAGAAAGAATGACTTAAGAGACCAGGAGTTGAGTGACAATGAGCCGCAAGACCCTGAACAAATCATTTTGCCAGTTTAGCCTCAGTTTTCACATGAATAAAATAGAGATTATAACAACACTTGTATTCTCTTCCTTGCAGACTTGAGAAGTAAGTTGTAGGGGCAGCTAGGTGGAGCAGTGGATAGAGCACCAGCCCTAAAGTCAGGAGGACCTGAGTTCAAATCTGACTTGGAGTCATAATATTTCCTAGCTGTGTGACCCTGGGCAAGTCACTTAACCCCAATTGCCTCAGCTAAAAAAAGGGGAAAAAAGAGAAGTGACATAAATTTTAAGATTACAAAATAGGAACTATTATCTCACACACAATCTTCCATCTTCTTTCATCCTTTCCCATTTCCCATCAGCCTTTTTTTCCTGCCTGCACTGCAGACTTGAGATGCACTCTCACATGTCTCCACTTCTTAGAATCCCTTGTTTCCTTCAAAAGTCTTGACCAGGAGCAGCTAGGTGGCACAGTGGATAGAGCACCAGCCCTGAAGTCAGGAGAACCAGAGTTCAAATCTGGTCTCAGACACTTAACACTTCTTAGCTGTGTGACCCTGAGCCTCAATTGCCTTAACCAAAAAAAAAAAGTCTTGCCCATACTCTACTGCAAGTTCCCCCAGGCCCAAATTTACTTTTGATTTCATACGTATTTTTAATATGCTCATTCATGCACATGCCTTTCCTGGATATATGAATGTAAGTTCCTTGTGGGCAGGGACCTGATTCCTACTTCTAGGTGTAATACCTAACTTATAGTAGGTAAATGCTTGCTGATTTATTCTGATTAGTTCTATCCCACTAAGAGGAATTCAGTTTAATCATAGAGTTAGTCTCGCTGAACTGAAGCACCTGCCATCAAAATCTGAGAAACGATCAGTAGCCACTGGATCTGGTAGGAAAAAAAGAATTATATAGAATTATTGAATTATCAGTCCCTCCTCACCACCTCAGTGTTCTATCTTATTTCTCCAATATGACTGCTGAGCCTTCCTTCCATATATAGAATTAACAGTCACAACACCACTTTTCCCCACCTTTCTGTAAATATGGACTAACAACTGTACAGGTGAACTTTACTGACCTTTGAAAATAACAGCAATTGTGCTTAAACACTGCCTAGCAGCATTCATATCTTTTCTAATAGTTAAGAGCAATTGGACTGACTGGCCTCCTGAAGAAAAGGGCAGGGGGAGAAGGGAGGCAAGTAGTATGGGGATGGAGGCCAGCTGGCTCTGCTCTTCTGGTCTCTGTAGTAGCAAGAATGGAAAGATCTGCCTGATCTTCTCCCTGAGGAAAAGCAGGAGGAAATTATGGAACCAGCACTGGGTTAAAGGCCTAAAGATCTGTTTTCATAAAGTCATGAGATATAGAACCAGAAGAAACTTTAGCAATCTTATTTTAAAAATGGTTTTCCCACTTCCTCACTTCCCAATCAAAATATATGCTAGGATCAGATTCAGAATCCAATCCTCTCACTTGATAGATAAAGAAACTAAGACCCAGAGACTTCCCAAAGCCCATCCAAGGATTAAAGTGGCAATACCAATCGTAGATGGGGCTTAAAAACTGGAAATGACCTATAGTAATCCTTTATTTCACAGATGAGGAAAATGAGAATGATAAAAGTCAAGGGCTTGCCCACAGTCACACTACTATTTCATAGGACTGTAGAGTTAGACATGGCAGGGACCTTCATTTGACAGAGGAGGAAATAAATACAGGAGAGGCGACAAGAAAGGTCTGGAATTCAAACCCAGGTTCTTTGATTCTAAATTCAATTATCTAGTAGCTGTCTTTCTAGAACTAGCTTTTATATAAGCATATATACTTTTTTTATTTTTCAAAACATATTCATAGATAATTTTCAACATTCACTCCTGCAAAACCTTGTGTTTCAATTTTTTTTCCTCTCTCTTCCCCCCATTCCCTTTCCTGGATAGCAAATAATCCAATCTATGCTAAACATGTGCCATTCTTCTATAAAGACATATCAACTTGGGCAAATGACTTAAGCACAGTCTGGATCTTCATTTTCTCTTGTATAGGACTTGAACAAGATGATGGTTAAGATGCCTTTCAAATTAAATAATGGTCTCTGAACATCTAGAGTGCTAATATATGGCGTTGGAGAGCAGGGGAGGGGAAGGGGGGATTGGCGCACAAGGATGGACAGAAGGCAGGAGAACCTGAAAGTCCATACAAATGGCATGTCAGTTATGTTCTCTGATACATTAAAAGGATAATGGATCTAGAGCTTCAAGGGACTCTGGAGGTCACTGAGTACAATAAACACACTTTACAGATGAAGAAACGTTGGTTGAGAGATATGCTGCACAAGTAGTAAGGGGCAGCTCTAAGACTTGAACTGAGGCTCTCCCAATTGATCAGTCTTTGTAATACACCATCACTAGACATAGAAAGCCAATTAATAAAGATCCAGAACTAGGTGAAAAGAATGGGTGTCAGGACCAGAGAAAGGGGATAATAATGATGATGATGATGATGATATTAATGGCAGTAACTCCTGCCCTTATACTATGGGAATTTCATATTCATTTAGATGCTCTATAAACTCCCTAATCTCCTATTTCATCCACTTCCTTAAAATTCCTTCACTCCATTTTATCCATAGCTTTTTCTTACCAGTTCTTAACTTCCCTAATTGGAGACTCTGACATGATTTCTTTACCCTCTTATCATCCTTCCTCTTTCTAAGCCAAATATCTTCTAAGACTATTATTCTATTCATAATCTCTCCCTCCTTCCCCCTTCCCCATTATTCTCTTCGACTATTACCTGAAATCACCTTCCTCCCCCTGCAGTTTCATCCAAAAATTAACCATTTCAACTCTACACTTTCTTCTGTTCTCCAAAATCATTTCCCCTTTCTTAAATCTTTAATCTCTCCCAAATATATTTCCTTCCCTTTTGTCCTCAAACATGCCCAAATCTTCCCTTTTCTTAAAAAAAAAATTTTTTTCATTACCTACCATCTCCTTAAGCTATTATCTGGTATTGATTCCCATCTCCTTTCAAATGTCTTGAAAAATCTGTCTGTACCTGATAGTCCACTTCATCTTCTCATATTCTGTCCTCAACCTTTTGCACTTTGGCTTCCAGGATTACCATTCAACTAAAATTGTTCTCTCAAATGTTATCAATGATCTCTTTTAAAAATATTTTTTTATTAATGCTTTTTATTTTTCAAAACATTTGTATGGACAATTTAACATTAGCCCTTGCAAAACCCTGTGTCCCAATTCCCCCCTTCCTCCACACCCTCTCCTAGATGTCAAATATTCCAATATATGGTAAATAGTAGAAATATACATTAAATTCAATATATGCATACATGTTTATACAATTACCATGCTGCACAAGAGAAAAAGTGAAGCAAAATAAAATGCAAGCAAGCAACAAAAAGAGTGAAAATGCTAAGTTGTGGTCCCCTCTCAGTTCCCACAGTCCGCTCTCTGGGTGTAGATGGCTTTCTTCATCATAGAACAATTGGAACTGCTTTGAATCATTTCATTGTTGAAGAGAGCCACGTCCATCATAATTGATCACATAGTCTTATTGTTGCCATATATTGTGATCTCCTGGTCCTGCTCTTTCACTGAGCATCAGTTCATGTAAGTCTCTCCAGGTCTCTCTGAACTCATCCTGCTGGTCGTTTCTTATAGAACAATAATATTCCATAACATTCATATACAATAACTCTTTCAGCCATTCTCCAACTAATGGGCATCTACTCAGTTTCCAGTTTCTGGCCACTACGAAAAGGGCTGCCACAAACATTTTTGCACATGTGGGTCCTTTTCCCTCCTTTATCTCTTTGAGATATAAGCCCAGTAGAAACTCTGCTGGTCAAAGGGTATGCACAGTTTGATAACTTCTTGGACATAGTTCCATAATTGCTCTCCAGAATGGTTGGATCCATTCACAGTTCCACCAATGATGTTCATTGATCTCTTAATTAATAAATCTGATGGTCTATTTTCAGATCTTACCTTTCTCAATCTATCTGCTATATTTGTCATTGTTGGTTACTGCTCTGGATATTCATTACACTACTGTCTCCTGGTTCTCTTCTAGCCTGATGGTTAATTCTCTGTCCTTTAAAAGCTCATTATTCATTCCTTTAATCTCTCTCGTTCTCAACTCTTATTGCCAAAGCTAGCATTTCTAATACAATATTAAATAGTAACGGTGATAGTGGGCAATCTTGTTTCACTCATGATCTTATTGGGAATGGTTGCAGTTTGTCCCCATTACATATGATATAAAAGCTCATTATTCATCAGATCTCATTACTATTCCCCAAAGTTCTGCCCTTCCCCCTACCTTCTCTTCACCCATATTGTGTCTTGGTAACCTCACTAGCTTCCACATGTTTAATATTCATCTCTACACAGATTATATAAATAGATACTGCATATATCACAAGACCCAAGCTCCATCTTGAGCTTCAGTCCCACATCACAGTTACCTCTCGGACATTTCAACCTGGATGTCCTTGAAATAGCTTAAAATCAAAATGTCCATCATCATCTCCCCTCTCCCCCAAACCTGCCTCTCTTCTGAGCTTCCCTATTTATGTCAATAGCACCACTATCCCTCCAGATTATAACTTCAACATCATCCGCAACTCCTTATTCTCCCTGACTCTCATGTGCTTGAAGATGAACATTCGCTACAAGGATTTTGTTTTCCTTTTTCTTTTAAATGAAGGGAGTAGGCTTACGAGAAATAAAGTGAAAACTTTAAAAAAATCACACTTTTATGCTTATATTGTATTTTTTTTAATACATACTTTTTTTTTTTTTTTTTTGATCTTAGCAAGGACATTTATTAAGATGGAAGAGTAAAAACATTCAGTCAGTTCTGCTGTAATGCTTGTTTTTAAAATAGAAATTTGTTCTAAAGTGATTGACATATTAGGGAATAATTTGAGCATAATGCATCATAATTTGAATTTTGTGTTTCTTCATGCCCAGTGTCATCCTCTACAAATGGTGAGAGAAGACAGAAAACTGTATTATTTCACAATAAATCACACGCTCTAACCCTTCTGACACCTATTTTCACATGCAAACTTCAGGTCTTTGTTAAAATGAAGCACCATATTTACTGTATCTCTTCTGGTGCAGTGGAACCTGTGATTGGAGGACTGTTTTGCTCTACCTTCTTCCGTCAACTTTTACTTATTCTATCATCCATGCTTTGACCTTTCAACATTGGCAACTGAATTTAACCAGCCATATACCTGTGGGTAATGGGATTCAGGCGGAGCAGTAATCCAAGGTCATCATGGATAACCCCCATTGTCTCTTAAGATATATGTCTTTTTTTTTTTTTTAATAGCCTTTTATTTACAGGATATATACATGGGTAAATTTACAGCATTAACAATTGCCAAAGCTCTTGTTCCAATTTTTCACCTCTTACCCCACCCCTCCCTAGATGGCAGGATGACCAATGATGTTAAATATATTAAAATATAACTTAGATACACAATAAGTATACATGACTCAAAACATTTTTGCTGTACAAAAGAATCAGACTCTGAATTATTGTACAATTAGCTTGTGAAGGAAATCAAAAATGCAGGTGGGCATAAATATAGGGATTGGGAATTCAATGTAATGGTTTTTAGTCATCTCCCAGAGTTCTTTCTCTGGGTGTAGCTGGTTCAGTTCATTACTGCTCCATTGGAAATGATTTGGTTGATCTCGTTGCTGAGGATGGCCTGATCCATCAGAACTGGTCATCATCTAGTATTGTTGTTGAAGTATATAATGATCTCCTGGTCCTGCTCATTTCACTCAGCATCCAGTTCGTTAAGTCTCTCCAGGCCTTTCTGAAATCATCCTGTTGGTCATTTCTTACAGAACAGTAATATTCCATAATTTTCATATACCACAATTTATTCAGCCATTCTCCAACTGATGGACATCCATTCAGTTTCAGTTTCTAGCCACTACAAAGGGCTGCCACAAACATTATGCACATACAGGTCCTTTCCTTCCCCATAATCTCTTTGGGATATAATCCCAGTAGTAACACTGCTGGATCAAAGGGTATGCACAGTTTGATAACTTTTTGAGCATAGTTCAAACTACTCTCAAAATGGTTGGATTCGTTCACAACTCCACCAACAATGCATCAATGTCCTAGTTTTCCCACATCCCTCCAACAATCATCATTATTTTTCCTGTCATCTTAGCCAATCTGACAGGTATGTAGTGGTATCTTAGGTTGTCTTAATTTGCATTTCTCTGATTATAATGACTTGGAGCATCTTTTCATATGACTAGAAATAGTTTCAATTTCTTCATCTGAGAATTGTCTGTTCATATCCTTTGACCATTTTTCAATTGGAGAATGGCTTGATTTTTTATAAATTAGGTTAATTCTCTATATATTTTGGAAATGAGGCCTTTATCAGAACCTTTGACTGTAAAATATTTTCCCAGTTTATTGCTTCCCTTCTAATCTTGTCTCATTAGTTTTGTTTATGTACAAAAACTTTTCAGTTTAGTATAATCGAAATTTTCTATTTTGTGATCAGTAATGATCTCTAGTTCTGCTTTGGTCATAAAGACCTTCCCCTTCCACAGGTCTGAGAGGTAAACTATCCTATGTTCCTCTAATTTATTAATAATTTCATTCTTTATGCCTAGGTCATGAATCCATTTTGACCTTATCTTGGTGTCTGCGTTAGTATGGATCAATGCCTAGTTTCTGCCATATTAGTTTCAATTTTCCAGCAATTTTATCAAACAGTAAGTTCTTATCCCAAAAGCTGGGATCTTTGGGTTTGTCAAAGACTAGGTTGCTATATTTGTTGACTGTTTTATCCCTTGAACCTAATCTATTCCACTGATCTTAATACATACTTGTCATCTCTATTGGAACGTAAGAAACTTGTATAGATTGTTTTGGTCTTTCTTCTTGTAGCCCTGGCCCTTGGCACACAGCTTAATGAATATTTGATGGATACAGCGCTTTATTTTTTTAAAAGCTTTTTATTTTTAAAATATATACATGAATAATTTTCAACATTCACCCTTACAAAATCCTGTATTCTAATTTTCCCTCAACCTCCTCTCCCCTAAACAGTAAGTGATCCAATATATTTTAAACATGTGCAATTCTTCTATACATATTTCCACAAATGATATTGCACTTTAAGTTTTCAAAAGCACTATTCTCACAACCATTTGAGGTAAAACAATTCAGAGAAGAAATTAAGACTCAGAAACATGGGAGTGAGTTGATCACATAACTAGTTAGCATTGAATCAGAACTCAATGTAGAATTCTTCCCACTATACTCTGTTGCCTTTTCCCTAAGAGTTGGGCGAGATCCCATTAAGAGTCTGGCCAAAACGGATCAACTGCCCCACAGTAAGCACCTTATCTCCTCCACTCCATTCCGCTGCTAACCACATTTGAGGCTCCCAAGTGCAAGGAGTAGCGGCAGCTGCTAGGGTGTATACAGCAGCTACTTAGCTGGCAAGCTCCTTTGGAACCGGCCCTAAAAGGCCAAAAGGATATAGCAAAAATTGGCGTTTACAAAGTGCCTCCTCCCAAGAGCCCAAGCTGTTTTTATATATGTTAACAGTTGATATGTGTGCCCTAATGTAAGTTTTGTTGAATATTTCTATCGCCATGATCTCACTGGATCTGCACACTAACCCTGAGGTACTACAGATATTGCCAACCTCATTTTATAGATGAGGAAAGTATTTCATAAAAATTTAGTAACTTGCCCAAATCCACCCAGATACTAAGTATCAAAGATGGGATGAAAAGCCAGGGCTTCAAGTCCCTTCAAAATATAAACATCATCTTTCCATCCTCTCACAATCAATACTGTTTTATTTTATTTTTTTATTATAGCTTTTTATTTACAAGTTATATGCATGGGTAATTTTTCAGCATTGACAATTGCAAAACCTTTTGTTACAATTTTTCCTCTCCTTCCCCCCATCCCCTCTCCCAGATGGCAGGTTGACCAATACATGTTAAATATGTTAAACACAATATATGTATATATGTCCAAACAGGTATTTTGCTACACAAGAAGAGTCAGACTCTGAAATAATGTACAATTAGCCTGTGAAGGGAATCAAAAATGCAGGTGGGCATAAAAAGAGGGATTGGGAATTCTATGTAATGGCTCACAATTATCTCCCAGAGTTCTTTCCTTGGGTATAGCTGGTTCAGTTCATTACTGCTCCATGGGAACTGATTTGGTTCAACTCATTGCTGAAGATGGGCATGTCCATCAGAATTAATCATCATATAATATTGTTGTTGAAATATATAATGATCTCCTGGTCCTGCTCATTTCACTCAGCATCAGTTCATGTAAGTCTCTCCAGGCCTTTCTGAAATCATCCTGCTGGTCATTTCTTACAGAACAATAATATTCCATAATATTCATATACCACAATTTATTCTCCAACTGATGGGCATCCACTCAGTTTCCAGTTTCTGGCCACTACAAAGAGGGTTGCCATAAACATTCTTGCACATGTGGGTCCCTTTCCCTCCTTTAAGATCTCTTCGGGATATAAGCCCAATAGTAGCACTCCTGGATCAAAGGGTATGCACAGTTTGATAACTTTTTGAGCATAGTTCCAAATTGCTCTCCAGAATGGCTGGATGTATTAACAATTCCACCAAGAATGTATCAGTGTCCCTGTTTTCCCACATCCTCTCCAACATTCCGCATTATCTTTTCCTGTCATTCTAGCCAATCTGACAGGTTGTAGTGGAATCGATACTATTTTAGCAACATCATAGGAACATAGTTCTTTGGAAGGACAGAAGTATCTATTTGTGATATTTCAAGTCAATCAAACCATATCACTGAATAACTGTCATGTCAAAGGTGACAAGGGAAATAAATATTTGATGAATTTAGTTGAATTATAAAACTTAAGCTCTCAAGGAATTAATGAAATAGTTGGAGAGTAGGCAATAATTTTTTAAGTATTTTATTATTTCCCTAATTACATGTAAAGATAATTTTTAACATTCATTGTTTGGGGCTGGTTTGTTTGTTTTTGAGTTTTGAATTCCAAATTCTGTCCTGGGTTCCCAACCATTCTTTCCTCCCTCTTCCTTGAGATGGTAAACAATCTGATATAGGTGATACATTTGCAATCATGTAAATTATTACTAGTCATTTTGTGGAAAGAAGGAAAGAAGGAAGGAAGGAAGGAAGGAAGGGAGGGAGGGAGGGAGGGAGGGAGGAAGGAAGGAAGGAAGGAAGGGAGGAAGGGAAAAAGGGAGGGAGGGAAAAAGGGAGGGAGGGAGGGGAAAGAGAAGAAGGAAGAAGGGAAGAAAAAAGAGAGGGAGGGAAGGAAGGGAGGGAGGAAGAGAGAAAAGAAGGGAAAACTATTATGCTTCAGTCTATTCAGACACCATCCGTTCTTTTTCTGGAGGTACCGTTGCATCTTTCATCATGAATCCTTTGAGATTATCTTGGATCATTGCATTGATGAGAATAGCTAAGTCATTTACAATTGTTCATTATACAATATTGCTATTGCTATGTATAGTGTTCTTCTGATTCTGTTCATTTCACTCTGTATCAATCCATAAGTCCATGTTTTTATGAAATCCTGTTTGTCATTTCTTATGGTACAACAATATTCCATTACATTAATATACTGTAATTTGTTTAATCATTCCTCAATTGATGAACATCTCAGTTTCCAATTTTTTTTCACAATAAAGAGCTGCTATAAATATTTTTGTGCAAATAAGTTATTTTCCTTTTTTTTTTTTTTAATCTCTTTGAGATACAGACTTAGTAGAGTGGTATTGCTGGATCAAAGGGTATGCATAGTTATATAGTCTTTTGGACATAGCTCCTAACTGCTCTTCAGAATGGTTGGATTACTTTACAACTCCACTAATAATGCATTAATATCCTAGGTTTCCCACATGCCCTCCAATTTTCTGTCATATTAGCCAATCTGATAGATGTGAGGTAGCACCTGTGAGTTATTTTGATTTGCATTTCTCTAATCAATAGTGATTTAGAGCATTCTTTTCATATGACTACAGATGGCTTTGATTTTTTTTCTCTGAAAACTGCGTGTTCATATTCTTTGATCATTTATCAACTGGGGAATGACTTACGTTCTTACAAATTTGACCCAGTTTGCTATATAGTTGAGAAATTAGGCTTTATTAGAGAGACAAACTGTTAAAAATAAAAATCCCCCAATTTTCTACTTTCCTTCTAATCTTGGCTGCACTGGGTTTGTTTTTGCAAAAATTTTTAAATTTTAAACAATCACTATTTTTCATACAGATTTAACAGGTAAATCATGCCATTCTCTCCACACATGCAAGTACCCATTTTGATCTTATCTTGGCACAGGGTGTGAGATGTTAATTTATACCTAGTTTCTGCCATACTATTTTCTAGTTTTCATGCTTTTTGTCCTCAAAGTTTGGATCTTTGGGTTTATCAAACACGAAATTACTCTGGTCATTTCCTACTATATGTTGTGGTACCTAATCTATTCAACTGATATATCACTTTATTTCTTAGCCAGTACCAGATTTTTTTGAATTAAGACTTTATACTACAGTTTGAGATCTAGTATAGCTCAGCCATCTTCCCCCCGTGATTGTTCTTAATCTTTTGTTCTTCCAGATGAATTTTGTTATTTTTTTTTAGTACCATAATTTTTTTGGCAGTTTGATTGGTACGGCAAAATTGGTACAATTATCATTTTTTAAATTATATTGTCTCAGCCTACCCATGAATGGGCAACTGTCTATCCAATTGTTCAGATTTGACAATTTTTGTGAAAAGTGTTTTGTAACTTTGTTTACACAATTCCTGGGTTTATCTTGGAGGGAAGACTTGTAAATAATTCATATTTCTAGTTATTTCAAATGGAATTGCTGTATCTCTTGTTGCTTCACTTTGTTAATAATATACAGAATGTTGATGATTTAGTTTTATTTTAAATTCTATAACTTTGGTAAAGTTATTTCAATTAAGTTTTTAGATGATTCTCAAGGATTCTCTAAGTATATCATCAAATCATTAGCAAAGAGTGAGTTTTCTTTACTATTTAAATTTCTTCAATTTCTTTTTCTTATTGCTATAGCTAGTAGTTCTAGTATATTACTGAATAATTATGATGATAATGGGCATCTTTGCTTCACCTCTGATCCAATTAAGAAGGCCTCCAGTTTATTCCCATTATAGATAATGCTTGCTGATGGTTTTAGATAAGATATTAACATTTTAAGGTAAGTTCTATTTATTCCTACACTGATATTTTTAATAGGAATGGGTATATAATTTTGCCAAAAGCTTCTTTGCATTGATTGACAACAATTTCTATTACTTTTATTATTTGTATGGTCAGTTATGCTGATAGTTTTCCTAATATTGAACCAGCTCTATATTTCTGATATAAATCCCACCTAGTCATAGTGTATATCCTTGTGATAAATTATTATAATCTCCTTGCTAGTATTAAAAATTTTTAGGCAAAGATTTCTGTGTTTCTTTTCAGCTCTGAAATTCTGAGATTACAACAAAAGGCATATTTGGATGAAAAAATAATTACACTGTCACAGTATTAGGCAATCATGTGCTAAATCTGAACGGTTGATATGGAAAACAAGTCCCAGGAAAGAATTAAGAGAGAAGAGAAGGCTTCAGCGAAGAGACAGAAATGGGTAATGGAAGTAGAAGTTCTGGTAAAGGTAATAAGAAATGTGGACGAGAATAAAGGCTGAGAGAGCAAGAAATAATAGTTAAAAAAGGCAGAAACAGAGCATTAATACAACCATGAGATCCTATCGGGATCCATATTGCAAACTAATACTATATCTAGAATTGTAATAGGGGAACCTTTGAGCATGAAGGAAAATTACGACAAATAAAATGAATTAGCCCATATGAGAGAAGTAAATATTCAAATCTGAGATAACCATCAAACTATCCTAAGCAAGATGTCATTCCTGAAGGCACAGAAATCACAAAGTTACAGCCAAAAAAGAAGTTGGAGGTATCATTCCAGTTGGACATCATAATGAGAGAAATGATTATTTCTTTCTCTTATTAATAACCAATAAGTGAATTATGACTAAGGTTTTTCTCCTTCCCATTTTAAATTCAGAAATCAGCCCCTGTACATTATCCAGCCAGCCTCTGAAGAGCAGGACTGATGATAATATGAAATATTGGGCAAGATGCACCCAACTGGAAAAACTCAAATCTGAGAAGTTAAAAGAAATTCTAGTTTAAATGAATTAGTGGATTCTGGGACATTATCTTTTAGTCAGACATGGAAAAAATTCCATTTTTGTTTAGATTATTCTAGACAGGATAGTATGGGTATAGATAAGCCTTTTTGTCCAAGATCAAATAATCAGCCATGGTCCCCAGACCCTAATTAAAATAATCCCACCTCTCACTATTAATATTCATTTTCTAATTGCTTGTTAATAAATTAGAGTTGATTCTACCCTGAGGAACACAAATTCTTCCAAGGGCATATAAGCATTGAGTGGTTCCAAGGGGTCTTAGGTTTAGAAGAGAAAAATGACTCTTTTATTATTTATCTGCAAGCCATAATCAACAAAATGATTGTTAATTACCCAGAAATTATCTCTTTAAAATTTTATACATCACAGTAGCTTAGATTTACAGTAGATTTGAATCCTACCTAACATGAATTTTGTGACTCTAAGCAAGTTTTTTTTCTCTCTTTCTTTTAAGCTGTTTCCTCATCGGCAAAGTAGAGGTAATAATAGAATCTGTCTCAGTTTTTGTGAGGATCAAATGACATACAAAAGCTAACTTCCTGTTGGAAGAGAATTTATTAACAACAGATCACACAAATGACATTCCTGTCTTAAGGAGCATCTGAAAGCCCTCTGGTTATTCCCAAAGGTATATGCAAAACATTTTGCAAAGCTTAAGGCAAAATATAAATGTCAGTTATTATCTTTTCCAATTCACTCAAGTTTAAAGATGATGAAACTTAAGGAGCAATCAGAAAGTGGTAATTGTTACCTTTTCCAGGATAAGTAAATGGCAGAATTATGACTAGAACCCAAGCCTCCTCTCTTTCCCACAAATGACAGACTTACTAGTCAAGATATCAAAAACATACATCTAAAAAAAAATGTGATAATTTTAATTTTTTCCCCTTTTTTTTGCATTCCAAATTCTCTCTCCCTCCAGCTTCTCCTCATCCATTGAGAAAGCAAACAATGTGACTTTAATTTTTTTTTCTTAAAGATATGAATAAAAGTAAAGGCAGAGTCCCTTGATGCCAGTAGGGAAAAATAAAGTTTCTTTGTTTTTACTGAGACTATTCATAAAGTTTCTAGATCCAATTTTTGTTTGCATTTCATATTCAAACAGAAGGGGCCTGTTTTATTTGGGGGAAGTGGAGTGGAGAGAATCCATCTTTATCCTAAGAAAAATTTGCAAATGAGTTAAACACACATTTTATCAAACTGACATTTCATTAAGATACTTAATGAAACTTCCCAGACTTTTGGGGACAACCAGAGAGCTTTCAAGATGGTCCTTGGGACAGGAACGTCATTTTATTTAACAAAATATCTGTGCATATTCTGTTAATAAAATTCTTTCCCAACAGGAAGCTAGCTTTTGTATAACTGTGACCAGACAGACCTACCATTCCCTTCAACATGGGAGGCTGGAGGCCAGCTAAAAGTGCCAAATTCAAATCTATGAAGGGAAATCTATTATTTCAAATCTAATAAAAGAGAGGACTCCTGAAATATAGCAAGTTCTTGTTATAGTTACCTTTTATGTTAAATTACAAGTGACTATGTATATAAATATGGTCTTCAAAGATCTGGAACTTCAGATACACTTTAATGGGGCTTTAAAAATGCTATTTTCCTATTAATGTCTTTTACCTCAATGCTTTAATTTTGTTCTCTTGGTAGGATATTCTGTTTCTATTCTCTTCTTACTCTAACTGATTTCTCTGAGGATGACTTAAACATTTATAAAAATAAAACACAAAACTAGCTATAACTACATATTGTGACGGGAAAAAAGGTTGCAGTTACAAAGCCTACATTTAAATGCAAGCTGGGGGGCCTACTATCTGTGTGTGACCTTACAGAAGTAATTTCACCACTTTTGGTCTCAGTTTCTTATATCTATAAAATGAGGGTTATGGACTAAATGATCTCTGAGATTTCATCTAGTTCTATATCCTATCAAAACTGGGAGGGATGAGACAACATTTAAAAACATTTTTTTAAGGTCATACCTTAAATGACTTAGGGAATAATACCAAAAATAAAAGTACAAAGCACCAAAAAGAATCTGATGAAGGAAAATCACAATTAACTAGAAGGGTGTAAGAAATCTGAACTGCAGATGACATCTGAATTTTTCAAGTTTGAATATTTGAACTTGAATACTTTTTAAAAAATTTTTTTGCTGAGGCAATTGGGGTTAAATGACTTGCCCAGGATCACATAGCTAGGAAGTGTTAAATGTCTGAGGCCAGATTTGAACTCAGGTCCTCCTGACTTCAGGCCTGGTGCTCTATCCACTACACCAACAATCTGCCCCTCAAATACTTTTTTTAAGGTTTTCTTTTTGTCACTATCTTATTAAAGATCTACTGATCCTGTGGACAAGCTGTACAAGTCTTAATTCTGTCTTCACTTCTTGAGGCTGTCTTGGAGTTTAAGTTTCCTAGATATAATTCTTCTTTTATACGGTTCCCCCTGCAAAAAAAAAAAAAAAAAAAAGAATTAGCCACAAAGGACAAAGAGATGACCAAAAGGTGGAGAGAAGAGGAAAAAACATATGAGAAGAAAAGGCAAATATATGCGAAAAAACATTTATTTGAATGAATGAATAAAAAAAATTTATTAAGCGCTTACTATGTGTAAAGCCCTGTGCTAATGGGGATATGCAGAAAAAGATAAGATAGTTCCTGCTTTTGAGGAGCTCATATTGTAATGGGAGAGACAATCCATAGGGAATTTCAGCTGCAAATCATATGGAAAAATCCCACAGACCTCAGGAGAGATTGTGACACAACTGTCAGAGGCATTTCAATGATTTACTGGGTCATAGAGAAATTATTCATGTACATAAAATATTTAACATTTCTTCATAAAATTTAAATTAAAAAAAAAGTTGTATAATAAAACAGAAAGTAAAATGAACTAATTCCTGAGTTTGACAACTTCTAAATAAATGAATGAATTTAGGGTTGTCTTTCACATTAATTGCTCTAATAAAATCATATCCATTTCTGATGTTAAGTCTATCAAAAGTGCCAAGAACTTTTTCTTTGGGGTCTTTGATGGCTTCATCTGTAGTCCCTGCAGAGACAGTTGCCAGACGACATCTCCACAGGGATTCCTTCACAGGATGATGGCTGTGGATACCAGGTCACAAGAACTGCTATTCCCAAAACTTCAGGGATTGTCTCCATCAGTTCTGAGGAAAGATGGCAGTATGTTTTGACATGTCTGGAATAAGCTGCTTCATCTTCTCCCACCTCAGCAATTCTTTGCTGTTTTAAATAAATGAAAAATGTTAGTAAATAAAAGATTAAAAAATTCTCTGTATGGTGTGTGTGTGTGTGTGTGTGTGTGTGTGTGTGTGTGTGTGAAAACAAGGGGGAAAAAAAGCTTCTGATTACAATTAATTATTCTGCCCTATCCATGGCCTTGCTCTCCTATAACCTCTCTCTACCAAAAAATAACTTGGATATGGGAAAGACAGACAGACAGACAGACAGAGAGGAAGGGAAAGAGTGGGGAGTGGAGGGAGGGAAGACAAGTGCTAGCTAAAATGTCTTAGCAAACTATATATTCATCATGCATTGACACAGGTCACAAAAATAACTGCCTGAAAAGTTCAGCAATACTTATTTACAAGTACTGTGTTCAAAGAATTATATAGATATTGGAGACAACCATTTCTGCTCTCAAAAAGCTTATTTTTAACTGGATAGATTCCCCAAGGATACAGATAAATATAATTAGGGTAACATTTGAAGGACAGGAAGAACTTTCATTCTGCCAAATTTTTCCACCAATAGAGTCTCAAGGTAGGTAATATCAGGGATAAAAGTATATACCTTGGTCTCTCCACGAGAATAGCAAGAAGATAGTCTCTATCAATCAGCCAGTCAAGATGAATTAATTTAAGAGCCTGCTACGGCACAGAGCAAAGTGATGGGATTATGAAGAAAAGCAATCAACAGTTCCCTTCTCAAGTAGATCACAGTCTAATACAGAATGCTAAATGTCAAATAAAAGTTCATATTTTATCCCTGTTGTCTCAGGGAACCAGAGGAACATTTTGGCCAAAACGGGAAATGGCTTACACAGGTGTTTTAGGAATATCAATTCATGTTTATTTGTTTGTTTTTCTGTAGTAAGTTTATTTTTTAATACACATTGCTTTATGAATCATGTTGGGACAGAAAAATCATAGCAAAAGGGAAAAACCATGGGAGAGATTTAAAAAAAAAAAAAAACAGAAAAAAGAAATGAACATAGCATGTGTTGATTTACATTCGGTCTCCTTAGTTCTTTATCTGGATGCAGATGGCATTTTCTGTCCAAAGTCTATTGGGATCACTTTGGGACACTGAACTGCTGAGAAGAACCAAGACTTTCATAGTTGATCATCACACATTCTTGCTGTTATTGTGTACAATATATTCCTGGTTCTGCTTGTTTTGCTCAGCATCAGTTGTTGTAAACCTTTACAGGCCTTTCTATAATCAGCTTGTTCACCACTTTTTATAGAATAGTAATATTAAGAATATCAATTTGGCATCTCTAAGGTAGACAGATTAAAGGAGGTAGAGATTAGATAAATACAGGAGGAAGAGACTCTCACAATAATGCAAGGGAAAGATGAGGAGGGCCAAGAACTAGAGCAACTCTCAAATGAATAGAGATAAGTGGATGGATGCAAAAAATGCCAAGGAGGTGAAAATTATCAGATTTGTTTTAGATTTGGGCTTCTAGATGATTCTAGGGTTTTGAGAGCATAACCAAGTAGATATGGCACTGGATTGGAAGTCAAAAAGATTTGGGGTTAAATTTAGGCTCAGATATTTACTAGTTATGTGACCAAGTTGGTCAATAAGCATTTATCAAAAGCTTTAATTCAATGACTTCTAAGATCTGTTTCAATTCTATATCTATGATCCTGTGGTAAAGTCTTGAATTAAATACACGGAAACAAACAAAACTTTTATTTAAACATTACTCTAAAAGTCACAAAGAGATTTGCTTCCTTCTGACACTCAGAGTCTATGATTCACATCTCTAGATATCACTACTTAAAAAACAATTTTCCTGATCCTCACCTCACCCCTCAAATTCTTGGGTAATTTTTAATGCTTCTCCCACACTTTCCTTTATATTACAGTTTTTTCATTCCTCTACATTTATCTATCTATAAAGGTACATTTATATTCCTCTATATTAGTTAATTTTACTTTTGTCTTATTCTTAACTCTCCTCCCCAACATCCTTCCCAGGTTGTGAGCTTTTTTGGAGAAAGTAGGGACAAGTCTTACTCATTTTGCCTCATCATTCAGCACACAAAAGCTCTGTCTACTGAGTTTATTGAATGCCCACGAATCAGAATAGACTATGGTAATAATTAGCTTATTATACTGCCATCTCCTTGACAGCAGGAACTGTTTTTATCTTTTCTTGAAGTCTCAGCAGTTAGCACAGTAACTAGGTATACAGTAGCCACTAAATAAATGCTAACTTGATTCTTCTACAGTGATTTTAAAGTGTCATAGAGTTACAATATATCCAAAATATAAGGTCCAAATACAAGTGAAACAACTTACTTCTTATTACATATTATAAAGCAGGTAGCAATTGAACCAGTATGAGCATTTCATCAGGTCAAAAAGTTCCACTGGCTCCCTATTGCCTCAGGAATAAAATATGAACTTTTATTTGACATTTAACACTCAGTATTAAGACTGTGATCTACTTGACTGCCTTTCTCCCTAACCCCAAACCCCTGCTGCCTGGGGATGGGCCCATGCCAATCTTGACAACAAATTAATGACAAAGCCAGAGGTTCTTTTCTATAAGCCCAGCATTTGCTTCCATGATAAATCACATTTCCATTTTTACTTGGCTGTATCATACTAGTTCCTGCCCCCTTTTACTTCTAGGGTAATGAGATCTGGAACAAAGTATGTGATTGGGAAATGCAGGTACATTTCAAGTGGTTAAAAAGTGATAGGCATTTGAGTGATGTGTTGATTTGTAAACTAAGTTTAACAAGAATGAACCAGGAAGAAGGAGGAAAAAATGAAAAGCAAATAACCAACTGTTGAACTTCATAGCCCTGGGAATAATTTTATAGAACTCTAGATCATGGAACTGGATGTTTACATTAGCACTTCTCCTAAGGCAGCTCAAAGCATAACTTAATATGTTAAATTTTCATGGAATTTTAATGACACTCTGTTCTTTCCATCTCTTCTATCTGGTGAGGACCAACTTATCAAAGTGAGATGATAAATCACTGAGCTTACAGATCAAGACCTGGGTCCTAGTTCTAGTTTCTGAACTTTATTAGGTCCACGGAACTAGATAGGTCATCTTTAAATATAACTTAACTCCCAGGGAACTTCTGGATTACAAATAGCACTGCCTATAAATTTAATTTATATGCTTTATAGAAAGGGAAAAAAAATAAACAATCACTAATTTCATGCTAACTACAGTCATGAAATTAAAAGAATATGGACAATAAAAAGCAGAGATATCATCTTGCCAATAAATGTCTGAATAGTCAAAGCTATGGTTTTTTCAAGTAGCAATGTATGGCTGTGAGAGTTATATTATAAGGAAAGCTGAGAGCCACACAATTGATGCTTTCAAATTATGGTGCTGGAGAAGATTTTTGAGAATCTCTCGGACAGTTAAGAGATCAAATCAGTACTTAAAATACTTAAAGACATTAATTCAGGTTATTCACTGGAAAGTTAAATACTGAAGTTTAAATACTCTGATCCCATAATGAGAAGAGGGGATTCACTGGAAAAGACCCTGATGTCAGGAAACATTGAAAGGAAAAGGAAAAGGGGAAAGTAGCATGTTAGAACTGGGTGAGGATAAATAAGGAATTTTCACCCCATCAGGAGCTCAGAGGTCCAGGTTAACAGTTCAGGGAGGAGGTAGAGCCTGGAGCATGACTTAAAGATAGGCCAGAACTAGGTTGTACATATCTATAAAAAGTTGGTTGTTAATTCACTGGGGAGGGGCTAAACATATTTGTGATATATGAATGTAAAAGCATATTTTTACTCTGTAAGAAATAACCAATACAAATAATTAAGAAAAACATAAGATTTATGTCAACTGATATAAATAGAACCAGGAAAATAATAAACATAATGAAAATAAAAACATATACAGAAAGAACAGAAAACACTGATTCTGAACATTTTATAATTATAATGACCACATTTTGTCTTGGAAAAGAATAGAGGAAACTATTTTCCTTTTCTTTTTGTAGAAGTAGGAGAAGCATGGCTATGGAATATTGCATGCATGATCAGGCATAGTTGATATATTAGTTTATTTTGGAACCTCTTTGTTTCTTTTTATATCTTAGGTATGAGGTACAATGGGTCACTGGATAGGAAAGAAGGGATATATTTAAAAATGACTGTGATATAAAGTTCATCAAAATATATTAAGCTAAGTTAAGGGACACAAACTCAATTATAACAGTATTTCTTATATAAAAATATCATTCAACTTAGAGAGTCCTTAAAAGGACCTGCCACCAAGTCTGTTTTTCAGTACATAAAGTTGGCTTGATCAAAACATCCCAAGAATGACTAGCTCAGCCTATGTCACATTCCTCTTCCCAATAACTTTGGTTGGGAAATGACAAGCTGTGAACTGGATCCAATTCAAGATGACTATACTTTTACTGTAAGAGTTGGGTAACTTTAGAGGTTGAACAGTCTCCTTATCCTACTGGGGGAATGACACATTATTACAACATGGAATGACTAAAAGAGGAAAGAGACTATATTAATCTTCAAACTTATAAATGGTGGGAAAGGGATCTAGGGTGGGGGTCAGGGAAACCAATGACTTTTGCTGATAGGTGTTATTTAATTCAAAAAAAAAAAGATGCCTATTTATTTAACCATCTGAACAATTACAATAACTTTTCGAGTTTTAATATGTTCACAATCAGTTCTGGGACAACAGCCAAATTCAATTAAGAAAACAGGGCTCAGGAATAAGAATAATAAGAGGAGGGTTTTGGGAGGTTATCAAGGTGAAAGAGGCTTATGCTATTTCTATAGTCAAATTACATAGTTCTGGGACTGCAACTGGAAGCATTTATGAAATATTAAATCAGGCCCAAACTGAAAAACAAAAAGTGATAGCAGAGTTTTCTAGAGTGAAGAATAAGTAGGACTGCTGGGCCATTGGGCTGAGGATTGTGAAAGCAGAGCAAAGACCAGAGTTCAGAAAGCACTCTGAAACCTATCTATCCTTCCCACTCTTGCTTAATTCTTACCCCCTTCAAAAAGCCTTCTGTGTCAACTGAAGAATCCAGTGACCTTCATCTCTAAAGTACATCAAGCCCTCCTTCTCAAATGCACCTTTTATCATTTAGTCATGATTACGAATCTGACACAGTGATCTGCACATAAGTGTATATATTCTCTCCCCCAATCTACACCAACAGTCCTTTAGGAGCTCAGCTTCTTAAACTGTAGTTCACAACCCCATAAAGTATCTTGTAAGTGAATATCGAGGTGGTGAAATTATGATTTATTATTAGTAAATGTATATCTGTTTTACTGTAAAATTTTCTCAGACAAAAAGGGGCTGCGAGTGAAAAAAGTTTTAAGGGTATGTATCACACATCTCCTAAGTCATGTTTTTCATAGATGTCAGCACCATGGCCAGCACTGTGACAGGCCCAAGTATCGTGCCTAAGAGTAGCAGGAGTTATTACGGCATCAGGAGATATTGGAGATATTCTGGTCTAAGCGAGAACAGTCAAGTCATCTAGTCCAGCAACTTCATTGGAGGAAACCAAGACCCAGAGAAAGGAAATCGTTTTCCTAAGGTCACACAAGCGGTAAGGAGCACAGCTAATATTTGAACCCAGTTTTCAAGTCTAGTGCTCTAAATTTTTAGCCTATCGAGTTGTCTCCCTGAAAGGGTATCCAGGATGATACCAAGCATATTCTCATATTTAAAACCAGACAGGAGAACTAGGTGATGGAATGCATAGAACACAGACCCTGGAGGCAGGAGGACCTGAGTTCACATTCATCTTCAGACACTTAATAGCTCTGAGAAGAGAAAAGTAATCCTTAGCTTACAGCAGGACTGTGACAATATAGTAAAAGAGACAAATCTAGGTTCTTTATAGTTTCAGGGCTATACCGATCAAATTACAATTTTTTTTCCCCTTGAAATAATGATATCAAAATTCATTTGGAAGAACTAGAATTTTAAGAAAAAATAGTGAAAAGAGTATGCATCAAAGGTATATGTCATTACTAGACTTCAAGTTGTATTACAAAATATTAGTTATTAAAACTACTTCACACTTGTCAGCAAAAAAAAAAAAGTAGATTTGGGGAAAACAAAACTAAATTATCAAAAAATATAAATGGAAACAGTAGCCAAATATTTTATAAAATCAATAACAATTTTGTGAGAGACGGATTTTCATTTCAACAAAATTTGCTGGAGAAACTCAAAAGTACTTTGACAGAAATTACATTAAGATTAACATCTTATATACAACAATAACCTCTGAATGGATATGTGTATGGATACACATATATGTATATACATATATATATATACACATGTATTTATATATATGTATATGTGTGAGAGCATTCTGATGTAATATCATGAAAAGAAAAAATTTAAAGAGAATATAAGCATCTTTCCATTATGGCTAAAGAGAAAAATTTTAACTAAACAAAGAATAGAAAATACAATAATAAAAGATAAAATGGTTAATTTTTACTATGTAAAATGCATAAGATTTTTCACAAATAAAATGAACAGTTGGAATAAAAAGATATATAACAAAATCATTTTACATCAAATAACATTCATAAAAGTATAATATCCAAAATATGTGAAGAACAGATTAAAAATATGTAACATTAAGAGCTGTGCCCAGGTAACACAAGAGGACAAAAATGGGAAAGAGAAAATTAAGTTTTCTAATGAAGAACTGCAAACTGTACATGACCACATAAAAACATGCTCCATAACACAAAGAATGAAAGAAAAGCATATTTAAAAAATTCTAAGATTTCACTTATAACTCTCCAAATCGGGAAAGGTAGGAATCATGAACATAAGTACCGGTGGTCTGCTGGCTTCAAGTCCCTTTCCACTTAAATCCAATCTTCCTTCAGTCACTAAACTGATTTACCTAAAGGTCTGATCATGTCTTTTACACACCATCAATAAACTTCTGTAGCTCCCTATCACCCTCAGGATCAAAAACAAAATCCTCTACCTGGCATTCAAAGCCCTTCATAATCTACCTTTCCAGTCTTCCTACACTTTATTCCCCTCCACATATTCTTCAATTCAGTGACATAGGTTTTCAGGCTGTTCCATAAACAAGAAATGTCTACTTCTTGGCTGTGGAGCATATTCTCTGGCTGCCATCAAATCTATAAGGCTTTCCCTCTTCGTTTCGATTTTCTGGGTTCCCTGGCTTCCTTAAAATTCCAATTAATATTTCCATCTTCCAAAGGATGCCTTACCCAGCCCTTCTTCTTCATCTTCTTCTTTTAAACTATAGCTTTTTATTTACAAGATATATGCATGGGTAATTTTTCAGCATTGATCCTTGCAAAACCTTATGTTCCAACTTTTCCCTTCCTTCCCTCCACCCTTCCCCTAGATGGCAGGTAACATACATGTTAAATATGCTAAAGTATATGTTAAATGCAATATATGTATATATATATTTATACAGTTATCTTGCTGCACAAGAAAAATCAGACTTAGGAATAAGGTAAAAATAATCTGAGAAGGAAAGCAAAAATGCAAGCAGACAAAAACAGGAGTGGAAATGCTATGTTGTGGTCCACGTTCACTGGGTATAGCTGGTTCTCTTCATTACTGAACAACTGGAACTGATTTGGTTCATCTCATTTTTGAAACGGGCCACATCATCAGAATTGATCAT
Source organism: Sarcophilus harrisii (assembly GCF_902635505.1). Classification (NCBI taxonomy): domain Eukaryota; kingdom Metazoa; phylum Chordata; class Mammalia; order Dasyuromorphia; family Dasyuridae; genus Sarcophilus; species Sarcophilus harrisii. The sequence continues at coordinate 616,309,520 of NC_045426.1, read as the reverse complement.
TATATATTCTTGTTGTTGCCATGTATAATGATCTCCTGATTCTGCTCATTTCACTCTGCATCACTTCATATAAGTCTCTCCAGGCCTTTCTGAAATCATCCTGTCCCCAACTCTTCTTAATTCTAGTGCCTTCCCTTAAGTATTTTCTATTTACCCTTTTACATATTTGTTTGCTTGTTGTTTCTCCTACTGGATTGAGAACTTCTTCAGGGAAAAGAACTGCCTTTTGCCTCTTTGTGTATCTTTAATGCTTATCATCCTGCCTGGAACATAGTAGGTGCTCAAATACTTCGTACCTATAAAGTAGAAAGGCAAGTGAGCTGAACTTTGAAGGACTCCAGACTAGCAATAACTGACATACTCAGGTTGTCACCTTCAGCTTTGAATGCCTCCACTCAAAGGATATTCAATCAAATCAAATCTGGTCAATGGGTAGCATGAGGTGAGCACAACCCAGATCTAGCTTCAGCGGACAAAAAGAGACTTACAATGGAAAAGTGAAATTATATTATTGCACTTATTATTAAAATATTGAAATTATATTATGATTTATTAATAATTGCAATTATAATATTGCAATATTAGGTAGTTAATCTTGCATAAAACTCCTGCCCAAAAGATATGTTAAAATGAACACATTCAATTTGCAATACATTCTGATAACTTATATGCATGATATAAAAGGCTTCAAAACAGTAGCAATAGATGTGGACAACCTGTCTAACATTCACACCATTCCAGCAGTTATATTGGGGCACCCTATTTCTACAAATTCTCAAAGAACTTGTCTCCATCACATCAATCAATAATGTGACTCTAATTTGTGAAAACAGCAATTAAATGAGGCGTCTTGGACTGAACATCAGAACTGAACTCCTGCTCAGCCCTGGCTCTGCCCACCTCTGTATCTTTCCTTGAGTAAGTACTTCTGTCAGTTCATCTATACAATGGAGGCAGGGGAAGTTGGTAAGGCAGATAAATGATGTTCAGGGCCCCTTAGAGCTCATATGCTCCCTTTTATGATTAATGTTATCTTGTCTCCTCAAAGATAAGTATCTCTCACTACAGCTCCATGCTGTCTGTCAGAGCTGCTTCTTTGATGGTCTATCTCTCTCCCAGCCCAGCTCATTTCAGGTTAATTTCCTATGTTTTATCAGCCTATCTCCCTAACCCCTTGGGGAAGTAGAATCCACACATTAAAACTCCTCTGAGCCTCTCAGGATGGATTTGCTATGGTCTTCTGCTCAGGAAGGGTATTAGCAGCAATTAGGAGCCTGGACAGAAGCCATGAATTGTGAGGTATCCTGAAGAGGGAGAAACCCATTTCATTCCATTTAAACCAATTTGCCCTGTCCAGATGACTAGCTAATGAGCCAAATGAGTTACTCGGGGTCATTGATATAGCTTTTCAAATCAAGTTACCAAACTGGTTTTAAAACCACTTCAAAGGGGAGTCCTTGACTGTTACAAATGAGGACAACTTGCTTAGCCATATGGACAGGATTTGAGTTTCTGTCATCTTCTTTGGGACCAGTTTTGCATGATGAACGAGAGAGAAAAATAGTATTTTTGAAAAATTATTGCTATTAGTATTTCATCTCCCATGCTCCATGCTTTATCCACTTTCCATGATTCAGAGAACCAAAGGCACAGGGAACATCTTTCTCTCTTTTAATAATATATATTGAAATGACATGAGTTAGGCTACTTCCAATGATCTTGTGCTCAAGAGAGCCATCTACATCCAGAAAGAGCACTGTGGGAAATGAGTGTGGATCACAACATAGCATTTCCACTCTTTTTGTTATTATTTGTTTGCATTTTGTTTTCCTTCTCTTTGATCTGATTTTTCTTGTGCAACATAACATGATAATTGCATATATATATATATATATATATATATATATATATATATAAACATGTTTAACATATATTGGATTACTGCCCATCTAAGGGAGGAAAAAAATTTGGAACACAAGGTTTTGCAAGTGTTGATATAGAAAACTATCCATGCATATGTTTTGAAAATAAAAAGCTTTAATTAAAAAAAAAAAGAAAAAAAAATCATATATGTTGGCTAAACAGATGAATCATAATATTCTAGTCCTCTACTGGGATGCAGCCTTTTCCAATTCAAATGATACTTATTTGTTTATCCAATAATGTTGTTGTTGCTGTTGTTTGGTCCTGTCTGACTCTTTGTGTTCTCTGGGCAAAGACATTGCGGTGGTTTGGCATTTCTGTCTCCAGCTCATTTTTCAGATGAGGAAACTGAGGTAAGCAGGATTAAGTCATTTGCCTGGGATCACACAGCTAGCAAGTGTCTCCATCCACTTCATCTATCTATCTAGCTGCCCTTATGAAATAATACTTATTTGTAATAATAATAATAATAATAATAATATTTATTGGTTTATCCAAATTATATCTCCATTAAAAAATAAATTCTTTAAGGGCAGGAAGAAATCTAATCTTCATATCCAACTAAAACACTTCCCTCCATAGAACCTTGTCCATACAGATATTTAATAACATGGAAGAATGAGTAACTTAAATTTATTTTTTGAGTGGGAAAGTGTATTCATATTGTTTTCTTATCAAAGACAAACTCTTGGGAGAAGCTAGAAAGATATAATGTGAAATATCTCAGAAAGAGCTTAGATTTTGTTTTCTTTCTCAGTTTTTTTTTTTTCCTTTTTGAGCTGATTTTTTTTTTTTTAATTAAAGCTTTTTATTTAGAAAACATATGCATGGGTAATTTTTCAACACTGACCTTGTAAAACTTTTTGTTCCAAATTTTTCCCCTCCTTCTCCCCTCACCCCCTCCCCAGATGGCAGGTAGTCCAATACATGTTAAATATGTTAAAATATATGTTAAATCCAATATATGTATACATATATATATACAGTTATCTTACTGAACAAGAAGTATCATTGATCTGATTTTTCTTGTGCAGCATGAAAACTGTATAAATATTTTGTATAGCACTTCATAGATTATAGATTTATAGTGAACTTTTTTCTCATGAGCCTGTGAAATGGTGAATGAAAGTATTAATATCTGTACTGGTCAAATGAAAGCTGAGTGAATAAACTGGCATAAACCCTAGCATGCAATTACTGAGTCTCGTCTACCTAGACCCCTGAACCCAGAAAGTAAAACCTTTCCCAAAACATGAAATCTGCCCCAAAGAGGTAGGGCAGGAGGGTGGGAAACACCTTTTCTAAGGTGAGAGAGAGCTATGCAAACAATTCCAGTTGTTCCCTCACAGCTGGGGCAAGCGGCTGGAAACAAACATGGGCCCCCTAGACTGACACATGGCTTCTTCACACTGGTTTATCTGGCAGAGGCTGGCAATTATTCAGTGAAGTCGGTTTAGGAACTAGGGAAGGACGGTCCTTTTGTTTTCACTCTAGGTATTAATGAGACAGCCCACAGCCCTCCAGGCAATTTAATTCAAGTCAGTCCTTCACAACACTTTTTCAAAGAATCCTCCCCCCTGCCTCCAATCCCTAAATCGATGTTTACCAAGATTATAAATAACAGACTTTTCAGGGCTGGAAGGAAGCTTAGAGATCAGGCAATCCAATTTAATAATCTTACGGACAAAAAACTCGTAACTTAGACAATGAGCGTCAGAGTCAGAAGGGAACACCAGGGCAGTGTGCTTTCTGATAAGCCACACTGTAATTTAAGAAGTCTACTTAAGAGTATCTACAGTGTATCCTAATTCTGATGCCTTCTCTCAGTTGCTTACTTCTGATTTATCTTGCATATATTACACACACACACCTTGCTGCTGGCATGTTATATGCCCCATTAGATTATGAGAATATGTATCCTTCTCTCTAATATCTGGTATGCTGTAAGCATTAAATGAATGCTTACTGTGTCAGACAAAAATGCAAATTAGATGGAAATATCTTAAGATTTTTTAATGATAATTTTAAATCTTTTAATTATGTTTTTATTTATAAGAGCTTTTGATTTTTCAAAATATATGCAAAGATAATTTTCAATATTCACCACCGAAAACCTTTTTGTTCCAGATTTCTCGTTCTCCCTCTCCTCTCCCCTAGAGAAAGCAGCAATCCAATAAAGGCCAGATATGGGCAATTTTTCCAAACATACTTTCATATTTACTATTCTGCAGAAGAAAAATCAGATCAAAAGAGGGAAAAAAATGAAGAAAAAACAAGCAAGCAAACAACAGTAACAAAAAAAGGTGATAATACTAGGCAGTGATCCACATTCAGTCACTATAGTCCTCTCTCTGGATGCAGTTGGCTCTCCCCATTATAAGTCTACTAGAATTGACCTGAATCACTTTATTGTTGAAAACAGAGAAGTCCATCACAGTTGAACATCACATAAAATGATAATTTTTTTAAAGGATAAATTATGTTTCAAACATAACCAACAATGTAAACAAACTATAGAATGTACTCCCTGAAAACAGTTAATACAAAACTACATATGAGTGTTTCCCATTGACATCTTAAAATTTTGCCCTTTCTTCAAGAAAAGGAGACTATGTTTTACTCTTTGAGGCCCTATAATGTTTGCATTTGCTCAGTTGTAATTCACCATGCATTTCTATTTTTTTTTATCTCTTCTTTCTTCACTATACATCCCATCATGCAAGCCTTCTAATTTTCTCTTTGAATTCCTAGTGTCCATTATTCCTTATAGCACAATAATAATCCGTTATGTTTACAGGATACAGTTAATTCAGCTATTCTACAAATCTTGAGTAGCCTGTTCCCAACTTTTGCCTAACACAAATGGCACCAGTGCATGAGTTCTAGGCAATCCAATAAAAAGAGAAAGAATGGTTCTCAGGAAAGATTTCAGCTCATTAAGGAAAAACTTGTTCCTTAGTAATTTGTTATTCCAGTTAGGGAATGGAATGGGCAGCTTCCAGAGATAGGATTCCAGCAGAGGCTGAATGGGGATGTCAGACTTCCATGCTTCAGGTGGGAGGAGAGGGGAACATATGGACCAGATGACCTCCAAATTCCTGAGACAGAGATTCTCTCAAAGGCAGGAGTGCAATCTTTAAAGGGGGGAGGGGGAGAAGAGAGGGAAGGTTTATCTTTTCTTAAAAAGTCATTTGTTGCATTTGTGAGATAGCACTAACCTCTACTAAAATGTCTGTAAGGTATTTGTGCAACCCCCCCCCCCCCAATTATTTCAGGATACCTTTCAGAAGCAGCCTATCATGGGACTCTGTATTTTCTAAGCTTACATCTTTAAGCTCAAAGCAGTGAGGGCCAAGGTTCTTTCTTTTTATCTGAAGGTCAGTGAATTTTTTTTAAAAGAAAACATTTTCATAACCATGTTTCAATAACATTGGTTTCCTTTACAATCTATGTGTTTTATTCATTTACAAACATGATTCTGAGATTTCATCAGACTGACAAAGGGGTCCATCAAGCAAAAAAGTTAACTCCTGTGAGCTCCATTCAAACAAAAGAACCTACTATGTGCAAAGCCCTTTACCCAGGAATTAGCTCTAAGGCACCGCTACATTTTTATCATACTTCATTTTCAGCCAGAAAACAGAAATATTCCCTTCTCCTCCCAAGTCCAACCTTTTTGATTTTATTTAAACATTAAACTGAAGTTGGAAAATAGAAACCCAATTAAAGTGTATGGCTGGAGGTAAAAGAATATTCTTTTTTTTCTCACCTAGTTCAAACCATACCTGAAACAACAATCTCCACCACAACAGACTCACAGGGCAAGATCACCTAGCTATTGATGGGAGATTCCTGGTGAGTCAGCACATTCCATTTGGGGATAACATTGATGGCTAGGAAAGTTGCCTTTTTCAAAGTGCTAATCTAGGGCTTCTAGTTTTGCTGTCTGGGGACAAAGCAGGTCTCATCTAATCCCTCTTCCACATGACAATCCTTCAGAGGCCTTAACAGAGCTAAAATATTCCTCATCTTATTTATCTCAATAACTATTTCCTTCTCTAGATTAAAAATCCCTGGTTCCTCTCAATAAACTCCACATGATGGTACCAGAAGTTCTTTCACCTTCCTTGGCTGCCTTAATCCAGACACTCTAGTTCTGGTGTGATGGCCAGAATGAAATACAACAGTCAAACTGTGATCTGATCAGGTCACCATAAAGAGGGATGATGGAATAGAAGTTTCAAAAAGAACAAACAAGAAATTCCTCTCTTGTAATGACTCTAGAATACTGCTGAATCACCTTATGTTTATACTTTGAGCCTTATTTACTTCTGAAGTTCAGGTTTTGGACCCAAATATGTGAATTTTCATTTATCTCTATTATATTTGGCCACTCTAGCCTATTAGCTCTTTTTGAAATTTCATTCTGTCATCCAGAACCTCTAGTATACTCCCTCTAGCACCATGTCATTTGCAAATTTGATAACATAGCACCTATACCTTTATTCAAATCATTAATAAAAATATAAATGGCACAGGACCAAATATAGATTCCTTGGGCACTCCACTAGAGAGTTTCTGCTAAAACGACAGATAGATATATGAATAGATAGATATATAGAGCATTTATTAAATGCTTACTAAGTACCAGGTACTATACTCAGAACTAGGCATAAAAATACAGGTAAAGTAGGAGAGTCTTTGCCTTTAAAGTCATACTTTTACCCCCATTCTTCAGATACAGTAAACAAGGAAGTTAAATGATTGGGTCAAAGAGGGTAGGGAAAACAAAGGGCCACAGCATGTGGATGGCCAGGAAAGAGAAGGAAGGCCTATTTCTGGATGTGATAAGACAGAAGCTCACCTATCAGAGCCAGGTGTCCTGCAGCAGGGTACAAGGTTTCAGTGATGAGAAGGATATCCAAAAGGAAGCAGTATGGCAGTGGTGGTCCAGAAGTAGGACTGAAGGTTTACTTCTAGGCAAGAGAAAAAGATAATGATTAAGGAAAACTCACCTATCAGAGCAAGATGATTCAAAGATAATTGATATCAACAGCAATAATGAATAATAACAATAACATTTAGCATTTATAGAATGTTTTAAGGTTTGCAAAATATTTTATAAGTATTCCCCCATTCTACAAAGAAGGAAACTGAGGCAGAAAAACGTTAGATGGCTGGACTAATGTCAGACAACTAATATGTGTAAAGCCAAAATTAAATTCAGATCTTTCTGGACCCAGGTCTCATAGAAATCACAACTATCTTTGGGAGGTAACATTCACTTGAGTTGAGTATCAACTCCTTTTTCTGCTATTTTTTGTTCTGCCTATTCTAGTTTATTCAAAGAACATTCTAATTGGAAAAGAAAAACAAAGAGCTCATCAATCAATCAATGAATCAGATAATAAATATCAAGTGCCTAAAAAAAGAAGACAAGGCTCTGAGCTAAGTTAAGCATTGCTTTTGCTTTGTTATATATTCTCAGCATTTTATCCAACCTAAAAGTGATACTATTCCTTTTTTTTTTTTTTTGATCCCCCTCCTTTTTCCTAAATAGCTTTAGACAATCTTATTATCCTATGTGTCATCCTTGCCTCCACTTATTCCTAGCTATGGCCCTCCTGACACTATTCTTATAGACCATTTGCAATTGTTGAATTGTTTCAGGCTTGTCTCTTTGTGACCCCACTTGGAGTTGGGTTTTTTTGGGCAAAGCTACTGGAGTGGTTTGTCATTACCTTCTTCAGCTCATTTTACAGGTAGGTGAGGAAACTGAAACAGAGTTGAGTGACTTGCCCAGGATCACACAGCTAGTGTCTTAAGCCTCCAGGCCCAGCATTCTATTTTCTGCATCCCATAACCGGCCCTACCTTAGACCATCTCATGCTTTTATATTCATCATTTATTACTAGCCTTTGTTTTCTTTTTCTATATAGATCTCTGAGATCAACTCAAGTGATGATTCTATAAGTCCATGACTTTTAAAACTCTAATCTGATGCATTCTCTGCATTAGTCAATGTAAACAACTTTTTCCTCTTCTCTGGAAATGTTTTTGTTTTGTGTCTTTAGAATTTCTTGAGCACTTCCCCTTCTTTCTTCACTAATGTCTTCCTTTAAATTTCAGACTACTGGATTTTCCCTTTTCTCTCTCTGATCCTCTGAGACTCATTCTCCTACAACATGTGGCTACACTATGTCTCACTTCTCCTGCATGTTCTAAATTAGCATTCTGATCCTATCCTCACCCTTGGGCAAAATTCTTCCCTTTTTGTGAAAATCAAATTGAGATAAAGTTTAATACCTTTTCTTTAATAGATCATTAGACCAAGTCAAGAAATTATGAGTTGCAGTTAGAAAGCTCCTGCAGCTGTGTGGGTAACTTAAGTTCTGCAGGCCTACTATACTCCATCTTTGCATCAGGTTTGTGATTTGCTACTTGAATTTCTTATGTAGTTCCTATTTCAGTCCGGGTGATCTGTAGTAAGCTCAGATGACAAAACTGGTTGTTTCTTCTTCCACTGAGGTTCACCCAAATATTCTTTCTCTTATCCTCTTGCTCCTCCCTACTCTCCATCAGATTTTATTAAATAAGTATCTTTTGTTAACATACAGGTCCATTGCCCTGATTTAGTTATCCTAGGATCTTAGGTTTTAGAGGGCTTTAAAGGCTATCTAGTCCAGATCCTTTCTTTCAGAATTGAAGTAACCGAGACTGAGAGAAATTAAGTAACTTGGCTAAAGTCAAACAAGAGGGCTAAGATTAGAATCAAGGTTCTTTGCTCTTTCTTCTGCCCCCAAACTAAATCCCAATCTGCTTATTTAAAATAAAGTATATATGCTCTTCCAGAATATAAGCATGGTGATCATCCCAAGTCTCACGGAGACCCGAGAGATAAAATCTGTCTCCTCCTTTAGAACCTCTAGTTTACATTGCATGTTAATTACACTTTGTACTTTTCTCTATAGACATCTAAAATGATGGATTTTTATAGCTGGGTTTTTTTTCTGTGAATTTCTGGATATTCTCAAAGTTCTTCTCTAGCAATTACTCTTTATGTTGTCCTAAGAAACTATTCTTGCTTCCCTCCTCCCCCAACCTTGAGCTGGTTTGGGGAGCCTAATATTTGTTAATGAGAAGGTATCAGAGTGGATAGAGAGAGCTAATCTGAGGATCAAGAAGACCTGAGTTATCCTTCTAACTCTGAACACTGCTCGCTGTTCACTTAACCGTGCAGCATCCCAACTAAAGGAAGGTACCAAAATTAAGTAACTTGGCTAAAGTCAAACAAGAGGGCTAGGATTAGAATCAAGGTTCTTTGCTCTTTCTGCTACTAAATCCCAATCTGTTTATTTAAAATAAAGTATATATGCTTTTCCAGAATATATGCTTAGGAAACCACGGAATTAGATTTAATATAATATGGTATTACAGAAAGCATGACATGAGATGTAAGACACAATGTGATAGGGAATCAAAATTCCCTAGAACAAGATCCAAGTGAGAATCAACAACTCCAAAGATTGGCAACTATAACAAAGTTATGGTAAAAATGACAAGCAGCATGCCATAAATCAAGTGATTATTCCTTTGCAGAATGATAATGAAGACTTCATTTAGCCCTTAATCTAAATCCTTCCCTAGGTTCAGCACTTTAGATAGTTAACAAAATCTGTGCCCTTTCCCTTTGTGTATTAGCTTGGTTTTATGTTATTTTTGTCTACGATCAGAACCCCAAAAAGCTTTTACCCTTAAGTTTCCTTTACAATTTGTATTGCCAAAAGCATTCCAATATATATATTTTTTTGAGCCACAGGCTATAACTACAGGGTATGTCCTTTATTCCACATCACAGACCCCTCAAAACTCTTGGGGAATCTCACATTTTCATCTTGAACAGCTGCCCTGGAGGAAAGTATATTTGATGCAGAAATCTGAAATGAATAAGCCTGATCTTCTGTGCTCAAAGGAAACAGGAGCAGAGTTTCTTCATAATAACAGCCCCTTGCTGAAGACCTGGAGGCCTTCTACAGTCATAAACCTTTCCAGGAATTCTTTCAGAACCTAACTGGTATTCAAGTTTTCCAGAGAACTCTGATCCTCTTGTGAAATGCTGCTGGACACCAGCACCAGTAAGCAACAACCAGGTGATTTTCATGCAAAAATAAGACAAAGGTTCCAAAACAGACTATGTGACTATTCTATTCCTCCTAACCCACATAATTTCAGAACAAGAAAGACAAATATATATATATATATATATATATATATATATATATATATATATATATATGCTGTAAATGCTGGAAGGGGCCTTTGAACAAGAATATAGATGGATCTTACTTATTTAGTATTTCAGGTTGGGAAGAGACTGGTCTCATTTAATCTAATGGTCAATTTTCCAGATAAGAAAAATGAGACTCAAAGAGACTCCAAAGTGACTAACAAGAGGTCATGAGAATATCCAGTTCATAATACATAGACTGAGACAGCTATTTGTAGAAAATCTGAATTTCCTCTTGCACAATCATTCTCTCTTAGAACTTACACAGATTTCAGTCTTCCAAAGGCCTACTAGGTCTTCATTATCTTTGTTTAAATGAATTCAGTATTTCATGGTTACTGAAGAATCAGATGAGGTAACTCTCCCTATGCGATACTACATATAAAAAAATGGGCTAAATTCTTTTGGAACTTAGCCCTCTGTAAGTAGCATAATAAATCTTTTTGTACTTGGGGGGGGGGGGGAGGAGAGAACAAGAATTGAAAGAATTCAAATTTAATTCAATTAACATTTACCAAGTATCTCCTTATGTTCAAGGCATTGTACTAAGTGCTGAGGATAAAGAAAAATATTGAACAACAAAAACCAAGGACAACAAATCTCTCTCCTGAAAACCACTCTTCGGTCCTCTCTTCACTCTACATAGACACATGAATCATTCAACTTAGCAGAAGATGGAATAAAATCTAAACTGACCCTCTAATACATCACAGACTTTTAAATTTTTATTTAAAAATAAATCTCAGACTGTTTAAAAATTCATAGGAAGGCTGTAACATAAAGATACAAAGTGAATGCTATTACTTGAACAAGACCCTCCATCTCTTGGTTTCAGGCATTTTGATGGGCTGGCCCTCATACCTCGAATTTTCTTCCTCTTCCTCTCCATCTCCTGGTTTCCTTTAAGTCTCAGTTAAAAATCTCACCTTTTACTAGAAGCCTTTCCTAACCCCCCTTAACACCAGTTCTTTCTGCTGTTGATTATTACCAGTTTATCCTCATATAATTTATTTGTGCATAATTGTTTGCATATTGTCTCCCCAATTAGAGCAGGGAGCTGACTTAGGTTTACTTGTCTTTGTATTATCCTCAGTACCTGATATATGGTAGGCACTTAATAAATACCTACTGATTGACTAAATGTCCAGAGTAAACTGCTTTGATATAGCAATCATCTGAGGAGTTATAAAGGACTAAGAATTGGAGAAATTTAACTCTTGATTTAGAGGAAAAAATGAATGAATATGTCAAACATCAGATTAAAGCTCTAGGAATATAAACAATATGAAACAGTGCCTGTTGAGGGGGGAAAAACCCACTTTTTTTTTTTTTTTTTTTTTTTAGCAGTATAATAAAGTGGGAAAGGAGGGTGATCACACTAGATAATCTCTGAAATCCTTTCTGACTCTGAACTACTAAAAAGGGGTCAGTATGGGATAAAGGCATTATCCAGGAAGTATTTATAGAAGGAACATAAAGATACTACAGGGCTGCAGAGTTTACCCAAGTCTCTTCAGGCTAAATAATATTCCACAATAGCATAAGAAATAAACAGAGATATATGTAGAAAAAATATGTAAAGCAGCTCTTTTTGTAGCAGCAAAGAAGTAGAGAATTAAACCTAAGGGGGAGTACAGAAGGGTCCATTAACTGGGGAATGGATGCACAAAGTATGGCACATGAAAGTCGTCACAAATTATTGTACCATAATAAATGCCAAAGGGATTAAGAGGCTTCAGAGAAACCTGTAAAGTATAAACTGAAGTGTACAGAAAAACAAAGAAATTTTTTAATTAAAAGGCAAAAAGAATAAACAGAGAGGTACTAAAGTTATTTTCAAAGTCAGGAAAGATGTAAATTCAGATCTTGTCTCTAGTACAGGGCCTTTTTCATCTTCATCCTCAATGCCTACAATGCACATATCTAAGAAATATTTTTCAAACTAAACTACTGAACTGAATGAAGTAAAGGAGTCTCATTGATTATTTCTATTACTATTATTTTTTTTTAATCTGATCTTATGATTTTAATGGCACGAAGAACTAAACTACTTTTGTTGAAGTTTTGCCATCCTGCCCAAAGGATTCTGATCTGCAAAACTGAGAGAATTTTCTGAGAACGTGACAAATTAAGTGACTTGTCCAAAGTCACACAGCCAATATGTACTATTCCTTAGATATTTATTATATGCAAGGTAGTATGTAGGCTTTAAGCTTTAGTCATGCCATTACAAAATATGGTATGGTGGATAGAATTTGGAAATGTTTGATATTATAGTATTTTAAACCTCCTCCTTTAGTCTAAAAGCTCCTTAAGAGCAGGATCTGGTTTTTTTTGGTCTTTTTTTGTGTGTTCCCAGCCCTTATCACAGCACCTGGCACACAGTAGAAATTAATAAATGCTGTTGACCATTCTGGAGAGCCCAAAAGGACTCTCAAATTGTACATACCCTTTGATGTAGCAGTGGCTCTAATGGATCTGCATCCCAGAGATCATAAAAGAGAGAAAAGGCCCCAGATGTGCAAAAAAGTTTATAGTAGCCCTTTCTATAGTGGCTAAAAACTGGAAACTGAGTGGATGCACACCAGTTAAGAATGGCTGAATAAGTTATGATATATGAATGTTTCTTATAGAACAATAATATTCCATTAACAATCAGGAGGATGATTTCTGAGAGGCCTGGAGAGACTTACATGAACTGATGCTGAGTGAAATGAACAGAACCAGATCATTGTACACAGCAACAAGATGATACAATGATCAATTTGGATGGACATGGCTGTTTTAAACAATGAGATGATTCAGACCAGTTCCAATGATCTTGTGATGAAGAAAGCCATCTACACCCAGAGAGAGTATGGACCACAACATAGCATTTTCACTCTTTTTGTTACAATTTTTTACTTGCATTTTGTTTTCTTTCTCATTTTTTCTTTTTTGATCTGATTTTTCTTGTGCAGCATGATAATTGTGGAAATATATATGGAAGAACTGCACATGTTTGACATATATTGGATTACTTGCCATTTAGAAGAGGGGGTGAGGGAAAGATAGCAAAAATATTTGGAACACAAGATTTTGCAAGGGTAAATATTGAAAATAAAAAGCTTCAATTTAAAAAATAAAAAAGTTGTTTGACTTGACACAGGAGTTCAGTAACTATTTAGTCCAATCCAGACCTGAAACATAATCAAGAAGTGATCATCCAATATCTGCTTGATGATCTCTAAAGAGGAAAAACTTTCCCAGCCAACTCATTCCAGCTCTAATTTTTAGAAATCTTTTTGATAGCTTGCCTAAATACTCCTCTCTGAAACTTCCACTCATGGCTCTTGGTTCTTCTTTCTGTGGCCAAATGGAAAAGGTCTGATCTTTCTTCTATAAGAGAGCCCTTTAAATACTTGAAACTACATCTTCTCCAGGCTAAATAATCCCAATTCCCTTAACTGACCCTCAAGCCATGAACTCAAGCCCTTCAGCATCCAAACTGCTCTTCTCTAAATTGGGAATGATAATGAAGCCAAAAAGTTATTAAGTACCTATTATGTGCTGGGCACTGTGCTAAGTGCTTTAGAATATTTTATTTGATGGACACTCTCCAGCTTGTTCTTCCTAAATGATTGCTCCCAGAACTGAATAAAGTACTCTGGATGTAGTCTGACCAAGGCAAAGTAAAAGACTATGACGGCCTTATTCTCAGAAGTTGTGCATCTCTCTATGTAGCTTTAAGTCTCTCTGCCACACTGAAAGGCTGGCTCCTGCCAAGCTTGCTAACCACTTAAAAGTCCTAGATATTTTCCTCCACCTTGCATTGGTGAAGCTGATTTTTCCAAAACTAAGTCTAAGGCCTTTCATTTATTCCTGCTGAATTTCACTGTAGTAGATTGAGCCTGATGCTTCAGCCCGCCCAAGTCTTTTTTTTTTTCTTTTGATCATGACAGTTATTTAATACATAAACTACCTTTCCCAGTCTTATACCACATATTATTATTTATATTAGTATATTAGCAAAGGTTCTTTACTTAAATCTTGAGAACTCTGATTAAACAGGGTTCCAGAAGACAGATGAGATTGAATGCTACCTAACTCTTGATAAAAGAGACAACAGTCTTTCTTTGTCACTTCAATGCAATTCTCAGCATGTAGCAAGAAAAGCTGACTGACTGACTTAAGAAGCAAATTGAGATTCCCATTGTCCAGACACAGCCCAAGTGGGAGCTTTTGTTTTATTGTATCTGTCATGAGAGCTTTGGTTGTTTTGTTTTGTTTTGTTTTTGCTAGGAGAAGGACAAGGAGGAACAGAGTAACAAAAAAGGGGTTGGGGAGGAAAGCAAAGATGGTCAGTCTTTGCTTTTTTGGCAAAAAAGATTTGTCAAATATTTTTTTTAATGGAGAAAAAAGAATATAAGAAAGAAACATGAAAAGCAGGACAAGTTTGAAGTCCCCTAACTGATCTTATATATATATATATATATATAAAAGAAAAATACCAGAGACGCATCATTTCATAGAAAATCCTATTATTCTCTCCTACGCATAAATGCAAATAACCTTTGATTTTAGTGTTTATAAAGTTTGAGATAAAAATTAAAATTCCTTTTAAAAAGGTGTGGGTTTCCCCCCCCATTAATTGTCCCTATTCCTTCTACCACCACCACCATCTCATTAGGTTCTGAATCCTAGATAGGCACTATCTGCCCATCTGGCTTAGCTCTTCATGCCAGAGCAGAATCTGGTTTCCTAACTAACATCTACTGGTAGTTTCTCATATAGAGTCCCCCCCATCTCTTTCTTTCTCCCTGGGGACCAGAGCAGTGCTCAGTAAACATATGGAGCCAAAACACCTAGCAAACACCTAGAGAAAGCAATAGGAGACATGAAATTAAAAAAGCAGCTCCAACTTGAAGGAAAACCACAGGAAATAAACAAAAATAAGTTCTGCTGCCCACAGTCTTCTTCCCTTCCTTTCTAAGAAAAACAAAGCCAAAAACCCAGAAAGAAAAAAAAAAAAAAAAAAAAGGCAAAACACCCCAAAACCCAAACACACAAAAAAGGAGGAGGTTGTATGAGTGTATGTGACATGAGGTTACCTTCCTTGAATCACCTGAGTTGGAAGAAAAAAAAGATGAGAGTCAAGAGACAGACGCTATTTGTAGCCTCTTGTCCTCAATTGCCTTGATCTTACCCCCACAGCTCCAAATACCAGGAACCAAACTCCTATTCTCAGAGTAGTGGGGCCCCTAACCTGAATAAATTACTCTATTTTCTCAGAAAACCATTCTAGCAAACCTACATTCACTAACCAGGGATATTGTTTCTTCCTGATACTAGGGATGGTCTAGTCTAAACACTATGGGAGAAAGAAGAGGTCATTTAACCTCCAGAAGGACAAGGATCTTTCCTTATCCCTAGCATTTAGAACAGGGCTTGGTAAATAGTAGGTGCTTCATAAATGTTTATTATTTATTTATTTGAGAAATAAAAGATAAGTCTATTACTTTTGTTGAAATCCTGGATAATTCATTAGCAGAATTATAGTTGAAAGAAACCTTTCTATCTATCTAGTAGAATTAAATATCCTCGTTTTACAAATGAGAAAAGAAGATACAAAAAGGTTAAAATGACTTGCCCAATGTCACAAAATAAAAGAATTAATATCTGGGCCTAGATCCTCAGAATTCAAATTTCCTCAACCAATCAATCAGTGTTATATAGCTATTATATGCCAAGCTCTGTGTCAGGTACAAGAGCTACAAACAGAAGTGGAGGTGGAGAATAAGTAAATCAATTCCTTCTAGAACTCAATTTACAAAATACAAATTTGTTAAATATACATATATATATATTACAAAATGAAAACAATGAGTAGATAGTAGAAACAATGACAAGAAGTAGAATAAAGGAAGAGAGATTTGGACAAGTTTACCTCCCCCCACTTTTTATTTTCAAAACATATGCATAGTTTTCAACACTCTCGAAAAATCTTGTGTTCCAAATTTTTTCTCCCTTCCTTCTCCCTACCCCCTCCCTTAAGTAATCCAATATATGTTAAACAAGTGCAATTCTTCCATACACATTTCTACAATTATTGTGCTGCACAAGAAAAATCATATCAAAAAGGAAAAAATGAGAAAGAAAACAAAATGCAAACTAACAACCAATGCAAACACTATGTTGTGATCTACACTCAGTTCCTGCAGTCGTCTCTCTGGGTGTAGATGGTTCTCTCCATCACAAAATCATTGGAACTGATCACCTCACTGTTGTAAAGAGCCGTATCCATCAGAATTGATCATCACATAATCTTATTGCTATGTATGGTATTCTCTTGGTTCTGCTCATTTCACTTAGTACCAGTTCATGTAAGTCTCCCCAGGCTTTTCTTCCGAAATCACCCTGCTCATTTCTTAACTGAACAATAATATTCCATTACCTTCTACACCATAATTTATTCAGCCACTCCCCACAGGCATCCACTTAAGTTTCCAGTTCCTTGCCACTACTTGGCCAGAGTTTTGAAGGGATTCAGAGGGTCTGTGTGAGGTACTCCAGGAAGGAAGGATGAACTATGTTGTAAAGGCAAGGATGAAGCTATAAAGTACCAGGGGACAGGAACGGCAAATGGCCTTTTAGCCAAGGCCGTTCCAAGATATCTCACTAAATGCGAGCATAATATAGTGATGGCAGAGCTCAAACACCTTTCAACAGGCAGACATGGCTACAGCAGTTCAGAACTTTATTGTACAGTATTATATGATAAAACAAATATGTTATTTAACCCTGTAGAACACCTAGAACACTGACACCAAAGCTAATCATTGCTTGAAACTTTTTGCATTGCTTTCTTTTTCCTAGTAGCAACATTTGGAACCAATTAGCCCCCCAAAACAGAAAAGATAATAATAATAAAACTTCCCCAACATCTCCAAGCTGCCTTTGGAGCAGCTCAGAAGTAGCTATCTAAATTCTGTTGCCTACCAACCATAATACAAATTCTGGTTTCTGCGGGTAGACATTCTTGCACCCTTAGATTCCAGAGCTCCCCCCCCCAAAAAAAATGAAACATCTCATAAGGCTTGGAGCAGCAGGAGAGACTCTCCCCTCCCCCCAAGGCCTTAAAATTTAGCACTTGAGTTCAAAAGCAATTACTGGAACTAGTAACCCAAAAGCTAGAGAGATAAGATAAGCATTAGCAACCCAGCCCCCCCTCACCCCCTGCCTCCTGCATTGATCCCCAAGCCCAGAAGGTTAAGTGAGATTTTGTCTGGTGGAGGGAGTCCCTCCCCACCCACTGCTGTGTGCTTCTGCTGATACAGACCTCAAGGTGAGAGCCCTAGGCAAAAGTGATAGGTAGGCAAAGCCCCACTCTGGATAATAACCCATTGATTTTGTTCACACCGCAGTACCACAATTCAAGTACTCTTATCCCCATTTTACAGATCAAACACAAGATCTGGAGATTATACCTAATCTCTAAATGGTCCAGGCCCTTATTAGCTAGGAGAAAATAGGCAAATCAATTTATTTCTATGGGTCTTAAAATGCTTCATCCTTAAAATGGGGCTAACACTATCTCTCAGGCAGGAAGCCTGGGAAACTTTATCCACTAATCCATCTCCATCTGAGAGGATGGTGAGGAGTCATCCGGAGTGATTTACAACCTCCCAAATTGAATATTCCTTGTTTCTATCACAAAGCCCAAGTGGGCCACATCGCAAGAGTCATAGTTCAAATAGTATCACAGAATTCTGGAGGAAAACTAAAAATAAAGGAAGTACAGGGATGTGGACAAGCAAGAGGAGGAAATTCAGGCAAACAATGCTCCAGCAAGTTTTCCAAAGGAAGTGAGTAACCAGCATTATTGAGCAACACAAACACCAGACAATGGTTCTTCCTAATTTGATGGGGAATATCACATGTGGCTACAGAGAAGTCACCCTCTACTCCAACCATTCTACCCGGATCACAGGGACTGACACTCAGTGTACGTCCTCTCCAGGAGTAAACAAAGAGGACTTGACTAGGAGACTCAGTTTCCTCGCCTAAAAAAAAAAAAAAAAAAAAAAAAAAAAAAAAAAAAAAAAAAAGGGACTAATAATGTATTTTGAAATAAATTCAACTAAGCAAAGGTCTATTAATTCTAAGGTGTCAAACTCCCAGGAGAGGCGAACAAAACTCCTACAGAGAACCAGATTAAAATGTAATTGGGTAAACGTTTAACAAAATAAATAAAAATACAATACCACCTAGATAATGTTCATTTGTAGTTTTTATGTCAATATGTGGCCCCATAGGGATCCTTTTCTATTTGATTTTGACATTACTGTATTAAATGACTGCCACATAAATGTCACATTGTCAGATGGGAATATAAAAATAAAACTAAAACAGTCCCTTGTCCTTGAGGAGCTTTCATTCTACTAAAGGGATCTAACAGTTTTATATATGCACACACACAAACATATACACACACACATATATGTGTGTATATGTTTATATATATATATGTTCACATATGTTTAAAAATATAAATTCAAAAACATATAAATAAATAAAAATATATAAATCATTTCAAAAGGAAGAAAATGAACATTTCTATAGATGACCCTTACCACATGCCAGGCATAGTGCTAAGTGTTAGGAATATAAATACAAACAAGTCCTTACCTGCAATAAGCTTACATTCTTTGTTACAAAATAAATGTTAATTGCTATAGTTTTTTAAAAATATCCCTAAAAGTTCCCCTAGTATCACTCTCCTCTCCAGAGCCATTTCATTAAAATATTTTCAAGAAAGAGAGAAAAAGAGACAGACAGAGAGAGGGAGAGAGGGAGAGAGGGAGAGAGGGAGAGGGAGAGGGAGAGGGAGAGGGAGAGGGAGAGGGAGAGGGAGAGGGAGAGGGAGAGGGAGAGGGAGAGGGAGAGAGAGAGAGAGGAGAAAGGAAAATCAGCAAAACTGTTCAGGACATCAAAAAATATGAAAATATTGTGCAGTGCATAACCAATGTAGAACTCCTATCTCTGCAAAGTATTAGAGTGGAGATGTCCACTCAAATCTCTTTGGATTTATGCTCTTTAGAATAAAGTAACATTCACCTTGGATTGTTATATATGGGGATTTTATTCTTATCAATGATTAGAGCTGAATATCCCAATGGGGGAAGAACACTCTCAAAGGAGAGCCACTGATCTGGAAGAGGAGAATGGGTGGCAGGCCCTAGTAGCATGACTGGAAAAGTCCTGAAAGAGCTATGGAGGTCTGAAATTAAGTGAACTGGCCCATCAAAGGGCAAGATGGCTCCTGGGGGAAAAAATCCTGCAGTGAGAGCAGGGACAGTGCCTTATTCATAGAAGTTTTCAGACTTTACAGATGAGGAATCTGAGACTAAGTAGAAGAGTTAGTTGTCCATGGCCATATTAGCCCGTCAATGGCTGAAATAGAATTCAAACCCAGATCAATAGGATTTAGATTTGGAATGGTATTCCCCAAGGGCAATATATCATATTATTTAATTATGTATCCCTCCATATCTTCTTCTAGCCCAGTACCTAAAATAAGGAGCTCTGAACAAGAGATGACTGAAGAATGAACCAACTGGGGTCATGCAAGTTTATCTAGAGTGTAGGGGCGGAGGGAGAAAGGATCATGGGTGGGAAAAGTTTTAAGTTTAAGTTTAAGGAGCCCTGCTCAGGGCAAACCTAATAGTTCTCTGTCTCTCAGCACAAAAATTATTGTACAATGGACCAGTTGCCTTCTTTTTGTTAATTTTTAATCTTTTTGTTAATTAGTTCCTATTTATCCTGTATGCAAATTTGCTTTATTTTGTTTACATTTATTTGCATTCAGTCTCTCCATTAAATGATAAACTCTTTAAGGGCAGGGGCTGGGGGGTGAGGAGGGGAGGGCTGGGGGATGAGATTGCTTATTTGTTAGGAGGACTCTTGATATCTCCAGGGCTTAGCCCCGTGCCAGGGAAAAAGTAGGGGCTTAATAAAAGATTATTGGATTGAATAGATGGCCTGAGGATTCATATTCAAGGACAGGGAAGTTAAAAAGGAAAGTGAAATTTCCAATAGCAATTAACACATTAAAGAGCTCAGTATTTGAATTCAAAGTATCTCTACTTGAATCCCAACTCTGCACTTTCTACCTGAGTCAGTGTGGACAAGTTAATTTTACTGTCTTAGAAATTCTGAAAGCATATATAGATATAGATAGATATACACACACATGAGGGGGGTAGATTAAATGTCATCTATTATATCTAATATCCCTTCCAGTTTAAAATCTATGATACTTAAATCCTTTTCCTTAAATCATTAAACCTGGGCACCAGAGTAATGGGGAACCAGAGAAAAGTATAGCCCAAGGACAAAGCAGAGTTATTTTAAGTGGAAGCTCTGGGCAGGTGTTAGCAGATAGGGGATTTAGGTTAGCAGTTCAGGCTTGGGTTCAAATTCAAACTTAGTCTTTACTCCTATGGAAACTTGGACAAGTTATCCTCAATACTCTCTATAAAAAGAGAGGAATGATTACAGACCTTTCAAGTCCCTTCCAACTATAAAATTCCATATTACATACTCAAGCAAATTTGAGATGTCATCACACACTACATTATTTTTAAAAAGAGAAATTAAAAAGAAACATCCAAAAGACAATGGAGGTCCATAGTTAAAGGGCAATGGAGCTGGTCCCAAATCACAACCCTTCATCACTAATCATTTTAGGAAAGTCAGAATGATACAGCAAAAAGCACAGTTTTCAGAATCCAAGGCTGGTTTTAAACTCTACTGTGGTGCTGAACACCTTAGTGACTGGACAAATCACTAAGAGTCCATGGACCTCAATATGATTGGTAAAAGGAATAACTTCATCAGGAGGTTCAGATATGAATAGGCCAAAGGAGGGGGGGAAGTGAAGGGGAGAAAGATAAGGGTGAGGGACCACCGCTGTTTCTGGATCTGTCTGGGTATTTTGCTTCATTAAACCAGAAAAGATTAAACAAAACAAAACAAAACAGGGAAATTAAGCTCACAGAGGTTCAAATCTCCTCAAGAGCTTGGGGACTGGGCACACCAAGCCCCAATGGGACCTTGGCAACTGAGGGGAATGTTCTGAGCTAAAGGCAGCCTAGAAAGGCCAGCCCCTTCCTCCTTGCCCCAAGAGCGTGCTCCCTTCAGAGGTCATACCCTTGGACAAAAACTCTCCAATAAAGAGCTCCAAGAGACTAACTCCTTTTCTTTGTAGAGCCAAATGGGTAATTTCTAGGACTCTCTTGCTTGGCTGGATTCACCCTAGATACAAAGCTGTGTCCCAAAGGGGATGTTGCTGTCAACAGGTGCTGAAGAGAACAACACGTTTCACATATACAAAGTACATGAACTTGGCCCGCTGTTTATGACCCTGGAAACCCTTGCACAATAAGGCTCAAGTCAGGGGTTTTGACAGCAAAATCATAGGGACTCATGTTTGGGAGGAGCAAGAAGATGGAGAAAAGGGCAAGTAGGAGGAATATACAGCAGGTATGCCCCAAGCATCCATCCCGGGATCTCAATCCATTGTTTCCCAGGGCTTCTAGCTGCCACTAAGATTAAACATCCCTGTTTGGCTTTTAGAGGCCTTTAAAATAATTTTTCTAGCCTTAGTAAATACTCTTCAGCTAACTATTCGACAATCTATCTGGTCTTTCTTGTGGATCCTCACCCATGACATCTTCACAATTTGGTACAAGCTATTCCTCAGGACCAGCCTTAACCTCATCTCAGAATCTCTTATATCCTTCAAAAATCAAGCAATACAATATGACCGTGTGAGATTCTTGAAAGTAGAGCACTTTCTGCTTTTTTCTGAATTCCGAGCACTTAACACAGTGCTTGCTTGGCACATAGTAGGAGCTTCATAAATGTTCACTAAAACAAAGCTTTTCCTAATTCTCCCTCCTCATTCAATAGCTCTTTTCCTCTAAAAAAAAAAAAAAAAAAAAACTTCCTAGTGTTTTTTTTTAAATCTCAATTATGTACATATTGTTTCTTCCAATCAAATGCAAACTTTTTAGGGCCCAGACCATTTTAATATTTATCCAAGTATCCTCAGTTCCTGCTATAGTTGCTGGTCAATCAATCCCGGAGGTTTCTGGCCAAAATAAGAGCTTGAACAAAGACCAAGTGGGGCATGATCTGGGACCTATAATTGGTCAAATCAATAAGTGCAGAGTGATTTAGATATTAAGGCTCCAAAATGGAAGCCTATGTGGACAGAGGGAAGAGAAGAAGGGGAGAGGAGACATGGATAACATCAGAGCTTACAATTAAGAAAGCATTTTCTTGTGCACTGTCTCATTGAATCTTCACAACTGCCCCAGGATGTAGTTATGGGTAATGGTAGAGGGAGGCAAGTTCCACTTTTACACAAAGGAAACTGAGGTCAGAATTATCACACAAATATGAAATCTCCACAATAATTCAGAACAGGAGCATATGCTAGCGGGCAAGGGATTTTGGCAATGGAGCCACAAAGACTCCAATGTTCTGCCTGTGACACATTTAAGTCACTTAATCCTTCAATAATCCAAATTACCCTCTAAGACTTTAGGTAGCAACATCTGGAGATTTGCATCTGTTAGTTACCAACATATCAACACGGATGAAATGAGGAGCCAGGAGCCTGTGCAGGAGAATTTATAATGGGAGAGCAAGCAAGGAATAAAATATAGTGGATTAGATCTAAAATCAGAGGTCCTGGGATCAAAACCCTGCCCCATCACTTACTTCTTATGGGATTTTGGACAAGTCAACTCCACTCTATGATGTGAAGTATCCGTGTCTAAAAATTCACAGGGGTTAGACTGGATGATCTCTAGGCTCTCCTCTATCCATAATCCTATGAAATAAATGGAAAGGATCAATGGAAATGCCCAAGCAAATCATGATATATTTAATGAAAGGCAAATTGTTCCATCAAGAATGGAGTTAGACAGAACAGCTTTATTTCTTTATTAGACACAGGGTCAACTCCTGAACACACAGTGGTGAACCGAATAGTGACCCATCTCTTCCACCTTAAAATGGGAAGCATTTATTAAGCACAAACATTATCTATAGATAAGGTCATCTATTTTAGGGAGTGATTAGGGAGTGAGAAAAGAGCCCTTTTGTAAATCTTAAAATTTAAATTACTAATATCTATAAAGCAGTGGTAAAATGCAGCCGAGACATCTGGGATGAAATCCATGCCTCTGCTACATACTGTCTACTCTTCTGTCTTTTTAATCAGTAAAATTTAAACTCCTAATGACTACATGACTATAATATATATACACATATATAATTACATAATAATTATATATAATATAGTAACAATTATATACAATGACTATATAATATATATATAATAGATCTATTATATAATGATTCTATGAAATATGGAAAGGTATAAACGAATAGGGAAGAAAGACAAGACTAGGAATGCTACATAAATATCAACGTATATGCATATAAATGAATCTTCTTTCCTCACTAAAGTCCTACTGTAGGGTTAAGAATCAGCTAAGTGGTACAGTATCTTTAAATCAGGAAGATATGAATTCAAATCCAGCTCTCAGACACTTATTAGCTGTATGATCCTGAGCAACTCACTTAACCTGTTTGCCTCGGTTTCCTCAATAGTAAAATAGGGATAATGATAGCACCTATCTTGCAGGTATCAAATGTGATAGTTTGTAGATTGGTTGGCACAGTGTCTGGCACACAATAGGTGCTACATAAATGCTTATTCCCTTCCCTTTCATGTTTCATCATGGCATGAATCACTCATGACCTGGAATTATTGGGCTGTGCCAGGTCAAACTCAGGAAGAGTCTATCTGACTTGCCAGATTCCAATTATAGAATGTGCATTCATCTATTGAGATCAGTCAAGATAAAATTTGAAAAGCTCACCAATAAAAAGATTGTTTAAGGAGGGGAAGGAAAAGTCGACATTTTCCTCATAGCAACAAAGACAAAATGACAATCTACTAAGAAGTGGAGGGATTAAAATATTCACCAGTCAAGTCTAAACTTGATGATGAAAATCACAGCATACATCTTCTAAAACTGTGAAGTATATATAAAAGGTATCTAAGTACAGCGGGATTTTGCCTAGGCCCTCGAGGCAGAGTGTGTGGACCCTGGAAGAAAAGAGATAAGGGCAAGAGAGAGGGGACATGCAAAACGGAGGCAAGACAAATCCATCTGATCAAGCCTCCTTTTAATGGGTGCAATAGTACAGATATATATAGCAGTAGAAAAGAAGGCAGGGTTATTCAAACACAGTACAGGGTGAGGGTCCTAGACAAAGGGTTGGTATCCCGCCCAAGGATGAGCTGCTCAGATGTTTCTGGCAGGAAGCTCTATGATGTGATTATGGGATGCCTAGATATCTGCCTATTCAAAGTTAGGATGTGATTAGGAGATTCCTATTCAGGAAGTCTTTGGTATGATTTGATTAGGAGATTCAACCTATTCAAGGTTGGTCTTATGTGGCTGTAGATTAGTGCTGGCTCCCCACAGGATTTGACACTCATCTGCTTTGAAACTCATCAAAATTTAGTATTTGATGCATTTCAACTGGGAAAAAAGTTTCAGCACTCTCTGTATTTGGTTGTTCTACTGCTATATTGTACACAGAGTATTTTTAAGTCAGGAAGATATGAGTTGAAATCCATCCCTTGGACAGTGGTGGAGCAACAGGGATGGGAGGCTGGCCAGCCCCTCCTGCCTCTGCAACTGCCCTCAGCCATGGGCAGCTCCTCCTTGGGGAAGGCTGTCAGGGAGAGCCCACCCTACACTGTGCAAGTGGGCAGCCAGGCTCCAGGGGCAGTTCCTGAAGGATGGTGTGTCCGTAGTCGCCCAGCTCCTGAAGCCGGAGTGGTGGAAGAGGCAGAGATGGCAGCCAAGGGCCCAGGACTCCTGGCAGCCCATGGCTGGTCTGGCCACAGTCTGGCAGGTGCGGGACCACAGCTTCTGCCTCCACACCCACTAAGGAAACCTGGATGGCACATGGTGGGTGAAAAGTATAAGAATCAAAGGCGAGTGGCTGGGCGGGCTTTCTTCACACCAGTGAATCCCACTTGCCCATTTAGCAAAATGGATAGGGAGGGATGGTTGGGCTGTGGACTGGAGCTGTACTCCTTAGGGGAAAAATTTGTTTGGTACTCATTGTTTTTGCCACTCATCATGCATCACAAAACCAGTTAAGGAAGAGTGCCAAGGTACCACTGTAATTTGGATTTGGAGCCAGAAAGGAATTATAACTCATCTACTCTAGTTCAACTTCCTATTTTTACAGATAAGGAAACTGAGGCTCTAACTGACTGACCTGCCCCAAGGTCATGAAGGAAATAATAACCAGGACTCAAACCCAGAACATCTGATTCCAAATCAAGCACTCTTTCTATTGTACTGTTTTACATACACACACATACTCATAAAGATGGTGAAGAGTATAAATTAGAGATATCAAACATGCTTCTAAATGTGGCCCAAAACAGAAAATTACAAAACAAATGTTAATTTGAGGTTTTCTAAGTCAATATGAGGCCCATGAGGATTCTTATGGATGGTATAGTGGCTTCTGTTTCTAAATGAGTTTGAAATTCAGTAGAAATTATTCAAAAAATACTATTGGACATGGCTTTTTAAGGCCAGTTCCAATGATCTTGTGATAAAGAGAGCCATCTACACCCAGAGAGAGGACTGTGGGAGCTGAGTGTGGTTCAGAACATAACATTCTCACTCTTTGTTGTTTGCTTGCAGTTTATTTTTTCTCTTTTTTCCTTTTTGATCTGATTTTTCTTGTGCAGCCACAAGGTTTTGTAAGGGTCAGTTTTGAAAAATTATCCATGCATATGTTGTGAAAATAAAAAGGAAGGAAGGAAGGGAGGGAGGGAGGGAGAGAAAGAGGGAGGGAGGAAGGAAAAAGTACCATCAAGAATTTATGAATATATTGAGTCGTTTCCAGAGTGTCTGACTCTTTGTGACCCCACTTGAAGTTTTCCTAGCAAAGGTATTAGAGTGGTTTGCTATGCCCTTCTCAAGCTTATTTTATAGAGGAAGAAATGGAGGCAAATAGGATTAAGTGACCTCCCCAGAGTCACCAACTAGTTAAGTATCTGAGGTCACATTTGAACTCAGTTCTTCTTGATTCCAGGTCTGGCACTCCATCCACTGCACCTTTTGCCCTACATTTTTGTCATAAAGTTGATAAAATACACATTATAGCTATCTGATATTTTTTCCCCTTATTTTTCTAGAGCCTTTTGATCCACGTTCCACCTAGACAAATTCAATTTTTGTTGTTTGGATGTTTTGTGTGTGTGTGTGTATGTGTATGTGTGTGTGTGTGTGTGTGTTTAAAGAACAGGTTGACAAGGGGAAAAAGTAACTAAATTCAGAGAAGTTTTTCAACTAAAAGAGATTAGAAACAGCTAAATGAACTGTCTGGGCAAACTTTAACTTACAGTTTGGGGGCACCAGGGAATACAGGGCTGAAGAGAATGGCTTTACAGAGGGACATGGCTCTAAGAAAAAAGATGGTGGTTTTCTGAGAGCTCAGGAGTCCTTTGGCAAACTTCCCTCCTACCAGTGTTGTTTACAAATAAAAACCTCAGAGTTCAGATTAAAAAGGCCTTTAAAGAGATTCCAGCTCTCTCCCTTTTCCAACCCTTGCTTCTTTAGAAGAGTACAATACATATGTTTATCTTTCTTCTAAGTAGGGGGATATTAAAATGCTTGAGGATTTTCTCCTCCTAATGCTGGCATGTTGGCTCTCATCTATTGTACGGCCATCTATAATGAAGTGAAAAAAACAACATGAAATTATGGCTTTTAAAAATATAAGCATCTCTTCTGAGGTTTGAAGTCTCATCCCTTGAAAGGCAGCTTTTCTTTAAACTTCCAGGAACTGGATGGGATTGAAGCCCATCTATTTAAAGGTCAACCAGAGATTCCTGTTGCCCTTGGACTAATGCCTCTGACACAAGTTTATTCAACACTTTATTCTTCACTGTGGTCCGTAGCCACCGCACAAGTTAGAATTGTACAGCATTACATCCCTAAAAAATATTTTGAAAGGGCAAGAAGAGACTAGAGTTAGTCACTGACTGGGACCATCCTTTCTTCTCCTCTCTTGACAGAAAGGTGTGTTCAGAGTAGATTCCTGCTGATTCATTTGTTGGCCCCAAAGTCACTAGTAAGCCAGAGGCTGGATCCAATACTAACATGATTTCATTTTTCTCCCTTTTAGGATGTCTGCCTTTCCCCCTTGCTTAGGAGGAAACTGGACTGGGAAGGCCATAATATGAGAAAAAGGCCCTTTTCCTCTGGAATGATGAAGAAACAATGGGAAACTCATAAGAGACAAGCTGGTATAATACAATAAAGTCTGGACTTGGAGTCACAGAAGCTTAGGTCCCACCTCAGGTGCTATGACAATGGGTTAAGACATGAGTGGTGAGATTATGAGCCTCAATTTTCTCATCTAGAAAACCAGAGCAGTCATATCTTTAACATTAACTTTACTTCATGGGGTTGCTGTGAGGTTCAAATTAGATACTGTAGGGTAACTCAACAAGCATATTCCTTTTTTGTTTTTATTTTGTTTTTGAAAGCTTTTTATTTTCAAAACATATGGATAATTTTTTTCAACATTGACCTTTGCACAGCCTTGTGTTCCAAATTTTCTCTTCCTTCCCTCCACCCTCTCCCCAGATGGCAAGAAATCCAATATATATTATACATGTTAAAATATGTTAAATCCAATGTAGGCAAACATTTATACAATTATCTTACTGCATAAGAAAAATCAGATCAAAAAGGAAAGAAAATGAGAAAAAAAAATGCAAGCGAACAATAACAAAAAAGAGTGCGAATGTTATATTGTGATTGTGATTCACATTCAGTTCCCACAGGCTATCTCCACCACAAAACCATTAGAACTGACCTCAATCACCTCATTTCAACAAACGTATTCCAAGGCCAGGGAATATACAACACCATTTTAAACAAAGCTTATCTTATAACTATATAAATATGTATGCATAAGTTGGATTTAACATTTAACACATATTTCTACATGTTTAACATATACTGGACTACTTGCCATCTGGGGAAGGGATAAAAAATTGGAACACAAGGGTTAATGGCAAAGAATTATCCATGCATATGTTTTGAAAAAGAAAATGCCCTAAAAAAAAAAAAAAAAACAATAAAAAGCAAATCTTATCTTTTATAAATACATGGGTGCATATATATATATTATCTCTTTATATATGTGTATGTTTTTATACACACACACACACACACACACACACAGAGAGAAAAGTAAATTTCTAAAACTTAAAATGGTATATAAATGATGATTTATAATAGTACAGAGCTAGGTCTAAGGAAGGAACTCAGAGGCCATTTAATTCAACCCAATAAATTTATAAATGAAGAAACTGAGGTTCAGGGAAGGTAAATGATTTGCCCAACATCACATAAGAAATGTCAGAGGTGGAAATTGAACAAAGGTCATATAATTCCAGGGTTTTTCCCATTGTACCCTTGTGTCTCAGTTATGCCATTATTGTTGTTACAAAGGCTTCTCATTGAAAAAAAAAAAAAAAAAAAAAAGGAGAGAGGGTCATTTCCAACTAAGTTCTTAACCCTATTCTCAATGACAGATTATTAATATAAATTAAAACTAGCATTCAAGGCTCTCTCCCATTTGTTGCTACTCTAACACTCCAGTTGCATACTACTTCTATTCCAATACTCAGTTTTCTTTTTAGAAATTATTAATAATGATGAATAAAGTCAAGGGGAATTCTGCTAAGGCTCTCCAATCAGGTTGATATGAATTTATTAATCAACACTTCTTGGATCCAGTTGGTCTTATCTTGTAATACAATTATGAAAATCCATCTCTTTCCATTTATGCCCCAAAACATTGTAGAGATATTGCTAAGGGTCTTCTGGCTTTCTGGTAATTATCAAACCAATGAAAACTAAACTCAAAAAGCCTTAGAATGTCAGAGCCAACAAGGAATTTAAGGATTGTTTAATTCAATCCTATTATTTTATAGTTAAGAAAACTGAGACACTAAGAAGGAAGTTTTTTTTGTTTTTGTTTTTGTTTTTAAGGTTATAGAAACAGTCAATTGCAGAGCTATTCTATTTCTAGTCTAGTGCTGTGGATGCTGGATTGTGTTTCATTTCACTTTTTAAAAATTTTATAATTCAGGCATGTTTGGGGAATATACAAGTACAAAATGATCATTTTCAAGGAGGACTCAAAAAAGAGGAAAAGAAAACATGTGCTGGAAACAATGATGAATACTGGGGCTAGAATTAATCAATCTAAAAGCATCTGATAAGTACTTACAATGTGCCAGGTGTTGTATTGAGGAATTCAAGCCTCCAAAAGGGTGATTAATTTGACCACAGTCATATACATGTTGACTGGTAAAGGAGGGTTTCTAATCCATATTTTCTGGCTCTTGTTCCAAATATATTATTAATATCTTGCATTCAAAGACTGAAAATGATATAAAACAAAATTAAATAAAACAAACCCTGAAACATATCCTAAAATGGGAAAATACAAACATCATTCAGTCCCAAAATAAATTGAAAAATATTTTCAAAAACAACAATTCAAAGAGATTTTACTTATAAACTATTCTGAGGTGGAGGGAAGGGGGAATGGGGAAAGAAAGGTCCCTTCAATCATTTCAACTTTGTACCAGCTTAACAAGTCATAGAAAAGTATACTAATCTTAGAGCCCAAAAATCTGGATTTTGTTGTTAGCTCACTCTAATAATATAGAGCAACTTAAGTCTTCAAGAGTGGCTGGTGAACAAAAGTGAAATTGATCAATGATGAAGTAATTATTATGCCCCTTGCTAAGGAAAGATACAAAAATTTTTAAATTGTTTCTGCCCTCAAAGAGCTTATATTCTATGGAGGAACAGGGAGGTAATATATAGGAATCCATAAATACAAAATAAATATCTACTAAGAAATTGGATACAGACAGTGCAAGAATATTCAGACCGATGATGGTGAGTTGCATGTAAGAAATAGAAAATAAGTCACTAAGTCTGGACCACAGAGTGCATGGGTGACAATAATATGATAAACAACCACAAAGATAGGAAAGGGCTAAATTCAAAGATCTTTAAACACTGAATTGAATTTAATTAAACATTGAAGTAATGTTTTAAACATTATGAATATGAAATTCACTGAAATAAATTCACATTAGATTCCAGAGATTAACTAGGAGACAGAATTTATTGGGTGACATGCTTTTTTTTCTTTTTAAGAAAAATAACTTTAATAGCTATGTCCATTCTCTAGACTTACATTATATTTAGGCTACCTTCTGCCTCCACTCCTATAGCTTCCTTCTTCCCAGAGTAAACCTGTTTTAGGAAATGTCTAGTCCAGCCACCTTTCATTCTCTGGACATTGCCAACATGCCCCACTTACAGTGTACCTCTTTCCTCCTTTTCAACTCCTTTTTATGTGTTGTCTTTCCCCAATAGAATGCATTTCTATCCTTGGCTCCAGCACATTGCATGGCCCAAATTAACACTTGCGAATTTCACTGTGTGGAGTCCAGAGAAAGCCACTGCAGTCATCGTGCAATGGATGTAGATGAGGAAGGCCTGAACTTGCGTGGTAGCTGTGTAAATGAAAAGGAGGCATGATGTGCTCCCGTGTATCAAGGAGGTAAGAAAGTAAAGAATGAGACCAAGATCATGAACTTTGGTGTCTGGAAAGATACTGTTATGTACCTAATCTCAAATAAAAAGGAAATCTGGAGAAGAATCATCTGGAAAACAAAGCCTGAGTTCAAACCACCCAATGGATTGCGAGTCACACTGACTGGAGTTGAGAAGAGAAACTAGGTTTGTAGAAGGGGATCAGGAAATCTCCAGCGAGATGATAACTGAATCCATGAAGAGCAGATGAGATTTGACAATTTGACTTGGTTAGGGTCACACAGACAGCAATCATAAGACACACGATTAGGACTTCCTAACTTCATGAAGTCTTCAAGCATTTTAAGTTTTACAAAGTGCTTTTCCTCAAAACAATTATGTTTCATTGTGTGGTAGTAGTACAATTATTATTAACCTCCAAGTTACAAATGGTATAATAGATAGAATGATGGTCTAAGAATCAGCAAGATCTGAGTTCAAATTCTGACCCAGATACTTTTTAAAGGGTCTAAGAGTTAATAAGATCTGAGTTCAAATGCTTACCCAGTCACTCGGGCAGTGACTTCACCTTTTTCTGCCTCAATTTCTCCACCTACAAAATTAGGATTATAATAACTATTTCATAGGGTTGTAAGCATCAAATGAGATGACATGTAAAACATTTTGCAAAATTTATGTTATAGATGGAAATAATAAATTTCAAAAGCTCATATACATATGGTCAACATGATATGACATGGGATTCAAATGGAAGCCTCCTAGATCTCCAACCTCAATCCTCAAGTTCTATCATTTATTAGCCAAGTGAATTAATAACTCAGCTACCGTTGATTTTTGTATCAATAAAATGGAGCCAATAATGCTTGCCCTACTCATTTCAAAAGAACTGCTGACAAAATCAAATGAAATAAATAAGAACCTCATAATGTCACACAAAATTACATACAGGTCATTCATTTATTATTTATTCTACACATAAAATATGTGAATAATGCTAGATATCATCATCATTGGTAAATGTTAAAAAGAAAAGGTAATTGTTTATAGTTATCCAAAAGTGGAATGGGTTATACCTAGAAGTAGACAAGTCACAGATAATTGATTAAATAACTAGTGTGAACTAGGTCCTGTGTTAAGTGCTAGCTAAAGAAAAAAAAAGCAAAAAAGAGTCCCTATGGAGTTCAAGGACTTGAGTATTTTGTGTGAGATCTCCAAGGGAAGGCAACATCACTGGACCACAGAGTACATGGAGGAAAGGAAGACTACAAAGACTGGAAAGGTAGGAAGAGCTTTGAACACCAGAGGATTTTATATTTAATTTTGGAGGTAATAGGAAGCCAATGAAGTTTATTGAACAGGAGAGTGCTATGGTCATATCTGCATTAAGGAAGATCATTTTAACAGCTGAGTGGAAGATGTACTGGAAAAGAGAGAGAGAGACTTAAAGCATGGAGGTAAACCAGAAAGTTATTTCAATAATTCAGGCATGAGATGATAAGGGCCTACACCAGAGTGGTGGCAGTGTCAGGAGAGAAGGGGACATATGCAAGAAATGTAAGGAACGTAGTGTTGATAAGACTGGGCAATTGTGATTGGATTGAGGGGGAGTGAGAATGAGGAGGTGGTGAATTCTTTCTTACTGGAGGTATTCAAGCAAGATGACCACTTGTTGGCAATACTATAGAACGGGGGTCAGCAGACTATAGCCTATGGGAAAACTAACCCCATTGCCTGTTTTTGTACTCCCTCAAGGTGAGAAAGTTTTTTGTTTTTTTTTTTAAACAACTTAAAGAAAGTTGAAATTTTTAATTCTTAAAGCTAAAACCGCGAAAATCACTCTTAGTTTCAAACACACACACCGTACCAGGCTAGGTTTGGTCTGTATAGTACAGTTTGCTAAAGATTCCTTGATCATCATCACTACTATTTTTCCCAAGGATGATATAATCCCATTCAAATTTCACAGCAGTAGAGCATTCTGAAATCACCTACTTTTTCTTTCTGTTAAGTAGGTGGTCGGCCTTATAATCAGAAAAAAAGGAAAAAAAAAAAGTAAAATTCCTTATCATTCTCAAATAAATAAAAGAAAGAGGAAAATATACTTTTCTGGTCCCCTTTGAAAGACCTCAAACACATATCAATGTAAACCAATGAATAACCAAAGCTATCTATAAATACCTCTACAGACAGCCCCAAGATACATAAGCCAAAAGAGATGAGATAGCAATACCACTCCATTGCAAAGAAGGCTTCAGAACTGTTACTTTACTCTGGACCAGAAATCCTGCTTCGGGAACATAACATCAGAAGAGGGCTGCTCATGTAGACAGTTGTGAACTCTTTATTTTGTCTCTTGTGCTGACTAAGTCCTAAACAGTGGGAGTTAAATATTTATAAAGCAACCGCTGTTTGTTTAATTTTCAATCTGTACTTGCAAAGGTCTGACCCAGAGAAATCCAGAGGTGACAGCTGGTTATAAAAGGCAGGGGGAAGTACAATGAGCACAGGAGGCCCCTGCCAGGGTCCAGCACATCCATCTCGACCCTTTTCTTTTTTGTTTTGCTCTGTTTACCTTTGTCATTTTTAAATGTTACCTTAGTTAGGAAAGATCTGCTTCTATGTTTAGTCTTTTCTTCCTCAGGCATTAAGGCCAGCAAGAAAAAAATTATGTTCTTAAAAAAAAAAAAAAAAAAAGAATCTGTTAAAAAATTTCTTAACAAATACCATATAAAATGAGCATTTCCACATACATTGTAGGCTGGAGGAAGGCTGTGAAACTGTGAATCTGGACCAATAATATTCACAGTTATAATAATATACTACTAGGGCAAATCACAACCCAAGGCCATCCCCTCCTCCTACATAATCCGCTTCCAATTCTTCCTCACACACTCCATGAAATTCTACTTTAACAGGCTGATGGTGGTCTCTGTCTTATGGATTCCAAGACAGTACTCAAGCATCCATATCTCACTGAACCTATTACTAAAAGTGACTTACATGCACAAAGTGACATAAAAAATACTGATTTGAAGGAACTGAGTTTAAGTCCTGTCTCTGTTGTAATACCTGTGTGACCTTAGGCAAACCAGCACTTTACCATCTGTAAAGTCGTGAAGATTGGGGGAGCTGTCAATTTAAAAAGCTGAGAGCAACAGCAAGATTATACAATGATCAATTCTGATGGATGAGATGACTCAGGCCAGTTCCCATGATCCTGAGATGAAGAGAACCATTTGTATCCAGAGAGGAACAGAGGATGGACTACATCATAGCATTTTCATTCTTTCTGTTGTTGTTTGCTTGCATTTTGTTTTCTTTCTCATTTTTTTCCTTTTTAATCTGATTTTTCTTGTGCAGCATAATTGTGGAATTATATATAGAACAACTGCACATGTTTGACATAAAATGAATGACTTGGTGTCTAGAAGAGGTAGAGGGGAAGGGACAGAGAAAAGTTTGGAACATGAGATTTTGCAAAATTGATTGTTGAAAAATATGCATACATTTTGAAAATAAAAAGCTTTAAATAAAATAAAAATTAAAAAGCCGTGGGACTACTTTTCCTGTGATTTTTCCTTAAATGCAGGTCTGATCACGTTACCCACCCCATTCCCTCAAAAAACCTCCAGGAAGAAATACAAAATGCTCTGTTAAGCATTAAGCCCCCTCTTAACCTTCTCCAGTCTTCTTATACTTTACACTCTTTCTTGTGACAAAGGCTTTGTGGCTTTTCCAATGAACAAAACACCTCTCAGCTCTGGGCACTTTCTTTGGTTGCCCCCATGCCTAAAATGCCTTCCCTCCTCCAGTCCAACTACTGACCTCCCTGCGTTTCTTAAGTCCCAACTAAAATCCAATCTTCTACAGGAAGTCCTTTTTAATTCCAGTGCTTTCAGCAGTTAATTACTTCCTATTTATCCTATATATAGTTTGCTTTGCACATTTCTTCTGGGGGCAAACCTCTCCATTTCTGCCTTTCTTCCTTAGATGACATTATTTTGCAACTTTCCAAGTTAATAATCTTGAATAATAAAGCTCCCTGAGGACAGGGAATAATTTTTTTCCCTTCTTTTTGTATCCTCAGGATTTAGCATCGCACCTGACACATTTGTTCAGCTTTTTCAGGATCTGACTTTTCTTGGCAAAGATACTGGAGTAGTTTGCCATTTCCTTCTCCAGCTCATTTTACAAATGAGAAAATAGAGGCAAACAATTACATAGCCGGGAAGCATCTGAGGACTGAACTGGGATCTTCTGGACCCTAGGCCCCAGCTTTATTCACTTCACCACCTCGACGTCCAAAGTAGGCACTTCATAAGTGTTTACTGAATTGAATAGATGGCCTGAGGTTCCCTCCAGCTCTAGAGCTAGGATCAAAAACTCATATTTCAATAAAATTCAAGATTTACAAAGTACTTTCCCTACAACTTTGTGGAGAGGGGAATGATTTGAATTAAAATAGACTCCAGAGAGTTTATAAGCAATGCTTTAAGCTAGCCAGATTTTGGGGAGGGATACAGAAAAAAAAAAAAAAAAAAAAAAAACCAACACACACACACAAATAAACACCACTAACCCCACCCAAAAAAACAAAATCACCCACATTTCCTTCCCACAAGGAGCTGCCATTCTAAAGGGGAAGACAAGACCATAAATATGCACATATAAGATATATTGTGCAAATGGAAGGTAATCTCAGAGGTAAAGTGCTAGCCGAGAGTGAGGGTGGAAAGGGACAGGGTAAAAGCCTTCTAAAGACTGGGGGATTAGAGCAGAGCTTTGAAAAAAAGACCCAGAGGTCAGGAGATGAAAAGCTTGGTAGGATTGGGGAAGCCAGTGAAAAAACAGGGAATCAGGAGATTATTGCATGCAAGGAACAATAGCAGGGACATCAGAGTTACTGGGTTAGGAGTCTGGGTTAAGGAGACTGGAATGATAGGAAGGAGCCAGATTGTAAAGGGTTCTAAAGCCTAAACCATGAAGTGACCTGACCCAGAATTGTTAACATAGCTAATAAATGTTAGAGCTCTGTCTTGAACCCTTGTCTTCTGACCCCGATAACCAGTGCATTCCCATTACAGCTGGCTTGGAGGAAGAGTAATAATAGCAATAACTAGCATTTGTACTACACTTTAAGGTTTGCAAGACATTATTTTAAAATCATTAGTTGTATTGATCCTCATAATCACCTTGTAAAATGGGAATTATTATCCCCATGTGACAGATGAGGAAACTGAGGCTGAGAGAATTTTAGTGATTTCTTAGGGTTACACAATGATAAATACTAGAGACAGGATTGGAATTTGTTTTAACTTCAAGTCCAACACTCTATCCACTAGACCCAGTAGATATTTAGTATACCATAAGAATATAAATGTCTACTAAGTATACTTAGTACACCTAGTATACTTCTCACAGAATACTGATCATAATTTAATCTAAATTATGAAAAAATATAAACGCTTGTCTTGAATGATTTTGAAGGAGTCATTATCAGGGTTTTTTGGGGGGGATATTTTTAAAAAATTATTTTATTTTTAATTCATGGAATAAAACATTTCCGTAACAGTATGATTAAAAAAAAAAAAAAAAGATTGTACATGAAACTGCAAATCTGTATATAATTTGCTCTTCCTTTTAAATATACAACAAAATTATCATATAAATTTCATTTTTCTTTCCCGCTCCCCTTCCTCATAGTAGAAATAGCTAAATAAATCAGTAAAAGGAAGAAGTCCAGATAAATGACCTGAAGTTTATAGACACAGTCCCTTAGCACCTACCAAAATGTTCAATGGAACAAAATGCTTAGTAAGAGTGTGTGTTAATTAAAAAAATTTTTAAAAAGAGTGTGAATTAAAAGTTGAATGAACCTTAGAGATCATCTAATAAAGCATTCTCATTTTATAGATGAGGAAACTGAGGCCCAAAAAGAATGAATGACTTTCTAAAGTCTGGTAGGACCCACTCATTTTGAAACTGATAAGATTCCCTCCAGTTCTGTGATTCCATGAATTCCACATGAATTCTCCTCCCAGCTCTGAGATTCTATGAATTTCATGAAATCTCAGGACTGAATAGGTTTGAAAATAGCTAAGTCATTAATTAATCAAATTATTTTTTGGACCACAAAGTAGCTTTTTGAGTCTCTCCAATATTCCTTCCCTATTCACTCTCAGCGTTTCCATCCATCCTGTTTTCACCTTTGTAAGGCCTGCCATCTTCTTCCACTGGCATTGGTGAATTCCTCCCAGAAACTTTTTTTTTTTTTTTTTTTTTTTGGAAGGGCTCAGGCGGGCCTCCATTCCCCTTCTAAAGCATCACTTCAAAACTATGAACTTATCTAGAGTGTCTTCATCTTTTCCCACTTTTCAGCTTATTTTTCTATGCAGTGTTCCCCCACTAGAATGTAAACTCGTTGAGGGCAGGAATTGGATTTACTTTTGTATTTCCTGGACTGGCACATAATAAATCCTTAATAAATGCTTATTTCCTTTCTCCTCCCTTCCTTTATAACAATATGAAACATATTATTTCTAACCATTAATTAGTATTTTATGCAAAACAGAAGAGACTTTAAGTGTAAGTCTCAGTAATATCTGCCCGCTACACTGAGAAGCTTATCATCAGGCAGACTTCAAGAACTCGATCATCTACTATATATATAGGTGTGTGTGTGTGTGTGTGTGTGTGTGCGCGCGCACACACACACACACACACACACACTGCTATGACCTATATATCTGGAGCCAGAATATTTGTGTTTGGTACCTGTTTCTGCCACACAAATTATACTAGGCAAGTCAATTCACTTTCCTAACCTCATTTGTGAAATGATGGGACTGAACTAGATTACCAGAGGCAGACGTTTCTAATGTAGGGTACATAAACTATTTTTTAAAAAAATATTTTTATAATAGTAAATTTAACATAAGTGGTTTTATTTCAGCCAGCACTACATCTATGATCCCAAAGATTCCTTTTTTAATATTCTATTCTCCTCTGCCTCTCTAAAGAGATCTCTTCTCATCTTTCCATTCATAAAAATTTGCCTAGAACCACATCTAGAGGTTCTTAAGACTTTAAATTGGAAGTATTCACAGTACTTGCTCTGCCTTATGACCACTTATGTAGGAATTTACATAAACAGTTCAACAAAAGAAAAAAAAAAAAAAAAAAGGAAGAGAACTTATTACTCTCCAAGGACCACTTTACAGGAATCCACGCAAAATGACACAAGGTATCTAAGTAAATAACTTCCCAGACAAATGGAATTTGGAAAAGGAAATGGCACTATTACCTGAATGCCTTCCACATGCTAGAAGAAGCCTCTCTCCTCTCTGGCTTTAAAAATAATTTAATTTCAAAAGGAACGCTTAACTTTCTAAAGTCCTTTCCAATGCTAACATTCTAATCTCTCCTAGTCTTGCCTGGTCTCCCCCTCTGAGATTAGTCTGGAGCCTAAGTACTAGGATCAGGATCAGGCCATCAGTTAGAATCATTTGCATAGAGATGATAATCAAGCCCATGGGACCTGTTGAAGTCAACAAAAGAGATAGCATAGAAAGAAGGAAAAAGCCTAGGCTTGTATCCTCAGTTAGGCAGCTGGACAAAGGATGGGAATAGGGAGAAGGAGAAGCAGTGGAGGGCAGGAAGGAGAAACAGGAGCCCAGAATCTCAGAAAGGAAAGCACACAGAGGAACATGGGGGGGGAGAGGGGAAATGGAAAGGGAGAGGAGGAGGCTGGGCTGGAGGGTGGACCACAAAGTCAAAAG
The DNA here is from genome assembly GCF_902635505.1 of Sarcophilus harrisii. Taxonomy (NCBI): domain Eukaryota; kingdom Metazoa; phylum Chordata; class Mammalia; order Dasyuromorphia; family Dasyuridae; genus Sarcophilus; species Sarcophilus harrisii. Next base: position 616,270,782 of record NC_045426.1, on the reverse strand, counting down.
AAACAGAAAGGTTAAAAGCATTGAAGCCTAAGAAAAGGTCATCAGATTTGGCCATTAAGAGATCACTGGTAACTTTGGAGAAATCGTTTTCAGTTAAGAGATGAGGTCAGAAGACAATGCAGGGAGGTTGCAGATGAGTAAGAATAGAGAGAATGGAGAAAGAATGCAGACAGGAATTTGGCTGTGAAAGGGAGAAAAGATAGGAGGTTTGAATGGGCAAGAAATGATCATCTGTGTATGAATGGGGGGGAAGGGGCGCTCAAACTCAGGTCTACTGATTCTAAAGCTACCAGTCTCTTTCAATGAATAAACTTCTATGTACTTGGTCATATTAAAAGCAGATTACATCTACTTAACAGGTTTTTTTAAAAGACTTAAAAAAAAATTTATAAAGCACCAAATTTCCAAAACACTTTACATATATATCATCTCAACTGGTTTCCATAGCAACTCTGTGAAATATCCTATCATTATGCCCATTTTACAGGTAAGCACATAAGTTTAAATGATGTGACCATGATCATAACTTAATACTTCCAGAGATGAAATCTGAACCTAGTTCTTCCTGACTCCTGCCACTATATTCTGATTTCTACTCATAGCATCATGACAAAATTCATGTAAATTAGGTGGTGCAAATTTCATCGTCCCTAAGATAGATAATGAAATGAGTCTCAGAGAAGTTAGAAGGCTACATGTAAGTGTCGAAGCCAGGATTTAAGGCTAGATATGCTGACTTCTAAATCTCAATGATCTTTTCTCCAGGCCCCCACAACATTCTTGTCTATAGTTTTTTTTTTTTTTTTTTTTAAATCATCCAAAATAGCCAAAGGCTGCAAAAAGTTGTCTCTTCAGGCATTCATTAAATAGATGGCATATTTCTGCCCCCCCCCCTTTTTTTTTTTACAAATCACACAGGCAACCTGACATTGACATTACCACCAGCTTTAATACCGGAAACAAATACAATTTATTAGATATTGTACTCACATATGCTTGCATGCAAAATCAGAGCAACACTTTGATACAGGAGATTAAAGGGAATGCTGAAGTGTGCATGAGGTTGGAAATAATGACAATGCCTTTCATCAGGAAAACCAAAATTACCCACTCTGCATACAGCCTCTCATCTCCTATAGGCCAAACAAAGCTGCTTATTATAAAAGATGCCTTTTCCATAATCTCAGTTGCAGGGAAAGGAGAGACGCCAGCATTGCTTTTAAAATGGTTTCATTTTCTTGGCTCTCCAGGGACAGATCAGCTGTCGGAAACACATGCCTCATTCTACAGAATATCCTCATGGAGCAGAAAGACCATCTGCTACAGAACGCTGAGTAACCGGATAGAATGAGAATTCCACTCTGGGCCCACCGCATGGACTGTTGATTTTCAACTTGAAACAGTGTCTGGAACATAGCTCTGCCAGAAGACAGCTTCTAACCAGAAGCCCGGCTGCACAAACCTATGAGCAATGAGCCCTCCAAACCACAGCTGATCTTCTCCTACGCCAGCTTCCTATTACTCTTCAGGAAATGGGGGTTTAAAACCACAAGCATCACACGGGAAAAGAGCTGTTCCTTCTCCTGTCTTCCCTCCTCCTCCCTGACAATCCTCTCCCTTCATCATCATCATCAAACAACAAAAACTAAACCCTAGAACCAGGAATTGTCATATTGAATGGCTAGAAGCAACTTCAAATTCAATTTATCCCTCTACTAGGCAACCAACAAGTCACCTTGATCAGGGTCTGTATCTTCTATCAAAGATATTGGGGAGGTAATGTCATATGGTCCCTTGGGAAATACAGCTTTCAAAACCTTTGAAAGCAATGAGGAAAATCTCTGAACTTAAAAGCCCAGAAATTCTGTCCCTAAACAGCAAACTGTACACCTGAGAGGAATTCTGTAACCTCTCCTAATCTAGGCCTTATCATCTTAAAATTGATAAAACCAGGATCCCAAGATATCAGAACTAGAAGGGAGCCTTTGAAGTCTTTTAGTCTACAGCCCTTATTTGCCAGATGGATAAACTATGATTTAGAGAAGTACTTTGTCCAAGGTCTTACAAAATAGAGTAGAGCAGAGATTCTAGATTCTAAGGGGAATTCAGAGTCTTGGGGAACCCAATGCTTTTCTTATACATCATGCTACTGGCTCAGTTTATCAACCTTTAACAGCTCTCTACTCCCTATATAGTTTTCTGTCTAAACTCCATATTCAAGAGTTTCTATAATCTGGCCAAAATCTTACCTTACCTATTTCATTTCGCACTTTTCTCTTTCTATATAAATGAGATGTGTATAAAAACACTTCATAAATTGGAGCGTACTCTACAAATGGAAAGTATCATCATAATCACAAATCCAATGCTCCTGATAAAACAGTCTATTCAAATTATCATAGATTCTTAGCCTTGAAATGAAAAGGTCCTGCAAGGTTAACTATTCTAGCCTACTTTCCAAAGCATGTATCTACCTATAGTAGCTTGCAGTATTAAACACTGAGAGGGAATTTAACTCAATTTTATTCATTAAAGATGCCTCTCTTAAGGCCCCTTGTTAGACCCTAGGGATACAAATATGAAAAAATGACAATTCATCTGGGGTAGAATTACAATATAGTAAAAAGGTTGGTGGATATGAAAATAGAGGGTCTAAGTTTAAATTTTACTCTATAATCAATATTGGTCAACTTGGTTTTCCTCTTGATAGCTGAGTTTCCTTATTTGCAAAATTATGGAACTGAGCTAGATAACATTTCAAGTCTCTTTTGACTCCAAATTCATATTCCTATATTCCCAAGTTATGTGAACAAACATAAATGGAATTGTAAAGTTATTAAAAGTATCTAAGCTTTGAAGAAGAAGGAACACAACAGAGATGACAGTAGGGAGAACTCATTTTAGCTAAGGGGGATGTTGTGCATAAACTCAGAGGAAGGACAGGGCAGGAAATCAAACAATAGCTAGTAACAAACTTGGCTAATGGATCAAATACATGAAGGGAAATGATGGGAAATCTGGAAAAGTAAAAAAATTTAAATTCTTGAGAGCAAACATAGCTTTATTTTGCCTTTGTATGCCCTTCACCTAGCAAACTTCCCCATACAAAGCATGTACTTAACAAATAAATGTTAAATTGAAGGTAGGTTGAAGAAGAAGACCCTGAATGATAAAATTAGTTTATATTTTATTCACTGGGGAACAAGAAGACACTAAAAGTTTTCTTGTTTTTATTTTAAAACAAGGAAATGACATAATCCAATCTGTTCACTAAAAAAATTGTTTTGGCAGTGGTAGCAAAGGATTGGGAAAGTAGGAATTTAGAGGCCTGGAAATTAGTTAGGAGACTATTACAAGAGACCAAGTAGGAAGTAACAAGTACTTGAATATGGGTGGAGGCAGCAGAAATAGAAGACTGAATCAAGATATACTGGAAAGATGTAACACAATGACCATAGTTATTAATTCAATTTGAAAAGTGAGGAAGAAGTAGTCACAATTGAATACATAATCAGAAGGCCAATGATACCAGTAACCAAGAGGTAGCAAAGATATGTTTCAGTATGCAGAAAAATGATTTATTCAGTTAGAGACCATTTAGTGGGCCATCCTGGTGAAGTGTCCCTTAAATTATGAGATGTAGAAACAAGAGTATAGAGAAGCAAGACAGGGGAAGAAATTTGGGAATCATCTGCATAGAGATGATAACGGAAGCCATGGAAACAGATAAAATTGCCACAAAAGATGACAAAAAAGGGAAACTTGGAGAATTATGGCCCCATACAGAGATAAAACACCATCTAGTTGTATCTCACAGATGAGAAAAATGTAGTTTAGGGGTTATTCAGCTTGTTTAAGGTTACGCAGTTAGCTAGTGTAGAGATAAGATACCAGCTCTCCTCATTCACAATCTGTTGCTCTTTCTATTATTCCTACCCAGGGGGCCAATATCCTGAATGAACAGATAGTCACTGGTCTCCACCTGGATATTTCCAGTGAGAGGAAGTTGCCTTTTTTTTTTTTTTTTTTTTTTTTTTTTTTTTGGTGGGAAAATCTGAGTTACAAAGGATGGATTAAAATTTCTTCTACTATTAAAAAAAAGAGAGAGAAATCAAGTTGTTCCTTTCCATCAACATCAGCTGAAAAATTAAAACCTACATATAGAATGAAATTTTCATTAGTACATAGAATATTAAAGCTAGGAGCAGTTTTCTAAAATATCTCATTTCAAAAATGGACATACTGAGGATCAAGAAATGGTCACAAACCCCCATGAAAATAGTGGGAAATCAAAATGGATCAGTGGTAAAACTAGGAGAGAATATACCTCCTGAGCTTTGACTAAGACAAAAGAAGAAAATCATGTACTCCATATGTGATTCAGTGGAATGAACTGAAAATAGCTTATCTGAAAAGGATGCTAG